>NW_028318186.1:4107142-4438928 GCF_062004578.1 Staurois parvus | reverse complement strand
GAGACAGCAAGTGAAAGACATTGGCTCCCACTGCTGTCAATCACAGCCAGTCAGTCAATGAGGAGAGGGGGGTGGGGCCAAGCCATGGTTCTGTGTGTGAATGGACAAGCTGCTTGCTGTGGGAGCACCCAACAGACAGGAGAAGCCAGGGGAGCCTGTGGGGGACCCAAGAAGAGGAGGATCCAGGCTGCTCTATGCAAAACCACTGCACACAGTAGGTAGGTAAGTTTGTTATTTTACAAATAAAAAGAAATATTAACCTTTAGAATCGCTTTAAACACAGTTTAGGTAGTCAAATTAATTATACAGCTATTGTAAAGTAAACCAATGTACTGTATACTCATGTATCTAAATGTGGTCTGAGCATATAAAGCTTCAGTTATCTCTGGTCACAAAAAACTATGGATGTTAACAGAACAAGACCTTACCTGTTCTCCAGGATATAACTTTTTTTTTTTGCAGGTAAAATTGTAGGTAAAAGCACAGAAAAGAATACGTATTTCATATGTTTGCTCAAAGTGTTTTTCCTATTCAAAAATTATTTCTACTTACTTGGAATGTGCTTTTAAACTTGCTAGAAAATTTGACTACTCCCAGAAGAGTCTGTTTCCTACCCCCCTCTCTCCTTACATGTCATAGCTCTATCCTATTCTGGGAGTGTTTAATTTCTGTCTGTGTGGACCCAGCTCCTCCACCCCTCCCTCACCTCCTTACATAACCTATTGTAACAGTTGGATAAAGGGATATACCAGAGTATTTCTTGACAATTCTGAGACTGCTAGGTCTGCCGACATCACATTCAAGATAGCGGCACCCAACAGCAGCTTAAGGGCTTTTGGATTCTACACAAGGTAGGTTTTTTGGGGTAAATGACAAGCCTAAAATACATTAAAGCAGAGCTCCACCCAAAAGGGGAAGTTCCACTTTAAAGACTGGGCCGCAGCTCCCCATTAAGGATTGGCACCTTTGGGGAGCTGGTACCCGAAATTGACAAGTACCAGCTCAAACTTCCGCTGTGATTGCCTAGGTGATCAGAAGCGGACGTTGTCCTCCTACCTTCCCTCCCCGTAGTCTTCTGGGACATGTGACAGGTCCCAGAAGACTACGGGGCCATTCAGGAAGCGCAGCGCTACTCGCGCATGCGCAGTGGGAACCCGGCTGTGAAGTCCCAAGCTGTCACAGCCGGGTGCCCACACTAAAGATGCCGGCACCTGGAACACCAGACGGCTGGTGAAACTGGCTGCAGGGAGGAAACCGCAGGATTGAGGGACAGGTAAGTGACTGTTTATTTAAAAGTCAGCAGCTGCAGTTTTTGCAGCTGCTGCCTTTTATTTTTTCACAGTGTGAGTGGAACTCCACTTTAAATGTGTATGTAATCTTTCAGGAAGGGTTATGTTGAAATGAATGGTCTTGCAACAGGGTCTCTTTAATATAGCTATGTATAGATTGGTGAAGAGCAGGGGCGGACTGACCATTCGAGCACTTGGGCACTGCCCGAGGGCCCGGGGTCAGTAGGGGGCCCCATGAAATGCCCCTGGTACCATTTTTATAGGATTTTTTGAGTGTGGGCAAGGACACAGGGGCCCCATGATCCCCTATTGCTCGGGGGCCCCATGAGTTGTCAGTCAGCCCCTGGTGAAGAGACTGCACATTGAAGACATTTATCACTTTTTGTGACTTAGCCAGCATGCTATCTGTTCAATGTTTTGGGTTGTCCTTTGTTCTTATGATCCTGTTACAGATATAAGCTCAGAAAAATACCTTTCAGTTGAGAAATAAAAGCTGAATTCTTGAGCTTTGTTGTTTGTTATATCAAGGTTTCTCTGTACATACTGTCCTTTTCAACACATTCCATAGCTTCTGTTGGCTTATTTTTAACCCCTTTGGTTAAACAGCAAAGAACAACCACTGAAACTTTTTCCTGTTCTTCAGTTCAGAACATTTTTTACCTTGATTTTTTTTCTTCATTTCTTTATTAGTGGTAATGTATGTTATGTATTCATTTATTTCTGCTTATATACATTTGGATTATTTACCAATTAATTTTATATGGTTCTGTTTTACACTGTGGGCTAGTCCCATATCTTTTACCTTGGAGAGTTATTGAGAGATACTGTGGATCGTGGATTTGGAGCACTTTTGATCCATTGGCAAGAAGGTGGCTGAAACAGCCCTAAAAGCATTATTAGACTGTTTGCTCTAAGAGTAATGGTCTATGTCATCTGGTAAGCTGCTGATCTCTTCTGCACTTCTTACTGGCGCTGAGTGATTTTATGAAGATTTTTCTGCACTGCACTTCTTTAGGAGTTATATTATATTGGACTCACTTTGATATTTGAGTTTTTTGGGGATTACACACATGTTGAAGCAGCACTGCATGATATGGTTTGAGGTTTCATGAGAATTTAATTTTTCACATGTAATATATTTGTTATTGTCATATCGTCAAACTAATTGTAAGAGTTTAGTGCTACACTATAATATTGGTTGTTTTAGACTTGGTATGACAAGTCTATGGTTGAACTGGATGGACTTTTGTCTTTTTTCAGCCAGACTAACTATGTAAGTCTTTTTAGTGTTAGCAGCTTCACTAAGGGTTGGGTTTGTATCTAAGCGCAGATGTTTTTCTTATATTCATTAATCTTAGAAAGTATTTTTTCCTGAAAGATTGATGCTCAGAACAGCCAGAATGGTGAGTCAGTCAAAGTAAGCAAATTTAAACATGCTTGGGGCAAACACAAATCCACATGCAGACAAAAATTTAAAAAAAAAGAAAAAAAAAAAAACACACACAAAAGAAAAAAAACCCACACTTGATAGACCACTTAGTCTGTCCTCACCATCACTCTTCTAGGTTTTTATGCCATCACCATGTCCCTGTAGAGCTCAAGTGACGTTGATGCCCCTATGTGGAACCACATTGTACATTGTTGGGATGCAGGTGTTTAATACATTGTTCTGTAAGTTAAAGAAGATAGTCACAGGCCAGGCTGTGGGATAAGTATTAGCTCTCTTCTTTTTTAGAGATCTTTTTTTTTATGTAATCATAGAGTCCCTGTAATGTCAAGTTGCCTAATCATGGCCATGCTGGTTTTTCAGCTATAGGTAAAACTGGACAGGAGTCTCTATCACTGCCTTGATCAATATTATGAGCTGACCAGTGAGTCTCAGTTGCTTTGCTGCACAAGCAATTTTTCATCAAAAGACTAGGTAATGTGTGCCTGTTTATGTACAGGGTAATACTGTAGAAGCAAAACCCCAAATTCAGCAGTTGCTTATTCATAAAAGAAGTAAATGTTAAAGGATAAGTTCATCTTTGGGAACATGTTATATATTCCACCTGTTTTTAGGGTGAAACATGTTACATGCTCCTGCAGCCGCGGCCTGATACCCCCACATGTGACAACAGTACAAGAAGTTCCCCATACTAGCTTTCACTTTTTAAAAGCAGCGTGGCCATGCGGGGCTCTGCCCACATGGCTGCACCATTCATTCACAGTGTTTTGTGAATGAACTGAAAGGGGGGGAAGTCAGGACAAGTTTGATCATTGGATCAAGCCTAAATCTGGGTCAAAATATTTTGTTTTATTTTGGGCTAAGAAGCAATAAAGGGTTAGAACCTCTATTTTTTTTTTTTTTACTGTGACTGTGCCACTGTTGAGAAAATGTACCATCACCTCCTGTTATAGAAAATCTGTTTACCAAAAATAAAGTTAAAAAAAAAAAAAAAAACACTTTCAGTTTAATATATTTTTGTTGTTTTAACAGGGATACGCTCGTATCAATTAGGACACTGCAAATACACATAGATTACAATGGATAAGAAAAGCAACATCCCTGAAGTGTAGATGATACAATTGTCACAAAGTAAACTACAATCAGGATATGTCAACGTTAATAGTCAAGCTGCAGTATAGAAAGCTACCTATAAAGAGTATTTTAAGAAAATTTATAGAAAAGGTAAAAATTAAACTTTTGACAATGTTTTATTGCTGTCAGCGTCTTCCTTTCCTAGTGGTGACCTCATCCTTATTTCCTCTGGGTGTAACAGTGACCTGAAGACATTTGCTTGGCAAAGCTAGATTTACCAAGGATTGCACATTGATCTTTGTCTTGCTGAATAAGCCTGCAACAGGTTACTATTTTTCACTAGATTTGTATTTGTCTAGGGTCAGCGTCACTTCTGGTAGCCTGCGGCGATATCTGGACCATACAGAGGTTGCACAGACAGTCCAACTCCTCCAGGATGGAACATCAATATGTGCCATTGCCAAAGGTTTGCTCTGTCTCCCAGCATGGAGGAGATTCCAGGAGACAGGCAGTTACTCTAGGAGAGCTGGACAGGGACGTAGAAGGTCCTTAACCCATCAGCAGGACAGGCATCTTCTTCTTTGTGCAAGGAGGAACAGGATAAGCACTGCCAGTGCCCTACAGGGCACCCTGAGCCGTGACATATGTGAAAGGGGCTGGAGAAGCTGTGGAGAACGTTATGTTACCTGTAGCATCGTTCAGCATGATCGTTTTGGTGTTGGGTCAGTGATGGTCTGGGGGGGGAAGCATATCCATGGAGGGACGCCAGACCTCTACAGGCTAGACAATGGCACCTTGACTACCATTAGGTATTAGGATGAAATCCTTGGACCCATTGTCAGACCCTATGCTGGTGCAGTGTGTCCCGGGTTCCCCCTGGTGCACGATAATGCCCGGCCTCATGTGACGAGATTATGCAGGCAATTCTTAGAGGATGAAGGAATTGATACCATTGATTGGCCCCCACACTTGCCTGACCTAAATCCAATAGAACACCTCTGGGATATCATGTTTTGGTCCATCCAACGCAGCCAGTTTTCACCTCAGACTGTCCAGGAGCTCAGTGATGCCCTGGTCCAGATCTGGGAAGAAATACCCCAAGACACCATCCGTTGTCTTATTAGGAGCATGCCCCGACGTGGTCAGGCATGCATACAAGCACATGGGGCCATACAAACTACTTTGTACCATTTTGAGTTGCTTCAATGAAATTTCAGCAAAATGGACTAACCTGCTGCATCATTTTTTCACTTTGATTTTTGGGGGGGTCTTTGAATTCAGTCCTGTGTAGGTTGATCATTTTAATTTCCATCAAACGATGGGGCATTCTTACATTCCTAACACATTACCCAGTCCATATCGTATAGAGTATAGATATCCAGCATGATATTTTTCTCCATGAGATCTGATGCGTTTTCAAGGCATTCCTTTAATTTTTCCAAGTCCACGACAGACAGGAATTATTTTTACCTGGCTCATAAGTTCACTCAGCTTCAGTGGCAGTACCTCTCCTGGATACCTGGCTCTGTAGGCTTTAGTCACAGCACCATGCTGCATGGCCCACCTCTGGCCTATGGATGGGGGTTCTCCTGACACCTGAGTCCTTTCTCTTGGCTTCTGGTTGGGTCCTCTGACCCCTCAATGAGACCTTCTGCCCCCCAAACTGCGAGCTGGCTCCAACTGGAATCCCTGAACTATTCTCAGACCTGAGTATATAACGACACCTCACAGCTGTGACAGATTTTAGATGTATCAAAACTCAGACACAGGATTGAATGTTCTGATTCAGCACTACAGAATCCAGAGAAAACTAAATCCACAGCTTTTTCTGCCCAGAAGCACTAGTCTGGAACTTTGCATTTACGCAATGTGCAAATCCTGTGTCACATTTTCCTATCTTCTCACAATGAGAGTCTCCTCCTGTCGTAGATCCCTCCCTCTTTGTTTTGATCTGGAGGGAGTGTGACATAAATGTAGGATTCGGATAGCTGAGATTTGATCAGTAGAAATAGGTCATTGTTTATCTAGCTTAGTTCCATGTTATTAAAGATAAGTTAGTGTTCAGTCAGAGACATATGTTCACCAATTAGCATCTGAAAGGACAGAGCAGCTTCTAGACTGGAGGTGACACCTAGATGCCAGTAAAACATTGTCACCTATGTAGTCACAGTTTGCTACCTTCTAGAAATCTAAAAAGAGGAACTCTAGCCATTTCAGCTTCGAAAACAGCAGGAGACCAGGAGTGGCTCTGATGTGTCTATCGAGCTATAATTTATATACACAGATTAAAAGGAAAATATTTAATCTCTCATGAAAGCTAAAATATTAGTTGCAGAGAGATGAAAATACTTCCTTCTGATTGGATAAACTGTAGGCTACATCTGCATGTAAAACTGTATTTGTAGCCTATGAGAAACGCAGAAAACGGTTACATGGCACCTGATTGCGACAGCTGAACAGCGATTGGTACTGTTTTGAGTGGACTGATGCACTGGTGTCGGAAATTCAATCCCTGACTTAGTGATTTAAACCGTTCCTGATCCAATCGACTTTGGGCACTTCAGTACCCAAAATGTCCTGTGGGCTGGTACAAGAACACCCCCCAGGGTTGATTGGCCAAGGTCTAATGTCCAGCCTATGTCCATATCTCAATAAATTGAGGACCCTGAGATATGGTGTGATTCGTATGGAGCCGGTTCTATTGACTGGCGAATCGCAGACTCTGACTTGCTCCAGTTGCAGAATAACTCTTGGTAAAAGTTTTATTTCTGTTTTTATTCCCTTTTATTTTATAGTCAATAGCCAATTGTGTGTCTTTTTGCATTTTCTGTAACTGTTTTTTCTTTGTACATATTTTATGCACTGCCCACTTTCGGGATATTAAATCATAAAATTAATAAGTGACTTCTGGGTACTTAAGCTCAGGCTCATATCTCTGGAGAGATTGTATTGTATTGCAGTGTCTTTATATGCTCGGTCAAGTTCATTGCCTATCTGTATGCAATTGCACTGCGTGTTGGCAGATTGCAAGCAGATTGTAAGGTAGCAGGTCTGCCAGATGGAGATCTGTGTGTGTGTGGTGGCCCAGCAGGCCAGTCTGCGGACAAACTGTTGGGTGGTGGCAAGCTACCGTTTGTTGTGTGTCTGGTGTGGGGGTGTGTGGACAGTGGAAGAGTGATTAACACCGGGGTTCTAGCTTGTAGGATAGCTGGAGGAATCCTAGAAGGGTGTGCCAATTGCTAGGCTGCTCCTCAACCCTTAGCGTGCACCAGATTGTATATAAGATTCGTATCTGCCTGTGTGTGGTCAGCCAGCTGGATTGGAGTGGAGTCTCCCTCTAGTGGTGGCCAGAGGTAGTGCGGGCTGTGAGAGTATATCACGGCCGGTCTTATATACTCAAAGTAAGTCCCCCTCATTCCCTCTTTACCCCAAGTCACGGCCGCACGTGCATGCCTCTGTTAGCTACTCGCTGTGGGCGTGTGATCCATGACAGGGAGAAACACATGAAACCGTCACTATGGTTGGGATACCAGCCAAGAGCTGCGTAGGCCTCTTTTTCTGGATTATGTTTCCAGGCTCTCCCACCCCTGAATCTCCATAGGGTCCTACAGTTCTGTATACACAGCCTTCTCCCTCTGTTCTTTGGGTTCCCGAGCTCATATTTATTTTCTGAGGGGCCTCTGCCTTCCCGCTACTTCCTTTTAACTCACTATCCTAGCTCTTTAGGGAACTTGCTCCTGATACTACACTGGGTGAGCAACCACCTTTTTCCTCTCTAGTATCGGTTTTAACCATCACAGTAGGTCTTTTAGGTTTACCAATCCTTTTGTGGTTACTCTTAGCAACCACACCTTATTGACAGAATCATTCAGTAATGTTTCACATTTTCCAAAATTATCAATACCATCAGTTTTTTCTTCATAATTAGGACCAGACCAAAGTAGGGAACACACATAGGCAAGCAACTATTCCCCATGGGACCTTCACATAGATCCACCATGCCTGTTGTCCAATGCTCTGTGGGCAATTGTCCTACCAATTGACACTGATCAAAGCATAAACCATTGTTTAGGACCATAATTCTCAGTGGTTTACTCATTACATTATCACCGTCACCAGTAGCATTGTTAGCAATACCAATAATAAACAGGTCACTCTTTTCAATGTCACAGTTTCTGATCCCATCAATACTGCATTTCAGAGTGTCTCCAGGTATTTCAACTTGTACCTCTTTGCGGGTGACCGAAACAATCTCTGCTATTGCCGTGTTTATTCCAGGCTGTTCCTTCCTATGAGGTCTAGCAGATGAGGCAGTGTCCACACACGCACTAGCAGAAATATCTCTAATCACCACATCGGTTGGAGAGACCTTCATTATGTCTATCAGCTTTCCTGAGCACCTTACACACAAACCAGTCACTGGAAGCACCCTCATAGTGAACTGTGAGATCACTTGCTAATACCCATTGCTAATACCACAATAGTCACATTGCTAATATCCATTGTACCAACCTATTCCACTCATTGTTGTTACTAAGCAAAGCTTGTACTACTTTGCTCCACTCATTGGTACTACAGAGTAGTGTCCGGCTGCGGCGGAGGCACCCTAGTGTACAACGAATGTATTCTTCCAAATTCATGCAGTTCCACTAATTTACTTGTAATTTTAATGCACACCAAATCTATATACAAGACTTTTGTAGGAACGTTTTCCTTATCGGAGACATGGAGAGGACTTGCCCACTGCAGCTTGACAGATTGAGACTTTTAAAGAGACCTCCACCTCTCTGGAGGTATCTACCATCACTGCTTGGTGCTTGCTAAGAGTGCTGTCAAACGCATGTCTCACAGCGGTCCCCTTTGCTGCAGTATCCATGAACCATTGCAGGTCACAACCTGTTATACTGATATTTTTGCACTCAACATTCTTTAGCGGTTGGATTGTGGACTAAACCTTGTTGTAAATTCAGCATTAACTGTACTTCCCCACTACACAGCAGCATGTCACATTTGGAAGCAGATCTGCTCATCAGACTTGCCACCACTTCACCGATATTAAATACATATTCAGTATCTCTAACACATAAAACAGCAACAGTCTTACCATTCCACTTGGCAGGTGATGAAATGTTCAACTGCCAAGTGGCAACTCCCTTCTCTGCTGCACTCTCACACGCTGAAGTCCCTACATGGCCACGGGGCAACATTACAGCCTTCTTGGACTCTCCAACATCCCCTCTAGGCCAAACAGGTTTCCTGTTGCAAGGGGTAATAGCAAACACCTTGCAGGATGTTTAATACTATGCCCTGTTCCCTGAGCAGACTACTTCACATAAGCAGGCACAATCAATCAGTCTCTGGTGCTCTCTGCCACCCCCTGAAGGCTGAACAAACTTTTCTCCACAGTTGCCAGAGGCAACAACACATTCTTTTGCAAAGACATCTTCACTATACAGTAAATTGGAGCCACATTACCACTGTATCTCCTCCTTTCTAAAAGCAGACTTCCTCCTGTTGCTTTGGCAGACCACATTCTCCCTGCAAAACATTCCCAGTACTCTAGACTGGATTGCTTCTAGGCATCTGTTGTAGTCATCTCAGTCATGATCCATTAATCAGTACACCCTATGGTACTCCTTGGTCAAAAAAAGATGCACCAATTCAGCCCAGCAGTCTCAGGGCCATCCTCTGTAGGAAGCAATCATCGCAAACTCATCCAAAAAGTCCTCATCTTGTTCAGAAGGCAACATAGGCCATATAAAGTCAGCAGGACGAATGTATCTTTTGTTTTCATGGGCAACCACTCCCATCAGCTCTCTCCTTGCAAGTGATGGCTTGCTTTCCTTTTCCACTTGCTGTAGTGGGGTCAAATTCCTCCTGCACCAGTCCACAGCAGACTCGCACACTGGAGGACTCTCACGCTTTGGAGAATTCTGTTTATCCATGTATGGGGCTTGTCCTGGTAGTAAAAACTCCTCCAGCCAAAAAGCTTTGACTCTCCTCAGCAAACATTGCTTCCTTTTTGCATTTTGACCGGCCCATCTTTGCAGTCATGCACACAGCTACTTTTAATACAGTTCACAGCAGAACTGTTTTCTTTCTTTTCACAGGTACATCACCTGCAACACGCAATGCCTTTCACTTGGCTGCACTTCTACACACAGCAAACTGTTCCTGACATGAACTCACCATTGGAGCAAAGACATGGATTTCACGGACAGTTTTCCCACCAAATCCTCCACCATATGTGACATGGGGTAATTAGCTCTCATGGTAGATTTATATAGTGAGTACACGGTGGGTAGGAACTATTTTTAAGGGCTTGGTAGACTACTTTTATTTAAAAGATAGCAAAAGTTCACAGGCAAATGACTTCCCCACGCAGGGGATCTTCTCCAGCTTCAGCAAAAAGGCAAGCTCTAGAAAATGCTGAGCCACCTGGCTCATTTTATTTATTTCAGGTACTTATATAGTGCTGTCAATTTACACAGTGCTTTACATATATATTGTACATTCATATCAGTCCCTAACCCTCAGGGGGTGTACAATCTAAGGTCTCTAACTTACATTCATACATACACATACTAGGGCCAATTTGGACAGGAATCAAATTCACCTGCCAGCATGTCTTTGGAATGTGGGAGGTAACCAGAGTACCCAGAGGAAACCTACGCAAGCACAGGGAGAACATGCAAACTCCATGCAGGAGGTGCCATGGTCGGGAGTCGACCCCATGACCCATTTACTGCAAGGCAGATGTGCTAACCATCAAGCCACTGTGCCGCTCATGAGCTCACTCAGCTTTGTTGGCAGTACCTCTCCTGGATTCCTGGCTCCATAGGCTTTAGTCACAGCACCCTAATGCACAGCCCACCTCTGGCCTATGAATGAGGGTTCTCCTGGCACCCCAACTGGAGCAGACCTGACTCCTGGAACTGAGACTCTGTCTCTTGGCTTCTGGTTGGGTCCTATGACCCCTCAATGAGACTTTCCGCCCCCCACACTGGGAGCTGTCTCCAATTGGGAGCCCTGAGCTATTCCCATTCCTGAGTATATAACAACAAAAATGGAATGCAATCTGATGCACCAAGTGCATGTGCCTCCATCCCTTAATATATCCATACAACCAATTTATTTGTCCTGGGCCTCTAAATGAGGCACAACACACATGACCAATGAATAACTAGTTTCCAACATTAATTTTTAATAAACTTCTCATTGCTTATAAAAAGAGGATACAATGGTAATGAGCCGATTTGTAATAAATCTATATTAATGCATTTCATACATAATTGAATATACAATTGACCATATACAATACAGATGTTGATACATAATTACATGAAAAATTGCATCCAAAATTCCAACGCGTTTTGTGGCTCTTAGTTTACTTCTTCAGGAGTAGATGCATATATATTATCTGCAAGGTAAAACATCAAGTATATAACAACCTAGTGGTATCTTGTAATATATAAAGTAGTTCCAATCTCAAGGGTCATCAGAGTGACCCTAATACTTACAAATCAGCTCAAAATACATATGACAGTATTTCCAAATAGAGATCGCCAGGGGAGTCTCTCCTGGGAGCTGTGGAAGTACAACTCCATGAGAACCCAAGGGACAAGCCAGAAGCAGATTCAAAGTGGGTGGGCAATCATGATAGCACCCAAAGTAATTACTATGGAGAGAACATTTGAATATACATTATAGTAATGAATGATAATAATCAAGATGAGTGATAAGCAACAAAAATAACGTGTAATGCTGGCTGCAGTGTAACAGTGAATAAAAAGACATATGGTGAGTGAGTATATGAGAGGTGTAAGAGACTGCACCTAGTGGTAGAAGAAATAGAAAGACATCTAGGTCTCAAAGTCTAATCCTCAGAGGGGTCTGCCAGTAAAGAGAAAGACCTCCAAGCACCCAGAGCCGAATGTAAAGACAAAATATAGGCAGCCAAAGCATGAACTACTATGAATCAGAAGCTTTCATTGTAATACTGAATAAATATTTGAGTCACAATAAACAACAAATATGGAATGCAGCACTGGCTATAATTTACCAATAATAAAAGGAAACAAGATCACTTTATGAAACGTTTTGCACCTGGTGGTATGAGAAAGAAAAGGGGACCCAAATCACAGAATCCAGTCCGAAGATGAAAGAATATAACAGTGGAAAATAGACCACCAAGTACCCAAGGCCAAATGTGAAAACAAATATAAGCAACCAAAACATGACCCACCATGAATCAAGAGCTGTACATCAAAGTGTTGTTTCTCAGTATCCTCATGGAGCAAACCACCCCCATAAGCTACAACTATTTATCACCAGGGGCTAATCAGCAGTCCTTCCTAACACCATGTTTGTGCGCAATCAAAGAGGGGAGGCACTCAACAACAAGTGTGGCTTCTCAGTGTCCTCATGGGGAGAAAAATAAACAAACACCATTTTCACCTGCTTCCACCATTTGCCCCCAGGGGCTAGTCGCTGGTCTCCCCCAACACCATGTATGTGCAGTCAAAGAGGGGAAGCACTCAACAAAAGGAGGTATCCACCACCAGGCAGGCACAATGACGTTGTGAGCCCAGCAAGATAGAATAAATCGCACTGGTGTAATGGTGCTGCAAAATCACTGACATCACACATCTAGCTCAGACATGGTGCCAATGCGGCACAGATCCCACCTGTCTAGTAAGCAGGCTTGGGAAGCAAAAAGAGGCAAAAGCCTCCTCAATGCAGCGCAACTCCTGGGATGAGGCAAACCCTGGCCATCAATCCCAAACCAGAAATGTAATATTGGGAAGTTTACATAATCTGTGTAATAATACAATAAATTCTGGCCAATATATCACAATGTCATAATTGTACATATGCATGGTGCAAGAGGCCACTATGGACCAGGATGTCTTCCACCCAAATTAATGTAACAAAAATAGAATGTGACCTGATGCACCAAGTGATATGCCTCCAAGCCTTAATATATCCATACAGCCAATTTATTTGTCCTGGGACTTTAAATAAGGCACAACACACACCACCAATGAATAACGACTAATTGACCATATACAATGCAGATGTCGATACATAATTACATTAAAATTGCATCCGAAAACTGACACGTTTCATGAGTCTTACTTCACTTCTTCAGGAATAGATGCATATATAATATCTACAAGGTAAAACACCAAGTATATAACAACGTAGTGGTATATTTTAATATATAAAGCAAATGCCTCTTGCATCAGTCCACAGCAGGCTCATACACTGGACGACTCTCATACTTTGGCGAATTCTGTTCAGCCATGGATGGGGCTTGTCCTGGTGATAAAAACTCCTCCAGCCAAAGAGCTCTGTCTCTCATCTCAGCAAACATTGCTTCCTTTTTGCGTTTTTTAAAGCCCCATCTTTGCAATCATGCACACAGCTACTTTTAATACAGTTCACAGCAGATCTTTTTTCTTTCTTTCACAGGTACATCACCTGTAACACGCAATGCCTTTCACCTGGCTGCACTTCCACACACAGCAAACTGTTCTTGACATGAACTCACCATTGGAGCAAAGACCTGGATTTCACGGACAGTTTTCCCACCACATCCTTCACCATATTTGACATGGGGTAGTTAGCTTTTATGGTAGATGCATTTATATAGTGAGTACATGGCAGATAGGAACTATTTTTAAGCCCTTGATAGCCCACTTTTATTTAAAAGATAGAAAAAGTTCACAGACAAATGACTTTCCACGCAGGGGATCTTCTGCAGCTTCAGCAAAAAGGCAAACACCAGAAAATGCTGAGCCACCTGGCTCATGAGCTCACTCAGCTTCAATGGCAGTACCTCGCCTGGATACATGGCTCTATAGGCTTTAGTCACAGCAGCCTGATGCAGAGCCCACCTCTGGCCTATGCATGGGGGTTCTCCTGACAACCCAACTGGAGCAGACCTGACTCCTGGAACTAAGACTCTGTCTCTTGGCTTCTGGTTGGGTCCTCTGACCCCTCAGTGAGACCTTCTTCCCCCCACACTGGGAGCTGTCTCCAACTGGGAGCCCTGAGCTATTCTCAGATCTGAGTATATATATCCTTGATCTTGTCTTCTCCAACCGCTGCGCTCCCCACAACCTCACTAACACCCCCTTCCCTCTCTCTGACCACAACCTGATCACCTTCTCTATCTCCTCATCCTCCAACACCTACCCCTCCAAATGTCACACTACTACCAGCCGTAACCTCCGCAACCTTAACCCTGCCCCCCTCCACTCTGCAGCTGATCAACTCCACGACCGCATCCTCCCCCTGTCCTGCCCCGACTTTGCTATGATTGCCTATAACAATGCGCTGTCAGCAGCCCTTGACTCACTAGCGCCTTTAACCACACGCAACATCAGACTCCGACCGCTCCAGCCCTGGCAGACTGATCACACCAAAACCCTCAAACGACGCAGTCGTGCCCTGGAGCGACTATGGCGCAAAACAAAATCCCAACAAGCTTTCACCTGCTACAAATCTGCCTTCCGCACCTACACCTCCTCCCTCCACGCAGCCAAACAAGCCTACTTCCTGACCCTCATCAAGGCCCTCTCCTCCAATCCTCGCCGACTCTTCTCCACCTTCAACTCTCTACTCTCTCCACCCCCACCTCCACCCAGCACCTCACTCACCGCCCTTGATATTGCCAATCACTTCAAAAACAAGATTGACACAATTCGCAAGGACATTGCCGCAACTCACACGCCCTCTCAACCCGTCCCCTCTCACACAGCTACCCCATCATCCCCCCTCCCCCTCGACATTACCCGCAGGGACTTCGTCGCTGCTCAAACTCCCTCCAACCCCCTTCCCCCTCACTTAGCTACCCCCTCTTCACCCCTCTCCCACGGCCTCACCACTGCTCTGACCTCCTCTCCCACCCCACCCTACATTCCTCATACTGAAGCTCCCCCAACACTCCGCACCTTTGACCTTACTACCATCGAGGAAGTCTCCAAGATCCTCTCTGATGCCCGCCTCACCACCTGCCCCCTCGACCCTATCCCCTCACAATTCCTACGACCTCCCTCCCCCTCCATCCTACGCTCCCTCACCCACATCTTTAATCTCTCCCTCTCCTCCGGCACTTTCCCCTCCCCACTGAAGCATGCACACATCACCCCCATACTTAAAAAGCCCTCCCTGGACCCCAATGACCCGAACAACCTCAGACCCATCTCCCTGCTCCCACTTACATCTAAACTCCTCGAGCGCCTCGTCTACACCCGCCTATGCTCTCACCTCAATGACAACAACCTCCTCGATCCCCTACAGTCTGGCTTCCGCCCCCTACACTCCACCGAAACCCCCTTACTCAAACTCTCCAACGACCTTCTAACCGCCAAAGCTAATGGCCACTATTCAGTGCTCCTACTCCTTGACCTCTCTGCGGCCTTCGACACAGTTGACCACCCCCTCCTCCTCAAAATACTACACTCCCTCGGCCTCAGAGATTCTGCTCTCTCCTGGCTCTCATCCTACCTGTCACAACGCTCTTTCAGCGTTACCTATAATGCTACCACCTCCCCCTCACTCCCCCTCTCTGTTGGGGTCCCTCAAGGCTCTGTCCTTGGGCCCCTTCTCTTCTCCATCTACACCTCCTCCCTTGGCCAACTCATACACTCTCACGGCTTCAACTACCACCTCTATGCCGACGACACACAAATCTATCTCTCAACCCCCCACCTCACCCCCTCGGTCTCTGCCCAAATCACACACCTACTGAGCGACATATCAGAATGGATGTCGCTCCACTTCCTTAAACTGAATCTCTCCAAAACCGAGCTCCTTGTCTTCCCCCCAGCCCGAACCCCACCCCCCATTGACTTCTACATCACATCCAACAACGCCAATATCAAACCCGCTCTGCAGGCCAGAGTACTTGGTGTCATTCTGGACTCCAACCTATCCTTCCAGCCCCAAGTCCAATCTTTAACAAACTCGTGCAGACTCCACCTCCGCAACATCGCCAAAATCCGCACGTTCCTAACCCCAGAAACCACTAAACAGCTCATCCACTCCCTCATCATATCACGACTCGACTACTGCAACTCCCTCCTCACTGGCCTGCCTCGCCGCTGGCTATCCCCGCTTCAGTCGATCCTGAATACGGCTGCCAGACTCATTCACCTTTCAAACCGCTCTGTCTCCGCCACCCCCCTCTGCCAATCCCTCCACTGGCTTCCGATTGCGCAACGGATCAAATTTAAAATCCTAACACTGACGTACAAAGCTGTCCACCATACTGCCCCGAACTACATCACTGACCTAATATCCAAGTACCACCCAGCACGCACACTCCGCTCCTCACAAGACCTCCTTCTCTCTAGCTCCCTGGTCTCCTCCTCCCATGCCCGCCTCCAGGACTTCTCCAGGGTGTCACTCATCCTCTGGAACTCCCTGCCCCAACCCATCAGATTATCACCTACTCTCCTCTCCTTTAGGCGCACCCTGAAAACCCATCTCTTCAGGGAAGCCTACCTCACCCCCTGCTAACTTGCTGACCTCCTCCACTCTTCCTACCACTCCATCCCCCACAGCTATCTCCTCCTGTACCACTATCCCATCCCTTCTAGATTGTAAGCTCGAAAGAGCAGGGCCCTCGATCCCCTCATGTTTTGCATTGTATTGGTATTGTTCTGTCACATGTTCTGTCCCCCTTTGTAATGTACAGCGCTGAGTGAACTATTGGCGCTTTATAAATACTGTATAATAATAATAATAATATAACAACACCTCACATCTGTGTGCTCAGATTGTAGGTGTCTAGCAAAACTCAGACACAGATCTATCTTTCATTTTATTTACTGCAATTTAGAAAGTAAACAGAACATGTGTACACAGCATACAATGTTATGAGGTCACCTGCTGGATTACTTTACCTCCATCAGAGTCAGGTAGGGCTTCTTGAGGTTGATCATATGCAGATTTCCAATCACCGGCAGAGGTCGGGGTCCTGGAGGAAAGTTCCTAGGGGTTCCAATATAGTTAGTAATAAAAGAATATATGTAGAGAATTACAGAGGCAGCTATGAATGTCAGCAGTGCAGAGGATATGAGCTCCATGGCTGCAGACTTCAGTAGAACTCTGAGGCTTTTAGAGAAAACAGCAGTCAGATCAGATATCAGTTGTGTGTGTCAGGCATAACTTTAGTCAGGAAACCTCCCACGTTTCCTGAGCATAAACTATTTTGCTTGGCAGAATTCCAGGTTCTTATTAGGTAAAGAAAAACTGCATTTTAGTTTTCATAAAAGATATTTCAAGTTATTCTAACTTTTGAAAGTAGTTTTTTGACAAGACTTTACTTGCTGTCCCATAAATACATTTTATGTACTGTACATGTTTGTTGAAGTTTTCTTTTCATCTGTAAATTAGGAATGTGAATAGCAGCTTCAGCTGTTTTAAACTTTGTATTTAATTTTTTTTTATTTGAATTTATTTAGTTACATTTATTTTTTACCTAAGAAATGACAAGGCTATTACCTTTATTAGAGAGAAAAATATTTTCTGTGTCCCTCTCTGATTTAGGTGTTTATTTACACCCCGGTCACATCAAGCCCGACTTTGAATTTGTGAGACTTACAATGAAAATGCAGGATTTCAAAGTTGGGGGATTTCAGGTGTGATTTGCAAGACATCTGACACAGATGTCTATGCAAGTCGCACCAAAAGTAGTGCATGTACTACTTTAGAAATCAGTGCAGCTCCGACAGTAGGGTGCAACTTGGCATGCAATTTGCAAGTTGCATATTGCATGCCAAGTCGCACCTGATGTGACAAGGGTCTTATGAAAGCGAGAAAAGCTGAGATTCTGATGATCCCAGCTGATCTCTGAGGTGCGCCAGTTTATGAAGCTCATCACAGGACACACCCTTCTGTCATTCACTTTTATCCCTGGTTCACATCTATGCGGTCGTGCGGGCCGCGTTTTGCATGGGCACGAGAGCCAATTCATTTGAATGGACTCCCGTTCCCATGACACGCAGGGAAAGAAGTCCCTGCACTTCTTTGGAAAACGCAGCCCGCACGGGAACCTCGGTTCCCAGTACAGTTGCGTTTTCCAGTGCGGGCAGCATGCCATTAGATCCAATGGCACCCTCCTGTGGATCCGCATTTACTGTGCGGGTGGTGCGGCTGCACAGATTTTCATGCGGATCCGCAGCGGCACCACCCGCACAGATGTGAACCTAGGGTGAGGGCTCGTTCACACTTGACTAATTTCTTTTTTTTTTCAAAGAAAGTATTTTATTGAAATATGAAAGGCATATCAAGTCATATACAGATAAGGAGCACAGTCCGCACATAGACATATTACACGTTCTCCTGTAACACAGACGGGTCATAAGATGTCTGTTTAAAGTGTGATTCATCTTGAGGTAAAATATCATATATATATATAGCAAATGTATAATACATACCAGTAGATATAATGATTATAGTAAATAAACTAGATAAGTATAATGGACAATGATCCACTGAGTAGGGAGTTCTCAGATAATAGGACTGTGGAGTGTAAGGCACAAATATCTTCTGAAGGCGTATATGCCATATACAGTGGGGATCGAAAGTTTGGGCACCCCAGCTAAAAATTTGTATTAATGTGCATAAAGAAGCCAAGGAAAGATGGAGAAATCTCCAAAAGGCATTAAATTACAGATTAGACATTCTTATAATATGTCAACAAAAGTTAGATTTTATTTCCATCATTTACACTTTTAAAATAACAGAAAACAAAAAAATGGCATCTGCAAAAGTTTGGGCACCCTGCAGAATTTATAGCATGCACTGACCCCTTTGCAAAGCTGAGACCTGCCAGTGTCATGGATTGTTCTCAATCATCATCTGGGAAGACCAGGTGATGTCAATCGCAAAGGTTTTAAATGCCCAGACTCATCTGACCTTGCCCCAACAATCAGCACCATGGGTTCTTCTAAGCAGTTCTCTAGAAAACTGAAACTGAAAATAGTTGATGCTCACAAAGCTGAAGAAGGCTATAAGAAGATAACATAGCGTTTTCAGATGTCAACATCCTCTGTTCGGAATGTAATTAAGAAATGGCAGTCATCAGGAACAGTGGAAGTTAAAGCAAGATCTGGAACACCAAGAAAAATATCAGACAGAACAGCTCGCAGGATTGTGAGAAAAACAATTCAAAACCCACGTTTGACTGCACGATCCCTCCAGAAAGATCTGGCAGACACTGGAGTTGTGGTACACTATTCCACTATAAAGAGATACTTGTACAAATATGGTCTTCATGGAAGAGTCATCAGAAGAAAACCTCTTCTATGTCCTCACCACAAAAATCATCGTTTGAACTTTGCAAATGAACATATAGACAAGCCTGATGCATTTTGGAAACAAGTTCTGTGGACCGATGAGGTTAAAATTGAACTTTTTGGCTGGAATGAGCAAAGGTACGTTTGGAGAAGAAGAGGCACAGAATTTAATGAAAAGAACCTCTGTCCAACTGTTAAGCATGGGGTTGGATCAATCATGCTTTGGGGTTGTGTTGCAGCCAGTGGCACAGGGAACATCTCACGAGTAGAAGGAAAAATGGATTCAATAAAATTTCAGCAAATTTTGGATGGTAACTTGATGCCATCTGTGAAAAAGCTGAAGTTAAAGAGAGGATGGCTTCTACAAATGGATAATGATCCTAAACACACCTCGAAATCCACGGGGGATTACATCAAGAGGCGTAAACTGAAGGTTTTGCCATAGCCTTCACAATCTCCTGACCTCAACATAATGAAAATCTATGGATAGACCTTTAAAGAGCAGTGCGTGACAGACAGCCCAGAAATCTCAAAGAACTGGAAGACTTTTGTAAGGAAGAATGGGAAAAGATACCTCAAACAAGAATTAAAAGACTCTTGGCTGGCTACAAAAAGCGTTTACAAGCTGTGATACTTGCCAAAGGGGGAAGTACAAGATATTAACTCTGCAGGGTGCCCAAACTTTTGCAGACGCCATTTTTTTGTTTTCTGTTATTTTGAAAGTGTAAATGATGGAAATAAAATCTAACTTTTGTTGACATATTATAAGAATGTCTAATCTGTAATTTGATGCCTTTTGGAGATTTTTCCATCTTTCCTTGGCTTCTTTATGCACATTAATACAAATTTTTAGCTGGGGTGCCCAAACTTTCGATCCCCACTGTATGTTCATATCTGGAAAATGTAGGTTACTTTTGTAAAGAATAGTCACACCTGTATGTGAATAGATGCTCTGTTCCTTATAAAAGATATGATTAGTAGGGGAATGTAGAAGTTGTGAGATGGAGAGAAGAGAGAAAAGAGAAGGGAGCGTCCATTGAAGAGAAATGTAAAAAGTGATGTTGTAAAGGGAAGGGGGAGAGAGAGAAAAAAAGGGGGTCAATGATTAGGCAATTGCAGCTAAACCAATCACATCATTATATATTGTCCAAACTAAAAAAAAAACAAAACTCTACTTCTAATTTAAGATACAATCCACTTAGACTCAATCCATGGGGTAACTCCTGAGGTAAACGCCTTAAAGGTATTTCACGGCACCAAGTCTCAGCTCATTCATTCATTGAAAGGCGATAAGTATTAGTAGTTTTGAAATGGTTCCAGCACGCCCAAGTCCTCCTGAATCTCTCGGGGTGTTCCCTTGCCACTGAAATCAGTTCCTCCATCTCCGCAATCCTGACAACCCTAAGAAACCACTCTCGCACAGTGGGAACATGTTCTGAACGCCAGTGGACCGGAATACACTGTTTTGCCGCATTGATCATATGCAAGGCAAGCGACTTACGATAAGTCCTAAAAGGAAGTGAGAAGTGGTGGAGTAAAAATTGTGCAGGGGAAAGGTCTAGGGTGTATGTAGTTACTTGTGTTATTATGTCTCGAACTTTTCCCCAGAAGGGCTGTAGCAGTGGACTATCCCACCATATATGTAGGAGTGTACCTGTTGCCCGGTGACATCTCCAGCATAAATCTGAGATGTTAGGATCAAATCTATGAAGCAGGGATAGAACTCTGTACCATCTAGAATATAATTTATAGTTACTTTCTTGCGTAGAAACACATATGGAACCTTTATGCATGTGTTCATAAATGTGGTCCCAGTCCTCTGGCGCTAATTGAAGTTGTAGGTCGAGACACCAGGCCCCACAGGCTTTCCGAGAGTGAAACGTAATGGTGTTTTCAAGATAGGTGTAGAGCTTAGATATAACATGTCTCTGCGGGAAGTCTGTAAAGCAAAGTTTCTCAAATGGGGTAAGTGGCCTTGAATAAACTTTTAGATGTGGGAAGCTCTGTATAAAGTGGTGGAGTTGTCTATACATCCATGGCGTCAGGATCAGGGATGGCCATTTCTTTGTGATGTCATCTCTAGCTAAGAACTTATCGTCTTTGAAAAGTTGATGTACTTTCAGATTATCTGCAGGGTTATATCCAGCGAGAAAGGCCGGGGACATACCCAGTAGAAAGTCCGGATTCATTTTGATCGGAGTTAGAGGGCCCGGAGAGGAAGAGAGTTCTTTTTTCTGAATCAACTGATGGCAGCAGAATAAAGTTGGGCCTATGAGAGGGTGTTCCCAGAACTCAGAAGGAATGTGAGAGTTTTTCAGCCAAGGGGAAGTGGCAAGCGGAATCCTCGAGAAATCAGCCTCCACACCAACCCAAGCCTTACAATTGCGGTTCTTAGACCAGGCTACTATTCTTGCTAGGTGACAAGACCTGTAGTAGCGGGTAATATCAGGTAATCCAATACCTCCGCTCTTCTTGGGCATGGTAAGTTGGGCAAAGCTAATTCTTTATTAAACCAAAGAAAGGAGGTACAGAGCGTTTTATAGGATTTAAAGAAGGAATTCGGTAATTTGATTGGTATCGTTTGCAGTAGATACAATATTCTAGGGAGCACGTTCATTTTGAGGATAGCTGCTCTACCAAACCAAGAGAAAAAAGGTTTGTTCCCTGTCTGAAGGTCTTTTGTGATACTACGCAAGAGGGGTAAGAAGTTTTTAGCATAGAGTTCCGTAAGGTGAGTTGGTAATTGGATTCCCAAATAAGTGATGGCCTCGGACTGCCAGGTAAAAGGGAAATTTGATTTCGCTTGTCTAATCATATCTTGGGTTAATGAGACATTAAGGGCTTGGGATTTAGAAAAGTTGATTTTGAAGTTAGCCAAATACTGAAACAATTTGAAGTCTTGTAGCAGATTAGGTAGTCTCCCTATGAGGCGAGTGTGGGGGGAGATGCGTGGGAGGATGCTTCCGTGTGTTCCGGGGTCTATGACCGGAATAACTCCAGAATGCTATGATTGGCAGGACCACCTGGACGACGAGGGGATCTGGAGCGAGGGGTGGCAGATCTATCTGTTTTCCCCATGTCAGCAGCAACTCTCTTTGTTATGGTTGTGTAGTCCCACCTCCGTGTGACAAGGCTCAAGGTATTATACTGCCATTTTCTTTGGGGTCAAGCTGAGCCCCCCAGAACATATAAACTTGTATAAAGAAAAGGGGGGATGAAAATTCCTAGACAGGCCAGGGATCTCAGTGTAGGCCTCAGAATGCTTGAGAGGATAGGCAAATACAGGTGCTGTGGGTCTGATTCCTCAGAATGCTGGACTGAGATTCCTGCTGAGGGGATGCAGGGATTGCCTCTGTATTCCCTTGGTGAATACCTGTAGGGGATTCAGTGTCTTTAGGCCTAATTACAGTACAGCGTACTGCTGTAAGGGGTTTTCTAGGCCTTTATTGTAGGCCTATGCTCCCTGGGTTCGTGTGGGGGGTGCGCCGATGGGACAGGGAGGGGTGTTTGCTGATCCTGGTGGAGGGGGTGTCGATAAACGACAATCCTCCCTTGTACTGTGTGTCTCACTCACCCGGTACTCTGTTGGGTGTGATCCCGGTGTTCCGGACGCCGCACTAATCCTCACCGCCCCGCTGCCACGGATGGGGGGTACCCAACACTCCCTCAAGGCGTCTTGACGGGAACAGCAGGACCCTCGACCGGCCGCCCACTGATCCGGGCAGGGGGGGCCGATGTATTGTAATCCCCTCCTCGCACTCGCACTGTGTGCCGCACGCACCCGGCACCCAGCTAGGCGCGAGCCGGGAGGTCACGTGGCTTCACTCAGCCGCAGTAAGCCACGCCGGACCGCTGTTGCGGAACAGGGCCAAATAGGCCCGATGCTGCTCAGCAGTGTCTCAGCAGGGACGGCAGGGTCTCCTGATCGCCCCTGCCAGCTGATGTCACCTGGATGGCTATGGATAGGGATCCGGCCGTCGGAGCTCCGGCTTGAGCGACTTGTCCGACTAATTTCTAACTCTTGCCAAACACCCCATTTTTAATGCTCCCCAAATGCCTTATGTGCATTTTTGAGGCGTTAGAACCGTACCACAAATGCCTATAATGAAGTTAATGGTATTGACACCTTGCAAATGCAAAAAACGACCCTCAAACGCCTGCAAAACACCTGCTAACAAAGCTTGTGTGAACTTAGCCTAACAGAGATGGCCAGTTTATGAAGGTGAGATCTGAAGATCTCACTGGCCATCTCTTTAAAATATCTCCGTCCCAGATTCTCCAGCCCAGAGCTGGGGAATCTTGGTGAAAAGCTGCTGTGATGTGAGGAAGAAGGCTTCTTTGTAATATCAGCACCAGCGGGGTTAAACATTTATATAAACTATAACTATATATGTTTATGTATATTTGTGTTTTATATATAGTGTACAGTATGTGTGTATATATATATACAGTATAGTTATAATGTATTGTTGTTTAGAACACATTCACACCTGAGCAATGCAGAATTGTTGGCAGAATTGCACAATTCTTGCTGCAATTCCAAATTGTGCTAAAATTGTGTTAAAATATGCAGTGAGCTTTTGGGTGCCATTCATAGTTAATGGCACCCCAAATGCTGTTAGCAGACATGCATTTTGCCGCACATTTTGTCATTTGACAAATATGCTGTCAACACACCAAAATGCGCATTTAAAAAACACATAACACTCCATGCCTAAACAAGGTTCAGTTTGGCTTTTTTGGGGCCTTTTATGCACATTTTTGTGCAGTTTTTAACAAACATTTTGCTGCTTTTTTTCAACACACATTTTTTCAAGACACATTTTTTCGAAAATGTAAGTTGAAATTTGTAAGGGCATTGGTGCTTTTTTAACAATTTTTTTTGTGTGTGTTCTGGAAACGCATGCAAAATGCATGTCATGTTTGCGGTGCCATTATTTGTTAATGGCACCCAAAAGCAGCAGATGTGCAGTTTGCCAAAATATGCATAAAAACCAAATCAAAATGTACTTTAAAAAAAATGACAAAATACATGCTAAGAAGAGTGCCAAAATGTGCATTACAAACCACACCAAAATGCATGTTAAAATAACCTGTGCCAAAATGTGCATTAAAGTGTCTAAATGTGTGTTTAGAAAAGCGTCAAAACGCACATTGAAAAAACCCACATCAAAATGCGTGTTAAAAAAATACAGCATGTTAAACAGCGGCAAAATGCACATAAATAATGTTAAAATGCGCAATAAAATGGAGCCAAAATACACATTTAAAGTACCAGTGGTCAGTGCTTATTATTTTCATGTAATTGCATTATCTGTTTAAGCAGCATACACGTCTACAGAACCCTGAAGAGCCATTTTTTAATTCTTGCTTTCTAATATGATAACACCTTTTTAAAAACTGCCTCCATATTTGTAGGGAGTATGCATGTTTGAGTCCTTTTGTTTCCAAGTATATTGGTCAAAAAGAAAATACATATTGGTTATATCAGAGGCTGGCACCTTGTAGATATAGAATTGATTTGCTTTTGGCATTATTGCTGGATCAGAGGATACATATTCTTTATGTTCTTTAATGCTTTTGCTTCCTGCAGTGTGAAATCAGTAGATCTTTCTCTAAACAATGACATTTTGCAGTTGCTGTGTGTTAAATGCAAAACTAAAATAAAGCTGTACAGATGATCATCCGATTCTCTAGATCTGAGTGACCAGATGCAGTTCTGCAGACATCTCTCTAGCACACAATGCCATTCCCTGCTGGTAACAGATTCATTTTTACTTTAGACTCAACTTTGTTAAAGGGATAGAGAGTTAAAAACATTAGTTACATAGAAAGTTTATTTTCTGCTGTCCTTCTTGTAATTTCTCAATATATCCATGTAAGCATTTAGAAATGAAAACAAAATACATATGCATACAAGTTTTGGTGTATTTCTTCAAAACCCAAGACATTTTCTAAGTAGCTTTGTGTAGCTGGAGTCGTGCCTTGTAGCAGATTGGAGATAGATTATTTTAATTTGTTTTTCCACATTAAGCTACTTTTAAATCTTGGAAAAGTTAGTTTAATATAATCATGTTCTTACCTGATCCAATAGTTTCTCTTCCAAACCTTCTATCTATATTTCAAGAGTTCACGGGCTTGGATATAAACCTTTAAAAATGTGTAGCTTTACCTATCAAGATCCCCAAATCACAGTTGGATGGTATCTGAGGTAAATTTGACTTTTCTTGGAATAAAGCCATATCTAAGGATTTGCTTAGCCCGTTCCCTAAAGTTGATGTATTCACATAATTATCCCTTGGTATTTTCCCACATCAATCATTTGTTGAGAGTATGGTCAACGTACCATATTTATTTCCTTGGAAGGATACAGGTAATAAAAATATCCATCATGGGGCATGGCCTGGCAGCTGGAGAAGATGGCTGCTTGAATACAAAGCTCCACTCCTCCACAGCACAAATCAATGCCATACGTCACCTCAGGTCTGCAGAAACGGCACCACTGCAGAGGATTCCCTTTCTGGTCCCACGGATTATGATCCGCAAGCGGCCCCAACACCAGGGATCACGCAGACTCCTTGAGTTCTTCATGTGGCCCTCACAGCTCCCAGATCAACATGGTGCCAGCACAGCACGAGGGGACCAGGAGCTACCGCCCACACCTGGGACTGAAGACTCATCCCTAGAGATGGATCATTCTGTTTTCTTGAAAGAGATCTCTGTTTAGAGAGACAGCAGATGGAGAATCCAACCAGCAGACATGTAAGATGCATAATGTCTTGACCCATGTAGAAAAAAGGCATGTCAAAAAGAGACAGCTCTGGGGAGGTGGAAATAGGAAACCCAGCTTTTCTAATATCATATCTGTTGGTATTAAAATTGCTGTCCCCTGAGACCATAAGTTTGACGTTGGTTAGCAGAACTTGTCTATTGTAGCTGGAGCAAAGTATCCCTCTTGGCACAGTCACAAGCTTGAAGGTGACTGATTGTCCAAACATGGCCTGAAGTGCTTGTCCCAAGGGTCCAAGCATCCAAGACCAAACTGAACCCTCCTATCAAAAGAGGAGCAACCAAGTACCCATAAGATATGTATGGGTGGCAGGGGCGGACTGACCATTTGGAAACTCGGGCACTGCCCGAGGGCCCGGGTCAGTAGGGGCCCCCATGAGATGCTCCCGGTACCTTTGTCATAGGCTTTTTTGAGTTTGGGCAAGGACACAGGGGCCCCATGATACCCTATTGCCCGGGGGCGCCATGAGTTGTCAGTCCGCCCCTGATGGGTGGTAGAATCTGAAAAAGACCAGGATGCATCCCATCTTTCTGAAGTGGATCTCTTTGCGGACTTCTTGGCTGAGGATTTTCTTTCTCTTTCCAGTTTTTTCTGGACTCCAAGCTGGGACTGCAGGAACAAATCTCTTTGTAGTTAGACACTGACTCTTGAACTGCAGACATTTACTCTCAGGCAGGAGGCCAGACTAAATGCAATCCCAGCTCTTTGCTATCAAATGACGCTTGCCCTTTAAGAGGACAGTTTCAGCTCTTGCAATGCAGACAAGATCCCTCACTTGTAAGGATTATTCTTTAGGGTAGAATTAATATTCTCCACCCCAACTTCCATTGGATTCCTCTAAGGAATTGTTTGAAGAGGGTTAATTGGCCATTTCTCAAAGGAAAAGAGCTGGATATTCTCAGAGTAGAGACTCCTTGCACTGGGAGAGTTGTAACAAACAAGTAGAGTCTCTTGGCTACTTGTGACAACCTGCTGGTCATTGTCATCTTCCTCCCTGGCTGCACAAACAAATTAGGAATTCATACAGGGTTTTGCCTGCCTACACACAAGCGCCAAGTGCCCAGTATGCATAATGCATGCAGATCTGGAGGGGCTTAATAGCTTGTTCCCATTAGTCAGCT
This sequence comes from Staurois parvus, assembly GCF_062004578.1. NCBI lineage: Eukaryota > Metazoa > Chordata > Amphibia > Anura > Ranidae > Staurois > Staurois parvus. Next base: position 4,411,896 of record NW_028318186.1, on the reverse strand, counting down.
TCAACAATGTGCACTTGAGTTTAACTTCTGTACCTCTGTACAGGATGGGGACCTCTGCAGTGCAGTTCTGTTCAGGTTGATGCAATGAGATGGCATATGACATAGGGAGTGCCGACAACCCCTCATGGCAGGAGGCAATTCCAACTATAACAAGTACACTCTACGACAGGCTGCTTGCTGACTGTACCTTCATTTTTCGTGGCAATCCCAATTATGACTAGCACTGGAATGACTCTTAACTAGCTGACTCTTCATACCCCATGTGCTAGTGACCCAAGCTGTAAACTAAGTGTGACGTTGTGCCAGTTACTTGCATTACACACCTCTGAGTAACTTAAAACCAGGCAGGTGTCGAAGTTTAAATGCTTTGCTTAGATAAGTTCAATGGTAAAAAGTCCAAAACAACAAACATCACATTTCCAGTGATTCCAGATAACAGCTATTGTCCCTAAGTTCCTAGAACTAATCAGTCTATGTGCAGTCTTTGAATACCTGCAATGATGAAGTCCATGTATAAAGAGGTCCATAAGTAGCAGGCTCCAATGGATGGAATCTTCGTGGAAGGCCCCCAGGTGTCGTGGCTCTCACATCTCTCTGCTTTTCTGGTGGTTAGTTGGATGACAGACAAGCAGCAGGAACTTAGAGTTCAGACCCAGGACACGAGATTCCGGGCTCCAGATCACTGTCCCCTTTTATACTCATAGGAACAGTGGGTCGGACCCAAGGATCCCACAAAAACCAAGAACCTGGGAACTATGTTAATCCTAGCCTTCCGGGACAGCACCTAACTATTTAAGTTCCAACCTGCTAACAGACAGCTTTCCTTTGTCATTCTTCCTAAGGAAGCCATAGGTGCTTGCACTCTCCACATTCCTAGAAACCAATTACATCACCAGAAATGAATGCCATATAGATAAAGTCTAAGGGAATGCAGTGGCATCAATAACCAAATATGGCAATGACATTGACATTTGGTCATTTGGTCATTTGGTCAATGATGTTACCACCACCCCCTCCCTTTCCCTTATATAGCTGATTACAGCTTGGGGAGCTGTTATTTGGCTAGTGCAGGGGTAGGCACCCTATAGCTCTGTAGCTGTTGTGGAACTACATTTCCCATGAGGCATTGCAAAGATTACAAAACTGACAGTTACAGCTATGACTTGCAGAGGCATGATGGAACTTGTAGTCCTGCGGCTCTCAGGTTGCCTACCCCTGGGCTATTGGTACCATTGGGATTGGTCAAGAGTAACGTCTGTTTTTTTTTTTTGTTTGTTTTGTTTTTTACAGCAAGGGACATTTTATTGGGATTTTTAGTTTTTAATTAGAGGACTTGTCAAACATTTGGGAGTCTTTATTTCTAGGTTACAGGTTTTTTTTTACAGTTTTTTATTAATGAGTAGGAGTACTATGTATATTTTGTATCATTTGAGGGGCAGAACCTGGGGGCCCCCTTACTATTAAAGGAAGTTTCCAGGTTCCAACAAGCCTCCTGTCCTCAGATCTCCACAAACACAAGTCAGGGTCTTTAATATGTGGACAAGGTGTTTTGTTGGGGGGTCCCCCTGGCAAGGTACCCCCTTTGTTGCAGACATGTTGGCAAGGGCATGTGGTCTGGTATAGTTTATCAGGGGGGGACATATGATTGTTTACCCCCTTTCCTGGACAGCTAGGCTGCATGCTCAGATTAAGGGTCTGGTATGGATTTTTAAGAGGGCTTCATGCATTTTTTGTTTTGTTTTTTTTTGCATGGGGTCCCCCTTAAAATCTGTATCAGTCTGGTATGGACTTCCCAGGGAATGTCATGCTTTTTTTTGGTTGCAGGAGGTACCCCCTTAAAACCCATACCAAATTCAAAGGGTCTACTATGTTTTTTGGGAAGGACTCTATGCAATTTTTTTAAAATCTTGCTGCAGAATGTGCTATAGTAAAATTGACATTTAGGTTAGATTTAGACAAACGTCCAAATCTCCGAGCCATCTGAACTGGTTACACGCTTCTCCATTGACTTGAATCTGTAGTATTTGGTGGGCTTGCTGCCCACCGAACTATACATGCTGGGTCAACTTTACTGTGGCTGCAAAGCAAAGTGAAGCATCGAAGCATAAAAAAATCCCTGTCCACTGTCTGTTCCAGCGCGTGTGTGTGTGTGTGTGTGGGGGCGTATAACAGGTGAGTCTGTGTGCTTTTTTTTGTCAATGAATGTCATTTGCTGGTAACTTTATGCATTTTTGTACTTTCTATACTTTACAGTGTGCCCTGATGATCAGTGTAGCCCCAGCAGTGCCACCTGTCAGTGTCCATCAATGCCAGCTGTCATTGCCCATCAGTGCCACCTGCCAGTGCCCATCAGTGCCACATATCAGTGCCCATCTGAGCTGCCTTTCAGTGCCACCTATCAATGCCAGTCAGTGCCACCTATCAATGCCAGTCAGTGCCATCTGTCAGTGTCCATCAATGCCAGCTGTCAGTGTTCATCAATGCCACCTGCATGTGCCCATCAGTGCCACATCAATGCCACATATCAGTGGCTACCAATGCACATCAATGACACATATCAGTGCCCATCTGAGCTGCCTTTTAATGCCACCTATCAGTGCCAGTCAGTGCCACCTATCAGTGCCTGTTAGTGTTGCCTATCAATGCCAGTCAGTGCCACCTATCAATGCCAGTCAGTGCCACCTATCAGTGCTGCCAATCAGTGATGCCTATCAGTGCCAGTCAGTGCCGCCTATCAGTGCCACCAGTCAGTGCCACCTATCAGTGCCATATATGGGTTCTGCCTTTCAGTGCCCATCAGTGATGCCTGTCAATGCCCATCAGTGCCACCTACCAGTCCCTCCTCATCAGTGCCCATCAGTGCAGCCTATCAGTGCCCATCACTGCAGCCTCATTAACGCACATCAGTGAAGGAGAAAAATCACTTATTTACAAAATGTTATAACAAAAACTAAGAAAAAACTTTTTTCAAAATTTTCAGTTGGTTTTGGTTTGTTTAGCAAAAAATAAAAAACCCCGAGGTGATTAAATACCACCAAAAGAAAGCTCTATCTGTCTCAAAAATATAATAAAAAATTCATATGTGTGACCGCGCAATTGTCATTCAAAGTGTGACAGCGCTGAAAGCTGAAAATTGGCCTGGGCAGGAAGGGTACAAATTCCCTGTAGGCAAGTGGTTAAAGGATTAATTCACCTTTTGGAGCATGTTACATGTTACACCCATACTTCGGACACCTGTGCCTAACTGCATGTAGCCGCTTGGTGTGTGGTATATGTGAACAGTGATGGTTGTTGTCAGCCTGTCAATATTATACACATCCTGAGCAGCCACTGCTATTTGCTTGCACCTGTCATTCAATCCATGGATTCTTGCCACTGGAATCTGGTGGATGCAGCCAAACAGCTTTGTAATGGAGGACTTCAAAACATTGCACTAGAAGGTAAATGGGTTGTGTTTAGCAGGCAGATCTGCCTATGGAACGTGATGGTGGGGGTAATTTTTTCCACACTAAAAGCATGAATGCCACAGCATAGGTATCCCCTTCCGCTGCCTTTGAAGCATAAGGGGAAGTGGTTAGGGAAGTGCTAAAAAAACACAGGAGAACCAAGTGTTTTTACCACCCCCCTCCCCTTCCCTGACACAAATGTAAATGGGGCCAAAAAGAAAGTATCTCATGGTGCTTATGTGATCATCATCATTTTGTGCTCAATATCACACAGAACAGATACTGGGGTACACTACCAGTGCAAACACTCTGCAGCCATGAATGATACTCTTGCGAGCTGTGTGTGTATTACATTATATATGTACCTCGGTAGGAGGTTGCCTGTGCAGCCAAGAAACTCTGCAGCCTGTTGCCACTGTCTGGATGATGATCCCTATATGGTTGCACTGACTGTATCCACCACAATCCCTCACATCACCGCCATCTACAACCCCACCCTCTGCCCTCAGGACTTTAAGTGATGCAGGCAGGCATCTATTGCCTATCACTCCAACAAGGACAGAGGCTGGAGACCAGGGGCGGACTGACAACTCATGGGGCCCCCGGGCAATAGGAGATCATGGGGCCCCTGTGTCTTTGCCCAAACTCAAAAAAGCCTATGAAAAAGGTACCAGGGGCATCTCATGGGGCCCCCTACTGACCCCGAGCCCTTGGGCAGTTCCTGAGTTTCCAAATGGTCAGTCCGCCCCTGCTGGGGACTGGAAATTTAAACTTAATAGCCGGCTGTCTATACCCCCAAATTAAAGAGTCCCTGCTCTGCTACCACCTCCTGGGTCCCACCAATGAAATGATGGGACCCAAAAAAATGTTATCTGTTTACTGGAAAGCCTAGGAGCCGGTCAAGCAATAAAAACTGCCTGTATATCATAATGTAATATAAAGCTGCATGGGTCCTCCTGTCAAACCGATGGGGGCCTGGGCCCCCTACAGCAGGACCAGTGGCACCCCCTTATCAATGGCCCTGCCCACACCCACTGTCACATTTTAAAAATAGTGCAGCTGTGCGGGGCTCCATGTCATTCATTCATTCACAGCTATCTGTGAATGGGAGCACTACAAGTACTGTCAGCCATCGCGGCTGAAGGCTTGTAGTTTGCAATGAACTGCAAGGGTGTTGATGAGCACCTTCATAGTTCATTCACAAGCCCTTCAGCTTGCAAACATTCAGCCCATATCAGAGGTACAAACTGAAAGCTGCAGAGCTTGTCTACAGAAACCTGACATTGCACCCTTAATCAACTGATCAGCTCTGCTAACTCCACAAAGAAAACATAATAAATATAAATTTTTTACCTGCAAAAATATGTGCATTTATTTTTTTTTCTGCAAAAATGTGAACTTTGCTTTTAAAATAAGCCATAATATAATTTTTTGGTGTAACCTAGAATGTACCCTATAACTGCTGTGATACTTCTTCCTTTACTGCTGCTGTATTATCCTTCTGCAGTGTGACAGGGTTAAACTGAATATTCATTAACATGGAAATGCAGGAGTGTGTCCAGTGCAGGGGGCAGCCATCTTGGCTGGACATGATTCGATCCTAATGTCACAAATCAAGAAGGGGGGGGGGGGGGTCTGCGTTCTTTAGTTGAAGGAGGGGACTGCTGGCAAGAAGCAACCAGGTGTGTGGGGAAAAGACAGAGCTGCTGCTGGCTGAACAGAACCCTGCCATTTTCATTGACTACAACTGGGAGAGAGACCTCATAGAAGACTCTCATCATGCGGGACCTTGCCTGAGAGTCCTGGACCTTTCTCCCTGAGAGAGTGTGAGGTGTGATTTGGATACCTGGAGGGATCAGATTGTACTAGAGAACACCCCCATTGCTTGTAAGGAAGGAAGAGAGGGACTGTCTAAGGACAATAAAGGAGAGATATCACAGCAACTCTGTCTGAGGATTTGAACTAAACCATAGCATGTGCCTGGATTCCATGAAGAGGGTGTTCTGTGTCTGGGAAGAGTCTAACACTGCACAAGTTAATTGGGTTTCAAATAGGAAATGTTTTGTTTTCTTTAAGGGCCCCAACTTTGCCAGCCAACATTTTTTTTTCCTTATATCAATCACTGGCCAGTGTGATAAAACAGGGACTGTTATAACTAGTTAGGTCAGTCTTAATTTACTGTTTCTAGGTAAATGCAGTTCAATTCTGTTAATTAGTGTTGAATACTGCAAGTGTTCAACCATATCTCTCAGAGTAATGTTGTTGTGTTAGTATACGTACATCTGCTAATCCCTTCTTCTTTTAGACTATGCTTGACCTAATAGGGTATTTGAAATACGTCAAGATGTGTCGGTAAATACTGGGTGAGTAAGGTGTTTCATCGTCAGGTGTGCACAGAAATGACAAAACAATCTAGTGGCTCCTCTGTAAATAGCTCAATATAGGGTAGATACTAACATACAGTTAAAAGCAGTATAAACAGTTATGTACTTTATTTATTTTGAACAATACACTACAGCTAAAAAAGAGGAAGATTTGAAGATTGGAGGGGCATATGCATTTGGGTCCAAAAGAGGGATTGGACCTGGAAATTGAACAGAATGAAGCACTGTAATAGGTACAGATGCAGTTGTCAAAGTTCAGGTATGGGTCATCTAAGATCTTTACCTTTAATTTCCTGCACTGACTTTCATCAACAGCTATCCACAGGACTCAGTAATGTCAGAGCAGATATGCTGCATTAAACCTATTGTGGTCCAAGCATTAATGGACATGGACATGCACGTGTTGTGCCTTGCAATTAACTCATAGATTCGCAGACAGCTACTGAAAGCTCTCAAACTCTCCAGATAAGCAAACCTGAAGATTTTGGATCTCCTCTTCTTTGTAATGGCACCCTCAGAGCACATTGGTAAGGGAGGAACTGTAATGTACAGAATAACTAATCAACAACTACAGCATCTGCAGACGTCAACTCATATCAGCACAGTAATGCTGCTTTGCACATTTTGTGGTCCACTGATTTACAGACATGGGCAGATGTGGTGTGTAATTATCTCAGAGAAAAACAGAGGCCAGTATGCAGAAGCTAGAGGCTGTATTAATCAGTGCAGGAGAGCAGACCTGAACAACCCTGATGTTCTCTTTTGGGTATGGGCACCCTTGGAGCATATTGGTAGGGGAGTAGTAGCAATGTACAGCACTACTGAGCAGTGAAAATTAAGGAAACACAAGGAGCTGTGACAATTCATTTTTTAGTAGGACCGTGGAACACAGCAGATCTTAGGTGATAATGGCGTAACTGTTAAACCAGTTGCAGGTTTCACATGGAAGTTGGTCACACCAGGCGCAGCACAAATCGTAAATTTCTGCATTAAGCTGGTGAAGAAAAGGAACAGCTCCATTTTTGCCAGTGTTTCTCCAGGGCAAGACCTTCGTCCTATGGAAATCAGAGAGGAAAGTTTGTCAGAGTTTATGAAGGCTTCCTATAAGATTTAAATAATAAAAATCAGTTTATTTATATACATGTGTTTTTGTATAATGCTTACATTTTTGTGATTTTTACATACTTATTTTACCATATCATATCTATTATGACACTACATGCTCATAGACACATAGAAGAGTGATCTCAGAAAAAGGCCAATTGGTAAATTCATTGAATAATGACTGACAGTTGCTTGGGAGCACATGCAGGCTCGGCAGCTTGTCTTCTTGGCCTCACCAATATTTTATGAACCTGTGGAATTGCTGAGTATCAGAGATATACTGTACATCAGAGCCACATTCTGGGCTTTGTTTGAACAGAGTTCCAACACTCAGTGGTGTCCTCTGGAATTGTAACCATCTCACCACAGAAGCAACAAGAGTGGCAAAAGAATTGGAAGCAACAGTGGAGAGAGCTGGCCCGCTAGCTAGTCTAAAAGTTTATTCTCACAGAACATTTTCCTCATCTTTTTCTCAGCAATAGTCGATCATTCACCACATTCAGGCAGAGGATTACCTTGTACAAATTAACGGCTGTGTGATGGTTATTACAAACACATGGCTGGATAGGTCCATTCAGGATCAATTTAGAAGTCTTCTATGTCTGCCAAGCAGATAAGAAGGCAGACTCCAAAATCTAAATGTGGAAGGGTCTGTATATGTGAAGACAATGGCTGATGCATAGCTACTGATTTTCCAAACTTGGAATACTTCATATGTAGACCAATTTTTAGAATTACCCCCTAAAGGAAAATAACATCTTGGACCAAGTATATACAAATATCCTGAAGCATACAAAGCTGCCTTGTTGCCACATCTTGGTCTATCAGATCACATCTCACTGGTGCTGATTCCATCTCACATACCTCTAATCTTCAGAACAAGCCCAGTTATTAAAACTGTTCAGGTCTGGAGTGAGGAAGCCATCTCAGGACTGCTTTAAAATAACAGACTCGGACATTCTTGCACAAAGCTGGCAAGTTTTTTGTCCAAAATGTTTGTTTCAGGTCCCCATTACTGGGGTCAAATTGACATTCATTTTTGACCACAGTAACAAGAAAAATTTGAAGGAGCGGGATGGAAAATTTTTCTTGAACGAATAAAAAAGTCACATTACTGTGATAAAATGCATAAGGGCGGAGCTTTGGGTGATGTATTTATGAGCAGACCAGGAAGTACCTGGAGGTCCCATGTAAGTATACTGGCTGTATATGTACTGTTTAAGAAAACTATGACTGTATTTATGTGAACTGGTAATAGGTGCACTAAAATATGTGAGTGGATTTATAGTATGATTCTCTTAACCACTTTTTGACTGGGCTATAGCTGAAATTTGGCTACAGAGTGGTCGGCTGGTTCTGGGAGGGTGTCTATTGATGTCCTCCCAGAACCCTGCCCCCCTGTGAACCCCTGGGGCATTCATCCGGATTGCTCTGTGATCTGTGTCCCTCGGACACAGTTGATCACAGAGAGATGTAAAGGGCCAATCATAGTGGCCCTTTACCACATGATCAGCTGTGTCCAATCACAGCTGATCATAGTGTAAATAGACTTTCTGGTTATTGGCAGTCTTCTGCTCATGCTCTATGGCAGGATGAGGAGAAGAGAGCTGCTAAACAGTGATTCTCACAGAATATCTACACTGATAGTCAGGGCACTGATCATCAGTGCCCTGGTCATCAGTGCAGCCCCATAAGTGCCAACCAGTGCCCATCCGTGCTACATATATGTGTCCATCAGTGTTGCTTATCAGTGCCCATCAGTTCTGCCTATCAGTGCCCATCATTGTTGCCTATCAGTGCCGAATATCAGTGCCTATCAGTTCCCATCAGTGCCATCTATCAGTGCCAGCAGTGCTGCCTATAAGTCCACATCAGTGCCGCATATCAGTGCCCATTAAGGCCACACATCAGTGCAGCCTCATCAGTGCTCATCAGTGCCCAACAGTGCTGCCTAATCAGTGCCCCCTATTCAAAGCCCATCAGTGCAGCCTATTGGTGCCCATAAGTGCAGCCTCATCAGCGCAAAAAAATTGCAAAATCTTATAATAGAAACTAAGAATATGGTTACAGTGTTGCATGACCATGCAATTGTCATGCAAGGTGCAACAGCACTGAAAGCTGAAAATTGGCCTGGGCAGAAAGGGGTAAAAGTACCTGGTAGGCAATTGGTTAATAAGTGTGGTTTTAAATGGATGTATTTTTTATACTTTGAATGAGTCTTACTGGGAATAAGGGGAAAAAAGATGTTATGGACCTCTGTGTAGGTCATGTTTCTAAGGTGAGGGCACATATGCTTTGAAGAGCACTATAGGCGGAGGTGGATTACACTGTGAAGAGTGTTGCACAAGATATCCAAAAGTTTTTAATACATTAAAATACATTGGAGCGTACCTAAAATTATCGAAACTTTCAGGGTCCATTCACACTGGCTTAAGAAATGCTGCTTCTACAGGAGTTTTGCATTTTGTCTGTAAAGGCAGCTCAATGTTATCCTATGTGTTCATGCACATTAGAATGTTTAGAGGCATATTTTAAGCTCAGTGTTTAGAGGCAGAAAAAAAAATCCTTCTGGTTAGTGTTTTTGAGAGGCGTTTTCTGGCAGAAATAAATGCTAAACACTCCTAAACGCATGTACAAAAACAGTCTATATGAGTGTTCTATTCTGCCAACAGAACTGGTATTTTTAAGTCCAATGTGGACCCTCAAGAATAAAGAGAAGAAGATATTTTGAATGGATACTGTTCCCACTGAATACTGTGTAGCGCTTTGAGTGTGGGTGCGGTGCTTAGTATTGTTTTTTGTTTTTCATATAATATTGCATTTTTTGTTGTTTTTTTGCTGTACTATTCTAAAGTTTAATTTACAGAAGTGCATACGGTTTTCATTCAGGAAGTTCTATTCACTCCAAAATTGAATATTAAAAGCAAATTCAATTTTTAAGTACTTAAGAACGACATTTGGAAAGTCATCGGATGTACTAGCAAAAAGCTTTATGTCTGTTTTGGCCTATATACACTCCGTACTGAGACTGTATTAGCCATTAAATCATTAAAGTGTTTCCACTTCCACAAAATCTTAGAGAACAATATGCTACCTTTCAATCAGGCGACTTTATGGCCTACAGCAGTGGTCGGCAAGCCGCGGCTCGCGAGCCACATGCGGCTCTTTACCCAGTCTAATGCGGCTCTTCTGTGTGCCGGGCGCCTGCTCCCCTCCCTCCTTTCGGTCGGCCGCTCCCCTGCCTCCTCTCGGTTGGCAGCCCCAAAAGTCCGCGCGGACCTTTTAATCCGGCCTGCGGATGTGGCTGTCAGGATGTGTGTAGGCGGGGCAGCGTGCCGAACGTGAGGGGAGGGGAGCTAGGCTCCTCTCACAGTCCGCCCTGAAGACCCGAACGGCGCGGGAAGACAGCGAGAGGAACGCAAAAGGTAAGTGAATTGACACGGGGGACTTGGCTTACTAGAAGGGGGGGGGAATAGTACTGTGGGGGATGAAATACTATATGAGGGATGAATTACTTTATGAGGGATGAAATACTATATGGGGGGATGAAATACTATATGGAGGGATGAAATACTATATGAGGGATGAAATACTTATATGAGGGATGAATTACTATATGAGGGATGAATTACTATATGAGGGATGAAATACTATATGGGGGGATGAAATACTATATGGGGGGATGAAATACTATATGAGGGATGAATTACTATATGAGGGATGAAATACTATATGGGGGGATGAAATACTATATGAGGGATGAAATACTATATGGGGGATGAATTACTATATGAGGGATGAATTACTATATGAGGGATGAATTACTTTATGAGGGATGAAATACTATATAGGGGGATGAAATACTATATGAGGGATGAAATACTATATGAGGGATGAATTACTATATGAGGGATGAAATACTATATGAGGGGATGAAATACTATATGGGGGGATGAAATACTATATGGGGGATGAAATACTATATGAGGGATGAAATACTATATGAGGGATGAAATACTATATGAGGGATGAATTACTATATGAGGGATGAAATACTATATGGGGGGATGAAATACTATATGGGGGGATGAAATACTATATGGGGGGATGAAATACTATATGAGGGATGAATTACTATATGAGGGATGAAATACTATATGGGGGGATGAAATACTATATGGGGGGATGAAATACTATATGAGGGATGAATTACTATATGAGGGATGAAATACTATATGGGGGGATGAAATACTATATGAGGGATGAATTACTATATGAGGGATGAAATACTATATGGGGGGATGAAATACTATATGAGGGATGAAATACTATATGGGGGGATGAAATACTATATGAGGGATGAAATACTATATGGGGGGATGAAATACTATATGAGGGATGAAATACTATATGAGGGATGAATTACTATATGGGGGATGAAATACTATATGAGGGATGAAATACTATATGAGGGATGAAATACTATATGGGGGATGAAATACTATATGGGGGATGAAATACTATACGGGGGATGAAATACTATACGAGGGATGAAATACTATACGGGGGATGAATTGCTATGGGGGATGAATTACTATATGGGGGATGAATTACTATATGGGGGATGAATTACTATATGGGGGATGAATTACTATATGGGGGATGAATTACTATGGGGGATGAATTACTATGGGGGATGAATTACACTATGGGGGATGAATTACACTATGGGGGATGAATTACTATATGGGGGATGAATTACTATGGGGGATGAATTACTATATGGGAGATGTATTTTCAGTTTTAAAAATGTGGCTCTCAAAATAAATTTCAATCATGGTTTTGGCGAGATTTGGCTCAGTTGAAAAAAAAGGTTGCCCACCACTGGCCTACAGGAAAGTAAATAGCATTTGCCCAGCCTTGATAAATTCTGGACAAATTTTGCTTAATATTGTGATTTTCTTACAACCACGAGCTCTGAAAAATCTAAAAAATTTTTTTAATAGACCCCTAATAAATTAGTGTAATGGTGTGATTCTGAATATAGGTCTGCTACTTTCTTCTGAAACCTTTCATGTGTAGATCAAACGCCCAATGGTAGGCAGGTAAAACAGTACTTTTTTGTGAGGGTTCTCAATAATTCAGATCATTACATGCTGACACTGTATCTAGTAATAGGGCAGTATAACTCCAGTTGAATGTGATCAACTATTAATAGACAGTATGGGGTTTATTTACTAAAGCTGGAGAGTCCAAAATCAGACTCCCTTCTGCATAGAAACCAATCAGCTTCTAACCTCAGCTTGTTCAATGAAGCTTTGGCAATGCAACCTGGAAGCTGATTTCTGGTTTCTATGCAGAAGGGAGTCTGATTTTGGACTCTCCAGCTTTAGTAAATAAACCCCTATGTATTTCCCATCAATTTATTCAGCGTTTTACACATATACACTCACCTACCACTTTATTAGGTACACCTGTTCAATTGCTTGGTAGCACAAATTGCTAATCAGCCAATCACATGGCAGCAACTCAATGCATTTAGGCATGTAGACGTGGTAAGGACAACTTGCTGAAGTTCAAACTGAGTATCAGAATGGGGAAGAAAGGGGATTTAAGTGACTTTGAACGTGGTGTGGTTGTTGGTGCCAGATGGGCTGGTCTGAGTATTTCAAAAACTGTTGATCTACTGGAATTTTCATGCACAACAATCTCTAGCAATAGTTGTGCAGACGAAAATGCCTTGTTGATGTCAGAGGTCCGAGGAGAATGGGCAACTGGTTTGAGATGATAGAAAGGCAACAGTAATTCATGTTAATATGGACCAAAATCTCTGTAGAATGTTTCCAACACCTTGTTGAATCTATGCCATGAAGATGTAAGGCAGATCTGAAGGCAAAAAGGGTCCAAGCCGGTATTAGCAAGGGGTACCTAATAAAGTGATCAGTGAGTGTATACTGTGCATTCACATCAGTCCCTCCTTCAAGGAGCTTAGTCTAAGGTCCCTAACTCACATTCATACACACATACTAGGGCCAATTTAGACAGGAGCCAATTAACCTACCAGCATACCTTTGGAGTGTGGGAAGACACCAGAATACCTAGAAGAAACCCATGCAGGTACAGGAAGAACATGCAAACTCCAGGCAGGCGTTGTCATGGTTGGGATTCAAACCGACGACCCTAGTGCTACTAGGTAAATACTAACCACTTAACCACTTTTCATGTGGTTTCCTAAACAAAAAAAGCAAGAAACTGCCATCATCTAGTTATCTCTATTAGTCTGTTTTTCACTAAAACTGGAGAGTGCAAAATCTGCTGCAACTCTCCACAAAAACCAATCAGCTTTCAGGTTTTCTTGCCTAAGCGTAATTGAACAAACTGAAATTAGAAGCTGATTGGCTACCACACACAGCTGCGCCAGATTCTGAGTGCACCAATTTTAGTAAATCCACCCCTTTGCCTGATGGTTCAATGAACTATAGTAAGGTGCATCGGGCTAGGCAGAGTTCACAACCATAGTAGGTTGCTTTGTCAAATATTTCACTCTTCTTTGATTAAGATAGCCAGCAGGAACACGTTCTATTCTGACATGTTTCATGCTAGGCTCAGTGCTTAAGAATTCACTGTGGCTAGTGCAAAATATGCCAGAATAACAACCTGTTCCTGATGGCTATTTTAACCATTTGCCGCCCGGCCTATAGCCGTTGGCGGCCGCAAAAATGCTTTAGGTTTCCGGGGTGTACGCCATTTGGTGTCCTCCCGCACATGTGCAGTTCGCGCGGTTGCAGAGCCTCGCAGCAGTGCGATCTGTCACCGGCCGAGTACCTCGGACACGGCCGATGACAGATCTGAGTACAGGCCCCTGTTGTCGGTACCATGTGACCTGCCGTGACCAATCACAGCAGGTCACATGACAGTTGTATACAATGGATGGCTTCATTCATGCCACCCATCGTATACTAGTGCCTAGCTGTGAATGGTCACAGCAGGTCACATGGACATGTCATGTGATTAGCTGTGGCCAAATCACAGCTAAGCACAAAAAAAAAAAAAAAAACCTGAATGACATTCAGGTAAATGCTTGCTTATAGCAAAGTAATTCTTTGCTATAGGCAAATTGTGTAAAAAAAAAAAAAATACTGATCACTTCCCCAAAGTAGTACAATGTTACTATGGTAACATTGCACTACTTTGGTCTTAGTAAAATATGAAAAAAAAATCTTAAAAAAAATAAAAACAAATGTAATAAAAAAAAAAAAAAAAAAAAAAAAATATGTATATATATATTTTTTTTCATACTGTCACCAGTCAGTGTCCCTGTTCACCGCCATGCGAGTTATATGATGATGCTGTACTGCACTGGTGACAGTATGTAAAAAAAAAAAATTGTGAAAATAATTTTTTTATTTTTTTCATTTTCCGACAAATTATGACAAAAAAAATACAACTTCAAAAAACTCGCCATTCCTCTTATGAAGTACGTCGGACTGTCTACTTTGCAAAAAGGGGTCATTTGGGGGATATCTGTACTGTTCTGACATTCTTGGAAATCAAGAAATTAGATTGGCCGTCAGTACTTCAGGATTGATCAATATTCAGATCTATACCATAGTTTGTGAACTCTATAACTTTCCTACAAACTAAAAAAAACATCCTAATTTGGGTTATTTTCACCAAAGACATGTAGCAGAATACATCTTGGCCTAAATTTATGAAGAACAATTATTTATTTGTAAACTTTTATAACAGAAACAAAGAAAAACGTGTTTTTTTTCAAAATTTTTGGTCTTTTTTGTTAATTTAGCAAAAAATAAAAACCCTGGCAGTGATTAAATACCACCAAAAGAAAGCTCTAGTTGTGTGAAGAAAATGATAAAATTTTAGTTTGGGTACAATGTTGTATTGACTGCGCAATTGTCATTCAAAGTGTGAGAGCGCTGAAACGTGAAAAATGGCCTGGGCAGGAAGGTGTAAAATTGCCCGGTATTGAATTGGTTAATAAAGGGAGAATATTATTTTGCATCTCAGTGTGCATCATTCCTTTTTCTGGTACAATAGGTTAGTTTGTATTTTATTAGCACATTCTGCTTTGTCGGATCTGAGGGAACTCTAGAAGAAGTTAGGAATAGTGTTCAGGCAACTGTGGAATTGGCACCATGCTGTCAAACTATCCTGTGACATTATATACTGCATTGTCCATATGACCTGATGAATGCACTGGACCATGTGCCATTTGGTTTTGGCTACTCTATCAGACCAAAATGAGTGAGGGGTGTTTGGCAGATGTAAGACATGAGCTATGTGCTTTACAGTATAGGCATAGTTATGAAAATATTTTCCATATTTGCTGTCACACATATTACCTGCTGAAAAGGGCATGAAAGCCTCCTTCTTCACAAATGCTCCTTGTGAATCAAGGAAATGTTCTGGATAGAAGGACTCTGGCCTTTCAAATTGGGTTTTATCGTATAATACAGATTCTAGAAGAGGAACAATGTACGTTCCCTAAAAGAAAGGTGGAAATAAACATTTTTAAAAATTATACTAGAATACCTTCAGAATACCTTCAGATTGTTTGGGCTTCTGAACTTGATCATTTTTTAACTTACTAAAAAATATTTTTAAATTGGGGTCTAATACCATGCCATAGCAAATGTTAATTGTTGGAGCTAGCAAAAGAATATTCAGCAATTCAACTTCTTCTGTCACCTCTTTGCTTTCATCCTCCCCTTAGACAGGGAATCAGCATCATCAACTCTCTCCAGAGAAGATAATAAAGGAAGAAACAAACTGACCTTACTGACTGGAGGAGGTATGTGCCTCACAAAAATGGATGTCCAAAATTAATAATTCAGTAAACTGTACTTCAACAATGTAATTAAAATGTGTTTAAACATAAAAAACAAAACTGTAATATCTAATTTAATAATGCAGCTTAACAGTCTTTAGATGTGGTGGCTGCATTTGCATTTATTTTTTTTTCAGCAAGTACAGAATATACCCACTGATCTTGACAGAAATGCAGTGCCCTTGTCATTTCCTTTGAGCTGAAAGGAAATCACAAACTCCGGTATTATATTAGTGCAAACTACTAATCACATAAATTCACCATAAAAAGGCAGAAATGTTTGAATTCCAGCCTGTGTGACATGGCTCCCTCCCAGGGGCGGACTGACCATTTGGAAACTCGGGCGCTGCCCGAGGGACCGGGGTAAGTATGAGGCCCCATGAGATGCCCCTGGTACCTTTTTCATAGGCTTTTTTGAGCTTGGGCAAGTACACAGGGGCCCCATGATCCTCTATTGAGGGCCTGGGGTCAGTAGGGGGTTCCATGAGATGCACCTGGTACCTATTTCATAGGCTTTTTTGAGCTTGGGCAAGGACACAGGGGCCCCATGATCCTCTATTGAGTGCCTGGGGTCAGTAGGGGGTTCCATGAGATGCCCCTGGTACCTTTTTCATAGTTTTTTTTGAGCTTGGGCAAGGACACAGGGGCCCCATGATCCCTTATTGAGGGCCTGGGGTTAGTAGGGGGCTCCATGAGATGCCCCTGGTACTTTTTTCATAGGCTTTTTTGAGTTTGGGCAAGGACACAGGGGCCCCATGATCCCCTATTGCCCGTGGGCCCTATGAGTTGTCAGTCCGTCCCTGCTCCCTCCATAGATACAATGGAGAAATATAGACATGAAGGGACTGGAACTGTAGTATTTACAGGATCACCAGGTGAAAATAAAGGGAAATAAGCCTGGGAAAAAAAAAAAAACAAAAAAAACAAATGCAACCACAACATAGTAAGCTGCAGTACATAACATTTTGGGGGTGACAATGTGATTTAAATGTTTTACTAGAGCTGCATTTTAATTATGCTGAAATTAGCAAAAGATGCTACAAAATTACAAGTACTTTAATGTGCACCAGAAAATAAAAAAAAACAATACCAGTAAAAATGACCTTTGGTAGATGGTAACCCTGGAATGTTATATCTCTGGTAGTTTCTCGGGGAAGATTCATAGGTAAGACATTGGCAAATCTCTGTGTCTCGTGAATGACTGCATTTGTGTAGGGCATGTTCTTACGATGATCGATCCGTGGCTGAGCCATTCCAATCACTCGATCAATTTCCTCATGTACACGTTCTAAAGAAAATCATAGGATCATAAAATTACAGTTGACAATAAAATTGATGACTGAATTAAATGTATAGACATTTATTGGTGTGATATACTTCCATTAAAAGGTTCTTTACCTTAATGCAGAGAATGTATTAAAGTAAAAAAAACCTTTACAACCACTTTATACATTTATTTTGTGTATGTTTGTTTGAAGAGCACTATTGGTGGAGGGGGTTTGGCTCTTTGCTACTGTCAGAGTGCCTCTCTCTGTGGGATGCAAAATCGCAGTCCAGCTAACCCCCTAGACCCAATGTAGTCAGCAATTATGTTGTGCTTAAAATGTCTGTGAATGATGTCTACAGCTAGGCCTGGCTGCTGTGATTTAAAAAAACTAATTTTAGAAATTGAAAGAGCAGTTGATCAGCAGAGGGGATCCAGTCACAATCAGAAATTGCAGCAAAGAGATTCTTATGCAACACCTCATTTAAGTGTCACGTATTGTGCTTCTTGTGGTATGGTGTCAGTAGATTGATAATTTTTTCCCTTATATCTGAGATCTAATAGTGTGGTCACCCAATAATGATTACTCTTTAGTGAACCAAATGCTTGAGTCTTTGTATTGGTATTTGAGCATAAAAGGTACTGCATGTAGCAGAGAAATCATATATCCCCTTCCCAGTCTCGACCCACTCTAATACAACTCATTTAATATTTGGGAGGGATGAAACATCACCCTTGAAGCCTGACCTTATTTCCTCCTCTATATCGCCGCTAGCATGCCAACCCCTTTCTTCCCTGTGTTCTTCCTCTGCCTCCTGCTGCCTCTTTACATTGTACATGTGCTGATGGAGGAAGAGATGTCCTTCTGGGCAAAATAATGGCAACTAGGGTATTGCCTTCTGGACAAAAATAGATGTTGGGTACCTGCCACTGTGTTGTGGCATAGGCCATAAACTTTCAGAAAGAAGTGATTCCATGAACTGGAATTGAAGCAATTGGTAATACAATGCTGGGTATGGGGTGATTTGCACTTTTTTCCATTTTAACAGCTGTTGAAGGGACACCTGTGTGGTCAAATTTGCTTCTAAGGATGGTGGGCTGGGGTTAGGAGACTTATGGTGAGGTTAAAGCCTAAGCTTGTAGTTGCCAGTGAGATTGCAGTGGCCTCTAATTCCTCCAGTGACTTATGGCCAGTCTTTGGGTTGATGACAGAATTAGAAGAGGAGATAGAAAATGGAAGTAGTAGCTCTTTACATCTGGGAGAAAAGCTTTGTGAACTACTTCACTATCTTCCATGCAATGAGTCAGTGGCGGAGTGAAAAAAAAACACTTTGGTTTCTCAGAGTGTCTGGTGGGGTGAAAAAAACACTCTGTCTCTCTGTGTGTCAAATCACATTATAGAAGGAAAAGTTGACAGAGAAGACTGAGGAGGAGGTGAAGGAGAGGAGGGAGGAGAAGGTGGAGGAGGAGAAGAAGGTGGAAGAGGAGAAGAAAGGGAAAGAGGTGGAAAAGGTCACATTTGCAAAATTTCCCACATACAGTACTACCTCCATGTATCAGCACTTCTACCCCTCCTTTTAGGCTTGCCTGACATGTTTTGGGGTTAGGGAGACTGTGGACATAGGATTCTATGTTTATTCATTGTTGCTACCTGCCCTTCCCCCAAATTATAGAATTACCCCCTTCCATTTGCAGCTATCTTACCCTCCATCGCCTTTTGAAAGGATTAGAAGCCTGACCCCCTTTGAAAGTCAATGTAGACATAGACCCCATGCTCCGGGCTTAATTTCCCTGGTCTACTCTTCCATTATTTCTCATAGAACTCCTCCAGTCCATTGTTATCATCAGCGTTGGCAGTCCGAACTTGGGGGCACTATAGATCAGCAGGATTGGCGGATCATGACCCAACAATTATCCAAATGTTCTAGGAATGTTATCATTCTAGAAAAAGCATACAAGGTTCTTTATAGATGGTATTACACGCCTGCTCGTCTGGCTCGTTTTATTCCCACATAATCCCCGACTTGCTTTCGAGGTTGTCAGCAGACAGGTACCATGGTCCATATTTGGTGGACTTGCCCCAAGGTGTGCAGATTGTGGATCAGAGTTTATGCCCTTCTCCGCACTATGTTCCACACAGACATTAAACGCAACCCGTACGAAGCGCTGTTATTTAAACCATTAGTGGGCCTACTTCATCCTGAATGGCAGCTGGCATCGCACTTGTTCATGGCCACCAAGCTGACGATTGTGAGAGCTTGGAAGACTCCCCTCCTGAGCTTTGAGGCTGTCAAAAACCAGATGAACTTTATAATGGTCAATGAAAAATTGACAGCTATACTGTTAGACACCCATACAACATTTTTACAGAAATGGCATCCTTGGCTTAATATAGCTCAACCGTGAAGATTCGACCAGTCTTTTTTGTTGTTGGTGTCTGTTTGTTTGTCTCCTTTCTCTTCGCTCCTTTCTTTCCTCTTGTCTAGTCTGTCTTCTTCAGGTCATTTGTGCTGATTGTGATTCCTGTTTTGAGTCCCGTACCAGCAATACTGCACCCATGTGCTGGACTCCTTTGAGAGCCCTGCGTGTTAAGTACCTCTCTGTACTCAGAGAGGCTCCTTCTCCTATTCATCTCGCATTCTGTATGCTGATTCTGCAACAATTTTTCCTGAGAGTTTATTATGTTATTAGTCTCT
The DNA here is from genome assembly GCF_062004578.1 of Staurois parvus. Lineage (NCBI taxonomy): Eukaryota > Metazoa > Chordata > Amphibia > Anura > Ranidae > Staurois > Staurois parvus. The sequence continues at coordinate 4,392,154 of NW_028318186.1, read as the reverse complement.
AAATGTCTATCATTTTTGCAATTTATTGTCTTTTCTTTCTGTACGGCACTTACGTAAGCAGTTTATTTTCATGTTTTCTCATCAGTACATATTCTGTATTATCCATCAAATCTTTTGTATGTTATATTCCTGCTGGTCATTGCATATGTTCTTGACTGATTCTCTGCTGTTTCCTATTCTATAATAAAATTCTTTGTAAAAGAAAGGATTAGAAGCCTAAGATGGTAGGCTTTCCCCCTGCAGATATGATTGCAGTGAAATAAATAAATGTATTAAAAAAATACAACTTACTACTGCTTTTTTGGGAAAATTTAGCTGGCAAAGCAGAGGAATTGTAGTCATGCATGGCATCTGCTGCGTGCAGCGCAACCACTATTAATACCAAAAAATACATTAAAAATATATATTTTTTGCAAACCCAGATAGCAGCTGATGCCTTTTGACGCTGCTCTGTCTAGCCTCTGTATAATATTTATGCTCATTAAATAATTATACCTATCAAATGACAAACTATCATTTCTATTTAAAATTAAAAGTTGTCTCATTTATCCCTCGTATACTGTGGCCTAAACAAGCTGCTTACATACTGTCCAGCCACTGAACAATATTTGTGACTAATGTCTCTTAAATGCTGTAATACTATATTTGTTATTATAGATAAAGCCTGGCTTGTCCGCCGGTGCTTCCCTGCACTTTAAGAGTTTCAGAAGCTGGAAGGCAGGCGGGGTGTTAGGGTCATGTGACCGCCATGGTTCACCATCACAGCGGTCACATGATCGGAAAAGGTCCCAATCACAAGGGGAGATCAAGACCTTTCCGTGAGTCATGGACATATGTGCTGGGAGCGTGCAGGGCTCGCGCTCTCAGCACATATGTATTTTCTAATGGTACGCAAATGTGCGGCTGCTCGGAGTCAAGGCCCAGACGCCAAGAGGCCGCATATTTGCATGTGCTCGGCGTCTAGGGGTTAAATCTGCAGTTGCCGTGGTGTGCACATATGATCAGTTATGACACCAGCCATTTGGGGGCTTGAAAGTTCAGTTGAAAGTTGACATAAGCACATTGGCAACTATCACAAGAAGCAGTAAATTTGTAAACCGATTTAAAGGTTTCCAAAAACAGTTAAATTCAAGGCATGATAGCTGTCACAAGTTTTTGTGCCCTCAACTGGTCTGTAAAGCCATCAAATGGCTAGTGTCATCTCCCAAGCATGTAATTGGTGTTTTTTCCATATGGTCCTCAAAGTCTTGTTAAAAGGACCCTCTCCTGAATGTTTCTGAATATTGCCTTTATATACCAACTGGCTTGATTTCATTCCTGATGTTACTGTATAACCTTTACTCTGTGATCTCCTCCTTCATTGCTCTCTTCCTTTCACTCGCTTACCTCTTTTCTCCCGCTTCGCCTTCCCATTCTATGTTTTGTCATTATGATGTGGCCCTAATGTCAATTACCTTATGGGGGTTATTTAATAAAACTGCCTAGTGTAAAATCTGGTGCAGCTGTGCATAGAAACCAATCAGCTTCCAGGTTTTATTGCCAAAGCTTAATTGAACAAACTGAAGTTAGAAGCTGATTGGCTACCGTGCACAGTTGCACAAGATTCTGAGTGCACCAGTTTTAGTAAGTATCCCCCTATATGTCATTATATTGTCACACTTCCTTGTTATCTTATTTTTAAATCAGGTTTTTAATAATAATTGTTTTCTTATGTATTGTACAACCACATCTTTTGCTATTGTATAGTTATATAATTTTACTATTATTCACTAAAGAAATATTGAATATAAAATGTCCCTATTCCTGTTCTATAGTAATTTTATTTTTCAGGCTTCTTGCTTTGTTAAATTTTACCCATCACAATTTAGAGCTTACCATGCCCTTTTTGAAACTAGCTTGCCTACTAGTCTTGGAAATGGCCTGAATTTAATATCAAGATTCCCCCTGCTCCCCCCCCCCCATAGACTTCATTAGGGTTCGATGGTAAGTTAGGATTTTGTGGATTTCAATTTGATGAACACTTCGCAAATCGAACTCAGATTCGCTAATTTCTAGTAATAATAATACCTTTACAATGAACACTTACTTTGAATTTCTGGGTACTGTATCATATATGAGAGGGCCCAACGGATGGTGGCTGAGGTGGTTTCAGTCCCAGCCATAAATAAAGTTGTCACTGTGCTCAGCAAATTCCTTTCATGGAAATATGTATTGGGATCCGATTTCTCCTAGGAAACACAGTAACAAATTATAAAAAATATGGAGAACCGATTTAAAGGTTAGGTGCAATACAAGAAAAAACATGAAATTTAACAACCAATTTAACAAACATGAAATGTAAGCCAATATAATATAGGTGTAGACAGACAAAGTAGGGTTGTTGTACTGTCTGTGTCCTCCAGAATGTTAACATCTTCTTGGGCATCATGCAGGATAACAGATGTCACATCTGCCTATTCTAAAGGCCAATACCACATTCTGAAAAAAATGCTTTTTGTCTGTTTCCCAGTTGAAGAGACTTTAGCCATAAAAGGAAAGTATGGAAAATGTTCCAAATATGTACAAATGACAGCAATAAAAAAACCAACAAACAAAATAACATATTTTGTCTGAAGTTGGACTTTAAACCTGAGCATATGACATCACCAGGTAATTATTCATTTTTTACCTCCTCTTGCTTGACAAGGAATGCATCAATAAACCCTCTCTGGTCATCTCTATCCAGTCCTTTCAGGTGCTCCACAAACTCTGTCTTCAAAAAGTTGTGTATATCTTCTATATTCTGCATCACCTGGCTGTGTGCACCACACAGGTAATAGAAGATGGGGAAGAAGTTGTAGATCTAAAAACAAGACAAAATATTATAAATGTTGGGACCTTGCTATTTTGCAGTAGTAGTTGTATTTTTTGTTTCTGGACCTGCTGGAAGCAGTTGGGGGTGGAAACAACCTAAGTATTCCTTGACTTCTGATCAATGCTCAGGTCATTTACTGAATCTTTTAAGCAAACTCAAGCAGCGGCAGATCCCAATCTTTAGCTCAGGAGCAGCGGTGAAGCTTGCATTATTGGTGGCACTGACAGTGCTACCAGGGGCGGACTGACAACTTATGGGGCCCCCAGGCAATAGGGGATCATTAGGCCCAAACTCAAAAAAGCCTATGAAAAAGGTACCAGGGGCATCTCATGGGGCCCCCTACTGACTCCGGGCCCTCGGGCAGTGCCCGAGTTTCCAAATGGTCAGTCCGCCCCTGAGTGCTACTTATTTCTTGCTTTTTAAGCTTAAGTAATGTTTCCCCTTTAATGACATAATTTTGATACCACTGAGGTATGATTACTAGCTTATAGCATATATATATATATATATATTCACCAGCCACTTTATTAGGTACACCCAGGGGCGTCCCTAGGGTTGGTGTCACCCGGTGTGGTAACACGTGGTGTCACCCCTACAGAGGTGGGCGGTCCCTGTCGTACACACACAGCCTGGCTCTTCCCCTCCCTGTGTCCCCATAGCACCCCCGGACCGGTGTGGTAAGGTGGGCGGTCCCTGTCGTGCACACACAGCCTGGCTCTTCCCCTCCCTGTGTCCCTGTAGCACCCCCCGGACCGGTGTTGCAAGATCATTTAACCCCGTATACGCTGCAAGCCGATGATACCCGCAAGATGGATCAGATCTATGGATTGGGGAGCATAATGGATCGGAGTCACAGGGAAGGGAAGAGCCAGGCCGTGTGTGCACGACAGGGACCGCTCACCTCTGGAGGGGTGACACCATGTGTTACCGCATATCCGATCCATTTTGCGGGGATTGTCGGCTTTACTTTTTGGTGTTACCCTGTGAGATATGTGTCACGCGGTGTGGCGTGCACCCCCCACACCCACCTAGAAATGTCACTAGGTACACCTGTTCACTTGCTTAGTAACACAAATTGCTAATCAGCCAATTACATGGCAGCAACTCAATGCATTTAGGCATCTAGACGTGGTGAAGACAACTTGCTGAAGTTCAAACTGAGCATCAGAATGGGGAAGAAAGAGGATTTAAATTACCTTGAACGTGGCATGGTTGTTGGTACCAGACAGGCTGGTCTGAGTATTTCAAAAACTGCTGATCTACTGGGATTTTCACACACAACCATCTCTAAGGTTAACAGAGAATGGTCCGAAAAAGAGAAAATATCCAGTGAGCTGAAGTTGTGCGGACGAAAATTCCTCAGAGGTCAGAGGAGAATGGGCAGACTGGTTGCTGCAACATGCAGATAGTAGGGTCAGAATTTGGCGTAGACAACATGAAAGCATGGATCCATCCTGCCTTGTATGAATGGTTCAGGCTGGAGGTGGTGTAATGGTGTGGGGGATACCCAATAAAGTGGCTGCTGAATGTAAATACACACATATAGTCTAAGCTTACTATTGTTAATATAGTATCTGCCATTAATGTTGTTTTTGTTGAAGTATTGTGATATCTGGGCTTCCTTTGGGGTTCCCCATGCCTCCTGCATCTGCACGTAGGGGTTGCCTGCACCTGGCCAATAGGTGGAGTCTTTATGGGTCTTTCCTGCCTTCCTGTTTTTTCTAGTTCCCACCATATGAGAGACCTTTGGAATAATGTACATCTGCATACTTTTGTTATGTATCAGTCTCTATTACAGCGCTAATGTATATCATGTACAGTTGTGTTAAAAAAAATAGCAGTGTGTTGAAAAAAGTGAATAAAGCTCAAAATCCTTCTAATAGCTTTTATTTCCATACACACAAATGCATTGGGAACACTACACATTCTATTCCAAATCAAAACATAAAGAAAAATATATCAAATTTGTGTTGTTCCTCTAAAAACATTGAAGAAAAGTGAATATTAGACTGTTCAAAAAAATAGCAGTGTTTGTATTCTTCTTTACAAACTCAAACATTCACTATATAAACTGAAAAATGTTTGAAGATTTTGCTTTCCTTTGAATCACTTAATGAATATTTAGTTGTATAGCCACTGTTTCTAAGAACTGCTGTACATCTGTGTTGCATGGATTCAACCAACTTCTGGCACCTGTGAACAGATATTCCAACCCAGGATGATTGGACTACATTCCACAGTTCTTCTCTATTTCTTGGTTTTGCCTCAGAAGCTGCATTTTTGATGTCACCCCACAAGTTTTCTATTGGATTAAGATCCGGGGATTGGGCTAGCCATTCCAGAACGTCGATCTTGTTGGTCTGGAACCAAGATGTTGCACGTTTACTGGTGTGTTTGGGGTCGTTGTTTTGTTGGAACACCCATTTCAAGGGCATTTCCTCTTCAGCATAAGGCAGCATGACCTTTTCAAGTATTCTGATGTACAGTGTTCCCTCGTTTTTCGCGGTTAATGGGGACCAGAACCTTCCGCGAAAGCTGAAAAACCGCGAAGTAGTATTTGCCCCCAGGAATGAATGCGAGACAATCAACATCATGGACAAGACTGGCGAGATACAACAAAAGAAGATGCTAAGTGAGGATGCAATGATGCGCAGACAATCAACTCACAGAGATAAATCCACTCGTACTCTTATTGGTCGATGTCACACTGGAAGCCAATCACGCGCCTTTATGAAAGCCCGTGGTATGTACAGTACAGTACTCTGAGTCAACTCATCTCTTTGGTTAACAGACAGGGATCCTTCTCTCTCGTGCATCAACATGAAACAACGCTCCTTTCCACAATGTGGCTGCTGACCCGCGAAGCACTGAAGCCGCAAAACATGAAGCGCGAAGTGGGGAGGGAACACTGTATTCAAACTGATCCATGATCCCTGGTATGCGATAAATAGGCCCAACACCGTAGTATGAGAAACATCCCCATATCATGATGCTTGCGCAACCATGCTTCACTGTCTTCACAGTGTACTGTGGCTTGAATTCAGTGTTTGGGGGTCGTCTGACAAACTGTCTCCGGCCACTAGACCTAAAAAGAACAATCTTACTTTCATCAGTCTACAAAATATTGCTCCATTTCTCTTTAGCCCAGTCAATGTGCTCTTTGGCAAATTGTAACCTCTTCAGCACATGTCTTTTTTTCAACAGTGGGACTTTGCGGGGGCTTCTTGCAGATAGCTTGGCTTCACATAGGCGTCTTCTAATTGTAACAGTACTCACAGGTAACTTTACACCTTCTTTGATCTTCCTGGAGCTGATTGTTGGCTGAGTCCTTGCCATTTTGGCTATTCTTCTATCCATTCGAATGGTAGTTTTTCACTTTCTTCCAAGTTTTGGTTGCCATTTTAAAGCATTTGTGATCATTTTAGCTGTGAGCCTATCATTTTCTGTACTTCTTTATATGTTTTCCCCTCTCCAATCAACTTTTTAATCAAGGTACGCTGTTCTTCTGAACAATGTCTGGAACGACCAATTTTCCTCAGAATTTCAGAGAGAAATGCACTGTAACCAGCATGTACAACATTTGCTGCCTTCCTTCCTTAAATAAGGGCAATAATTGCCACCTGTTTTTCAAAGAATGAATGACCTCACTAATAGAACTCCACACTGCTATTATTTTGAACATGCCCCTTTCAATTAGTGATTCAATTACACAGAATCAGCAGCATGCATGTCATGACTGTTGGGTCTGTTGGATTTCTATTACTCTACTACACCTGCTAGTAAATTATTTGCCATGTAGAAATATCATTTCTACCAAAAACAGTGATTGATCAGGTTAGTGATGTCTGACTGCTATTATTTTGAACACAACTGTACTTATATACTGTATGTAAAATTATTCTATATGCATGTATATATGTCTCTCGTTCTTCTCTATTAGTGGCTACTATCCTTGTGAGAGAGAAGGCAGAGATTTCTGTGAAACACGTTGAGGAATTAAAGCCATCTTTACAACAGACATCATACTTTATTAAGGTTTTTGTTTTACCTTTTTAACTTCGTGTTTTGATGTAATGTATGTTCCTTGCACCACACCAGTGGTTTCTCTATAGTGTAACCAGATAACTCTCTCTTTTTGTGACTATTTAAGTTGGACTCTTGCCAGCTTTTATATATGATATTAATAAAGAGGAATAGGGGAAATGATTCTCCCCATTGAATTTTAATATTAGTTTCTCAGTGTGTCACTTCTTGGGGCACCTTAAAAGTCCATATGGTTTAATTTGAAATTTCTTATGCATTTGTTTGGATGTGGTGTTCCCAGATTCATTCTTAAATCAACCCACTACTATATTCAATATAAGTCAGTAATCATAAAAAGATCAGCTTTGAGGAGCCAACAGGCAATACTGGTGACTAGTCCTTTACCCTCTTCTTACCTTTTTTGGGCATAACTTCCATAGAACAGGTCCATTTTAATAGAGGTAGTGAGGGGCTGGCTGAGGAATACTGTTAAGGACCAGCCAGTGGTAGCCTCTAGCGTTCCACAGACCAGAATTCCCCAGGGCGCGGAATCTAAGTTCCGACCTGCTTGTTCACCAGAGCCCCTGATGGTGGGGATGGACTTGGAGCAAGCCGAGACCAGGTTGCGGCCCCTGGGTGCAACCAGCTGTGGTAGAGGCACCTTTCGGTGGTACGCAGAAGGTGAGAGTCTGATGTGAGGTGGTAGAGTAAGCGAGGTCAGACAGGCCGGGTCAGTAACAGCGGAGCAGGTCGGTACAAAATGGCAGGCAGAAGAATAAACAGGTCACGGTCCGGGTTTGGCAACAGGAGATCAAAAGTGCAGGAGCAGGCAGGAGAATGGTCAGGCAAGCCAGGGGTCAGAGCAAGAGAAGTCAGCAGATCAGGATCAGGCAGGGTCAGTAGCAAAGTAAACTCACAGGAAAGATCATACGGCACTTGAGCATTGCAAGAGCTGGGGTTTAAATATCCCGCCCGACTCCTGACAGGTGCTCCTGTGTCCTAGTGCTTGCCCAGCACCGTCATTGGTGACAGGCGCGCCTGGGTCCTAGTGCCTGCCTGCCTGTACGTTTTGTCCGGATTCTACTCATGTGCGGATTCGATCGCCGTAGCGATCTTCCCATTCCCTGACAAATACTTCGAACACTGAACTTTCTAGGCAAATCTAGAAGGAAGTTATACTACTAGGGATGAGCCAAACTGCCTTGGTTTTGGTTCGAGCAAGGTTTTTCACACTTCAAAGTTTGGATACTTAGCCTAAACTCCATTGAAATCTGGGCTAATAGGCAAATGATTTTCAAGAAATACCACTATGGTGAGCAATTCCCCTGGGAACATGTGCCATTGCAAAAAACATTTTTAAAAATACCATTTGACCAGCTTTTTTAAAGCTCTGACACTTACAAATGAAAAATGGTTTTCAAAGAGCTAACAAATTACATATCTCCTCTGGCTTAAAAAGGTACACAGACCCCGCCAAAGGTATCTTACGTTCAGACCAAACCGCTGGCTCAGCCTTGGATACTACTTGAACCTGAAAATGGTCAGCTTAGTCTGTCTGAAGAAACTCAACCAACTGCCTATATTTTAAGACAGCCTTTGGGTATCCTGATGTTCCTAGCCCTCCTTCCTTCTATTTAAATGTTTTAAGGTTTCTACAAAGTGACCCAAGTGAGCCTGTTCTGTCCCATCTATATATATTTTTTCTGTTGTTGTACTGTATCAGGTTACTATTGTTTTGTAGTGTGCTACCATCTAGTGATAGTTTAGGGTTACATCAACTTGTTTATTTATGTGATTTGATATCTCCTTCTGTCTTCCCCTTCTTTTTAATGCTAATTAGGTAAAGTTATTGTTTTCTTACACTTCAAATAATGACAAATATCCTCTTTATAGCAAGTATCTGAAGCAAAAGTGTGTTGGATTCAACTTCTATGTCTTATTGAAAAGTTAATATACCTATGAGTGATGCCAAGTCAACAGCTGACTGGTATGCCAATGCATAAAGTGGCATTTGAAACAAAACTGAGCCCATGTTATTTTGACTAACACCCTAGGGCAGCAATGGGCAAACTACGGCCCGCGGGCCGTATACGGCCCGGCGGACCTTTTAATCCGGCCCGCGGAGCTAGGCTCCCGCAAGGCCAGTGGTCGGCAAGCCGCGGCTCTTTACAAATTTAGATGCGGCTCTCCTGTGTGCCGGGCGCCCGCTCCCCTCCCTCCTCTCCTCCTCTCCCCTCCCTCCTCTCCTCCTCTCCCCTCCTCTCCTCTCGGATGGCCGCCCCCCCTCTCGGATGGCCGCCCCCCTCCCTCCTCTCGGACGTCAGGACTCTGCAGCTGTCAGGATGTAGGCGGGGCAGCCAGGATGTAGGCGGGGCAGCGTGACGAACTCCTCTCACAGTCCTCCCTGAAGACCAGAACGGCGCGGGAATACGAGAGGAACGCGCGGACCAAAGGTAAGTGAATTGACACAGGGGGGGACTTACTATATGGGGGATGAATTACTATATGGGGGACTTACTATATGGGGGACTTACTATATGGGGAATGAATTACTATATGGAGGACTTACTATATGGGGAATGAATTACTATATGGGGGACTTACTATATGGGGGACTTACTATATGGGGAATGAATTACTATATGGAGGACTTACTATATGGGGAATGAATTACTATATGGGGGACTTACTATATGGGGAATGAATTACTATATGGAGGACTTACTATATGGGGAATGAATTACTATATGGGGGACTTACTATATGGGGGATGAATTACTATATGGGGGACTTACTATATGGGGAATGAATTACTATATGGGGAATGTATTACTATATGGAGGACTTACTATATGGGGAATGAATTACTATATGGGGGACTTACTATATGGGGGATGAATTACTATATGGGGGATGAATTAATATGGGGGATGAATTAATATGGGGGATGAATTACTATGTGGGGGATGAATTACTATGGGGGATGAATTACTATATGGGGGATGAATTACTATAGGGGGGATGAATTACTATGGGGGACGAATTACTATATGGGGGACGAATTACTATATGGGGGATGAATTACTATATGGGGGATGAATTACTATATGGGGGATGAATTACTATGGGGGATGAATTACTATATGGGGGATGAATTACTATGGGGGATGAATTACTATATGGGGGATGAATTACTATATGGGGGATGAATTACTATGGGGGATTAATTACTATGCTTACTATGGGGGAATATTACTATACTTACTATGGATGACACATACACATCATTCATCTACTCTTGGTCCGGCCCCCGGGTCCAATATATGAACCCATTGCGGCCCTCAAGTCAAAAAGTTTGCCCACCCCTGCCTTAGGGAGTAAATAAAGGAATCATGAAGTGGACGTGCCTAGAGTAAGTAAGCAGATGGGAACATCTCAATGTGGCCTATTATGTCATCTGTAGTTCACTTGTCATGACCTCAGGGTAAGTGTCATAACATGTAGATAAAGATATAAAGTAAAAGCTTGATACTAATCAACCTGTTAAAGGATCATATTCTTATACAGTCATGGCCGAAATTGTTGGCACCCTTGATATTTTTCCTGAAAATCAAGTATTTCACACAAAAAAGGTATTGCATTAACACATGTTTTGCTATACACATGTTTATTCCCTTTGTATGTATTGGAACAAATATAAAACAGAGGCAGAAAAGCAAATATGACATAATGTCACACAAAACCCCAAAAATGGGCTGGACAAAAGTATTGGCACCCTTAACTTAATATTTGGTTGCACACCCTTTGGAAAACATAACTGAAATCAGTCGCTTCCTATAACCATCAATAAGCTTCTGACACCTCTCACCCGGAATTTTGGACCACTCTTCCTTTGCAAACAGCTCCAGGTCTCTCTTATTGGAAGGACACCTTTTCCCAACAGCAATTTTAAGATCTCTCCACAGGTGTTCAATGGGATTTAGATCTGGGCTCATTGCTGGCCACTTCAGAACTCTCCAGCGCTTCTTTGCCATCCATTTCTGAGTGCTTTTTGACGTATGTTTGGGGTCATTGTCCTGCTGGAAGACCCAGGATCTTGGACGCAAACCCAGCTTTCTGACACTGGGCCCTACAGTGCGACCCAAAATCCTTTGGTAATCCTCAGATTTCATGATGCCTTGCACACAGTCAAGGCACCCAGTGCCAGAGGCAGCAAAACAACCCCAAAACATCATTGAACCTCCACCATATTTTACCGTAGGTACTGTGTTTTGTTCTTTGTAGGCCTCATTCCGTTTTCGGTAAACAGTAGAATGATGTGCTTTACCGAAAAGCTCTATCTTGGTCTCATCTGTCCACAAGACGTTTTCCCAGAAGGCTTTTGGCTTACTCAAGTACATTTTGGCAAACTGTAGTCTTGCTTTTTTATGTCTCTGTGTCAGCAGTGGGGTCCTCCTGGGTCTCCTGCCATAGCGTTTCATTTCATTTAAATGTCGACGGATAGTTCGCGCTGACACTGATGCTCCCTGAGCCTGCAGGACAGCTTGAATGTCTTTGGAACATGTTTGGGGCTGCTTATCCACCATCCGGACTATTCTGCGTTGCAATCTTTCATCAATTTTCCTCATCCGTCCACGACCAGGGAGATTAGCTACAGTGCCATGGGTTGCAAACTTCTTGATAATGTTGCGCACTGTGGACAAAGGCAAATCTAGTTCTCTGGAGATGGACTTGTAACCTTGAGATTGTTGATATTTTGCCACAATTTTGGTTCTCAGGTCCTCAGACAGTTCTCGTCTCCTCTTTCTGTTGTCCATGCTTAGTGTGGCACAGACAGACACACAATGCAAAGGTTAAGTGAACGTCTCTCCTTTTTATCTGCTTTCAGGTGTGATTTCTATATTGCCCACACCTGTTACTTGCCCCAGGTGAGTTTACAGGAGCATCACATGCTTGTAACATTCTTATTTATCCGCAGTTGTGAAAGGGTGCCAATACTTTTGTCCAGCCCATTTTTGGAGGTTTGTGTGACATTATGTCGAATTTGCTTTCTTTCCTCCCTTTTTTTGTTTTGTCCCAATACACACAAAGGGAATAAACATGTGTATAGCAAAACATGTGTTAATGCAATACGTTTCGTGAGAAATACATGATTTCCTGGAGAAATATCAAGGGTGCCAACAATTTCGGCCATGACTGTATGTCATAGTGGCCAAATAAAACTGTCATTTTATTTACTCATATGATAATATATACAGTATATAGTCATATCAACACAAACACACGTATTATATTATAAAATGTATATTGTATTTTACCGAAACCGAGGGACTCCCAACAAGCCTCATGTTCTCACTGATAAGTCCAACGAGTCGGAGTAAGATGGGATGTTGGTAATCAAAACGGTGCCCAAAGATGATTGATATAATTATATTTCCAATGGCAAAGTTTGTTTTAATGGTCAAGTCTTCTGGTTTGCCTATTATGACAGAAAAATAGAAACTTAGATCACCATTGCAGTCATGATGATTCTTGAAACAGCAGCAGTAGCTCAACAAATTGCCATTACAATGTATTGTTTATTCATGTAATTTGTTATGCTGCAATATAGAGAAGGAGGATGGGGCTACCCCCAGTATCCCTGCTCTCAGTTTATTCATATATATACATATATATATATATATATATAGAGAGAGAGCTTCTAACATGGAATACATACAGTATATATATATATATTTATATATATATATATATATACCATGTTAGAAGCTTGGATAGTTTACTGTGAAAATTAGGCTTCATATGTATTTGTTCATGTATGCATGTATAAAACCTCTGCTTTTACTGTAGCACCCTCCTAGAATAGGTTGCTAGAGAGGTTAAGGTAAATTTAGCTTTTTTTAGCTCCTCTGTAGTCAGTGGAGCAGTATGTGATCATTTTTGGCTGTTCTAGGTCTTGCTGGCTGCACGCTTGACTACTTTTCCCTGTTTTCTAGTAGATTCTAGAATGTAGTGGGCTGGAGGAAGAAGACCCTGGGCCTGAATATCCATGCATCTTCAGCCAATCTCTGGAGGAGAGAATGGCTAGTAGGTGTTTGAGGGGTTCATAAATTGCTTAGGGCCTGGAACAGCAGGGTTCTTGTCCAGGAGGAGAAGACACAGCCTGAAGGGATACTGCCCTTCTGGACAGATTAGATGAAGTCTGCAGGCATTCAATAAGGTCCTAACTCTGGGAGAGCTCTGGATGGCCTATTTTCTGAGTGGAGCTGGAGTCAATTCAGAGGGAAGTCACTGAGGATCTGGCCCTGAGGCTCACATGAGAAGTGTCTGGCTGCTATACTTCAGCTCCAAAGTTGCTGACTTAGGACTGCTCCAGTATTTGAAGACCCCAGAGCTGCATGTGTATTTATCTATTGCTAGTCTAAGTGGAGGGTCACCCTGAAGAGTCTAGTTGAGTCAGTGCCCTCTGTTACTTTGTGCACTATATTTGCCATATCCCAAGGCTTACCCTGCACCCCAACTAAGTTCAACCAGCATTAGACCCTAAAAAGATACTAGCTGTCTGGTTATTCTGCTGTGAGACTGTGGACCTGCTGTGTGCCTGGCTGACATTCACTCATTTGGGAATAGAACTGGGACAAATCTGCAGGGCCCATTTGGGATCTGTGCTACATTAACCTACAATGTTGAGATAGTTTAACTACTTGAGCTCCAGAAGATTTTACCCCCTTCATGACCAGTCCAGTTTTTGCTATTTAGCACTGTTCTATTTTAACTGGTAATTGTGTGGTCATGGAGCGTTCTACCTGAATAAATTTATATAATTTGTTTTCACACAAATAGAGCTTTCTTTTGGTGGTATTTGATCATGTTTTTATTTTATGTGATATAAATGAAAAAAGACTGAAATATTTAAAAAAACAATATTTTTAAATGTCTGCAGCAAAACATATCCAATAAAAATTTTAGAAAATCAAATTTCTTCATAAATGTAGGCCAAAATGTATTCTGCTACGTCTTTTATAAAAAAAAAAATCCCCAAAAGTTTATATTGGTTGGTTTGTGTGAAAGTGTGTGTATTGCAGTGAGGGAGCAGTATATACAGATTCCCTCACTTACTGGCGCTGTCTTTGCCGACTTTAATTGTAATTCCTGGCTTTTTTTTTCTTCTTTCTTTATAGCTCCAAGAAGGAACTGTCACTCGACCCTGCCACTGAAGTAAGGCTGGCCATACACTATACAATTTTCTTCCAATTTCTGCCCAATTTCCTTTAGATTTCCCTTTAGTGCAAGGGGCCTGCCTAATTGGATACAATTTAGGTTTGTCCTCATATATATATGGTTTTTGGTAAATTTAAAACAAAATTCTGAAGAAAATTGTATAATGTATGGCCAGGGGCGGGGTCACCAGATATTGTCCCTGGGTAAATCCGCCCCCTTGTTTACTTTAGCGGCAGGGCGAATGACAGCTACTTCTCTGTGCTATAAAACAAAGGAAAAAAAAGCCAACAATTAAAATTAAAAGTGACAGTGACAGCCCCAGCAAGTAAGAGAGCCTGTCTATATATACTGTTCCCTCACTGTATACACTTTTGGTCTTCTCTCCTGCCTCTTCCTTGCACACACTGCCCTTCCACCCTCTCACCCTCCACAAAGAGGACCAGTCACTTATATGCTATCATATAGGGGACTATTGGTCCCCTACGTGATAGCAATAAAATCATAAGTTAAAAAAATAAATAAACACTTAAAAGACACATGAAAGAAAATAAATTGGAGCCTTCCCAACCCCCACATACACAGGCTTACTTAAAAAATACAATAGTTGGGGCGCGTATGTAAAAAAACAATTGTGCTACACAGGGGCGGACTGACCATTTGGAAACTCAGGCACTGCCCAAGGGCCCGGGGTCAGTAGGGGGCCCCATGAGATGCCCCTGGTACCTTTTTCATAGGCTTTTTTGAGTTTGGGCAAGGAAACAGGGGCCCCATGATCACCTATTGCCCAGGGGCCCCATGAGTTGTCAGTCCACCCCTGGTGCTACACATGTTACATATCACCGGTCTCACCAGAGTGAGATCAATCATTTTAGCTCCAGAGCTTATGGGGAATGCGAAACTGATGACCTGTAAGGGCTTTTAAAGCACCACCTATAGAAAATATCGGCATTTTTTTTGTTGTTGTTGTTGTTGTCCTTGTCTCTCTGCTGTTTGTCCTTTTCTAATCTCCTTTCCAAGCTGCTCTTAATCATATTTTACAGATTGAGTTTCCTGTTTTATGTGCTACATCTACAGTACTATCTATGTACCCCAGACTTCTTTTATGTACCTAGGGTTTGGAACAGGTCTCACTTCTTAGAAAGGTCTCTCTTTGTGCCTGTCCTGTTTTGCATAATGTTGATGCAGCAAAACTTTCTTTTGAACTCACATTATTACTGACCCACAAAGGTTCGCTAATAGTTCCTCACCAACTCTTTCCCTTATCCTTGTTTTTATGAAGCACCTATGTAAATTTTTTTTTTGCAACTTATGCCTTTATCAATGTATGATTTAAATTGGTTTCCATTTATCCAGTACAATTTATATTTGATGGTCACTGAATCTGTGATCCGAATGTTTGTTTATCTCTGCTTCATCTACAATAAAACTTTTTTGTAAAAGAAAATATCGGCATTAAGGTTTTGATGTTTTTTCACTGTTTCATGGGTGCACACAATAATAATGCTTGACATGTTGAGTATCTATTTACTAAGTGCAACATCATCTTTTATAGTTTACCAAAAACCTGGGTAAATTATTGTGTTTGTGTGCCCTAAAATTAAGTTTAGTGTATTTTTTACTGAAAAGTTGCATTTTATAAACCATTGCGCTAACATCATTTGACATAAAAAATTGGAACTACACAAATGTATTCTCTAGCTGTCTGGTTTCAGAAAATATATCATGTTTGGGATTTTTCAAGTCATTTTAAGGCCGTTTTTTTTTTTAATCATGTAAACCAAAAATTTTACAAGATTGAAAACATGGCTCTGGGACTCAAGTGGTTAAGTAGATGGAAAAAACCGATGGGAAAGCTGATGAAAAACTGATGTAAACTGATGTTTTTTATTTAAAAAAACGTGACTGAACTGATGAAACGAACAATCCACAAGTGTGAAAGAGGCCTTATGTTCAGTTCCTATCCCGTCTGCCACTGCTTCCACCACCACTATTACCAGCAAATACTGGCTGTCAAAAATGACAGCTGAGAACTGCTGTATATTACATATCAGAAACAGCTGTGCAGATACAGACTTGTAAAATAACACATCAAGATAGTTTGCAATTGTCACGTAAAACATATTGTCATATTATATTTACTATTTTATTCATATGTAGATTGGGTGTGTAACCTTTGACATCAATTAAAGAAACTGTGTAAAAAGGTAAAAAAAAAAAATCTTTTTCTATACAACCATTTATTACCTTAACCAGTCTTATTCAACTCCTTCTCCACGTTAGCTTTTATTTTTCCAATGCCTTTTGTTATCTTTATTTCTTTTAACATTAATTTTTTTTCATTTATTTTAGTTATTTTTTTTCAGTGTCACAAAAAATTCAAAATAAAACAAAATTCTTTCATTTACAAAAGTAAAAAGTAAAGTTTCATTTGTAAAACTTACAATAATTTGTATCATTTTAAACATGACAAATTATTGAAAATGTGTTGAATAATTATTGAAAATGTAAATCTTTTCAAAGCTTATACTGGCCAAAACACAATAGAAACTAAACGTGTCTATTAATTACAGAGTATTAAAAATTGCAAGACAATTTTGCCTAAAGAAAGTCTTGTTTGTCTCCAAATATATGTACAGTATGTATTACTTTGTTACCTTAAGTAATGAGAAAATAAATAGACAGCTCCATGGTGGAAATGTAAAAATGGATCTGGTTGAGAGCTGAAGTAATTAACCTCCATAGCGGTCTGATTATGTCCATATTTCTGTGCTCAAAGCGGTACATTTTTTGCATGGAAATATGTATTTTTTTTATTGTAGGCCTGTAATTTTTAGGAATAACTCACTGAAATCTGTCCGAACAAGAGTCTAGTAAACATCCCGGGTATGATAAAATTTGAAACACAAAATCATAAATTATAATTTAATAAATAATCATAAAAAATAATAATATAATAATAATGTAGTTCAATAATATAATCAAACCAAAAATACTGAATTTTGAAATATAGCGCCAAGTTCGCACATCACTGAGCAAATTCGCAAAATCTTTTTCAGTGTCTGATGACGAATTTCCCCACGAATCATTATCACTCAATTCTGCAAGTGGTTCTAATTTACTATCGCTGTTCTCTAGCTGGTCTAAAACCGCTTTTGGCCTAAAAGGACACCATGGACATTTATCAGTTTCCAGGCAGAAATAACAGTAAAAATGCAGGCAGGGCACAAATGTATGTGAAATGGTTTGATGCCGGCATCCGCCAGAGGACATTACAGGGGACACTGCAGGAGGGACATCGCGGGAGCACAGGACAAGGTAAGTGAAGAAGAGATCCCGAAGCAGCGCCGCATGGTAAGCCCGAGTGTAGCTCGGGATTACCGCTTGTCGTACTGAAACTTTACCCCGAGCTACACTCGGGAATACCGCCAGGGAGGCTACAGTACATCTGTACATTGCTTAGGACCTGTGTTTTTTGTTTTTTTTGCTTATGGGGAACCTGTATTTTATGTTTTTATTAAAAAAAAAACAGCATGCCCCTGCCTCCTCCTAAAACAAGCCAGTCTGGCAGGGTATCTCTAGAGCAAGGGAGCTGTATAAGAGGAGGGGGCCAGCAACTTTACTTTGATCCCAAATATCATATACTCAGATAACTGAAATTCAATAATATGTCCATATTCATAATGATGTATGTGGTAGGTGGTAAGCAGAAAAATCTGTTCTATTTTGTATCCCTTGTAATTTAAACAACTTCTCTATTCATAATGCACTTGTTTGCCTGCAGGCTCCAGTGCTAGAAACCCAGCCCTAAGTTTTAACCTTCTAAGGATTCGAGTTCCTTAGTAAAAAATCCACACTCTTCAACAATCCGATCTTCTATGGTCTTCTTTCCCATGCCAAAGTCCCGTAATTTTTTGAGAGTGAACCTTCTCATGGTTCTCCAGTTCTCACCATGACTGAATGGGACACCTGTGAAAAAATAAAAAACATCATCAGCCCAAATCTGGGTTTTTTTTCACGTTATCACCATTCACAGGTATGAGTAAAGCCAAATTCTTGCAAGAGGAAAAAAATGTGTTTGCAATAAACGCATTGCAATAACACAATAAAGCCATTTTATTACTGGCACTCTAATGCACACATGCATAACAAATGTGCTACAGTGCCCCAAAACACACAGATGTGAAGATTCTGTTTGTTGTGGTCCATTGTGTTGCCAAAAGCAGTGTGCGTGTGGTTTTAAGAGGCCATTCACACTTGTGCGACTTTCCATGCAACTTTGGTGTCCAAAGTCTCATGACAAGCCATACCCCATGTTTCCCAATGAGTACCATTCATATCTGTGCGGCTTCGAGTCGCAGCGACTTGAGCGTAGTTCCTGCACCATATTGGTCTGACTTTCATGTGACTTTAGGGCCATAGTCTTCAATGTAAACCCCCTAAAGTCACATAAAAGTCAGACCTAAATGTTATACATGCAACTTGTGTGAGACTTGTGTACAACTTTGTACAGCCCATAAAATCATCCTTGATCAAAGCCAAAGTCGCATTAAATTCGCACTCATCCAAAGCTGTATCAAAGACGCACCAAGGTCACATCAACTCGCACTGTAAAGTTGCAACGAAGATAGCATGATTTTAAAGTTGCACAAGTGTGAATGAAGCCTTTTAATCAGGGGCGGACTGACCATTTGGAAACTCGGGCACTGCCCGAGGGTCTGGGGTCAGTAGGGGGCCCCATGAGATGCCCCTGGTACCTTTTTCATAGGCTTTTTTGAGTTTGGGCAAGGACACAGGGGCCCGATGATCCCCTATTGCCGGGGGGCCCCATGAGTTGTCAGTCCGCCCCTGCTTTTAATGCACACTGACAACCCATTCAAAACAAATACTGTTAGGTCTCTTCCATGTTTGCTTTTTTCTCTTTTAACAGATGTTGTATTTGCTTTGTTTGGGAGCATTATTCAGACACATAATGAAAAGTTAATACTCAAGGTATACTGTGCAAGTTATTTTCTTCCTAGTATGATAGAGACATCTTCTGGAGATTTTCATTATTTTTTCTTTTTTAGGTCATGTATTTGTTTTAAGTTTTATTGGTAGTATTTTTATTTACTGATTTATGATAATTGTTTAGGCCAATGATGTGTCTCCCACCCTATAATGTATTAACAGTTTGATTCTGCAATTGCTTTTTTGTACAGTCATTTTATAATTTTGCTATTATCTGCCTATTGAGGCACATATTTCAGCATGCTTCTTTGCATTCCTCTTAGTTTATTTGCTCTTTTCTACTATTGACTAGTTTATTTTAGAATTATGTTTTTTAAGGAAAAAACGTAGAAGAACCCCTTTTCTTTCAGACTATAACTATGTGATTGAAACTCTGCATGGCCCCCCAAAAGGGAGCATGGGGGGTCAGCCACTCTTATAAGTCACTCAATTTCGTTTAAAATTGTTGATTTGAGCTTCACCTGCTAACTGGATATGCAATTATGAAATATTAATATGATTTATTTAACTATTTCCTGAATAAAAATTAAAACTATATTTTTTGTGCATTTAGACTTTTCTAAATCCGTACATAGCAAGTAAGTAAATATATATATATATATCTATATTCATATACATACACTCTATAACTATACTACTTTACTGCCAAAAGAATTGGGACGCCTGCCTTTCCAAGCACATGATGAGCTTTAATGGCATCCCAGTCTTAGTCCGTAGGGTTCAATATTGAGTTGGCCCCGCCCTTTGCAGCTATAACAGCTTCAACTCTTCTGGGAAGGCTGTCCACAAGGATTAGGAGTGTGTTTATGGGAAGGTTTGACCATTCTTTCAGAAGCGCACTTGTGAGGTCAGGCACTGATGTCAGATGAGAAGGCCTGGCTAGCAGTCTCCGCTCTAATTCATCCCAAAGGTGTTCTAACGGGTTGAGGTCAGGACTCTGTGCAAGCCACCACTGGACTCTAGAGCAATGAAGACTTGTTTCTAAATCACACTTCTCTGTCTGACAATCCATTGAATGTGTCTGGGGTTGGCGGTTGCCAGGAGAACAGTACTTGCCAGACTGCATTGTGCCAAGTGTAAAGTTTGATGGAGGGGGGATTATGGTGTGGGGTTGCTTTTCAGGGATTGGGCTTGGCCCCTTAGTTTCAGAAAAGGGAACTCTTAAGGCATCAGCATAATAAAACATTTTGAACAATTTCATACTCCCAACTTTGTGGGAAGAGTTTGGGGATGGCCCCTTCCTGTTCCAACATGACTGCACACCAGTTCATAAAGCAAGGTCCCTAAAGACATGGATGAGTGAGTTTGGGGTGGAGGAACTTGACTGGCCTGCACACAGTCTTGACCTCAACCCAACAGAGCAACTTTGGGATGAATTAGAGTGGAGACTATAAGGGTGGGCCAACTCAAAATTGAACCTTATGGACTAAGACTGGGATGCTATTAAAGTTCATGTGTGATATAGTATATATATATATATATATATATATATATATATATATATATATATATCATTCCCTTTTAAGGACTTTTTAGTGCTGCTGAAAACAGGTGACATGTAGTTACCCTGCCACCTATGCAGTTACACCAGTTATAACAATTCTTGTTCAAGAGTTCAACTTTCAAGTGTTATAGTTTGAAATTAGCCTAAGTTCAATTCATGATGGGGAGGGGGGCTGTTGACTAACCTTACATGAAGTCCAAAAAACTTCAAACTAATAGGCAAAGGGTTGTTAAATTGTTGTTAGAATCATTTGTATGTGGTTTTCAGAACTGTACAATTTTCATAGACAGTGACATTGTATTTTAAACTCACATATTTTGAATGTGTAATTGCTTTTTTTCTGATAAATTTAGCTTGGCTTAAATACAGCATAAGCATCCTAATCTTATTCATTTCAACTTGGAAAAAATGCTTTTTGAAATAGTTTTGGCTGCAACACTTAATTTTACGCAGCTCTGAAAGACCTGAAATTATCAGTGGATGTAGTAGCCATAACAGAAGTTACATTTATAGGAATGTAACTTATAAAAAATAAAGCTAAAGCCCTCAAGGTCATGCAAATTGGCCAGTGACGAAACAATTTGATACTATAGTCTGTGAACTTCTTTTATATTCCAATATTTTTATTAGAAAAAAGAATCAGAGAATACAGACATGGCATTTGAATATAGAGCATAACACCAGTAGTAAGCAAATAAGAAAACATAGCAATGTATTGAGGGCATAACAGGAACAACATGACCAATTGTCTGATCAACCAAATTAAACATACAGGTAATCCCAGACAGGGGAGCACATATAAATCAAATAGGGCAGTCTTCATTAGAAACAGCAAATGTAAACCTGAGATAATCAGGAAAAAACTAGCAGAAATAGAAAGAAGGAAAAGGAGAGAAGCTTTAGCTTTTATGAGGGTTGTATTAATAGACACTTTTGATAAGGCATAGTTAGGTTCAGATATCATTCCCATTGAATCATGTAGGGAAGCTTAGAGGTCAAATCAGTGAGGGACAGTTGAGCACTGACAACTCATAGGGCCCCCGGGCAATAGGGGATCATGGGGCCCCTGTGTCCTTGCCCAAACTCAAAAAATCCTGTGAAAAAGGTACCAGGGGCATCTCATGGGGTCCCCTACTGACCCTGGGCCCTTGGGCAGTGCCCGAGTTTCCAAATGGTCAGTCCACCCCTGGTGAGGGAAGAGTATAGTATACATATCTGTCCTTCAAAAGGTCTTGGGACTGGCAAGAAATTTCAAAGGATGTGAGAGCGAGAGGCTCATCTAATAAGTTAAGTTTTGATCACAGTAAAGATACAATTTGGTTATATTTAAAAATTTCATTTGGGGGTATCTGTAATTTAGTTTTATAATGTTGTAGGGGGTATATTTGATTCCCATCAAGATAATTTCCAATCCTAAATAATCCTTTGTTAATCCACCATTGAAATGATGCAGTTACTGAATCAGGTGGAAACTCTGGGTTGCAAAAGATGGGGTCCAGGGATGTATGTGGAGAAAATAGGGACTTGCGGTGGCATACTCTATCCCAGACTGCCAGTGAATGCGACAAAGATGGGTACAATATAGGAGGGCATAAGCGGCTAGGAAGCCACATTAAGGAGCCAATGGCAAAGGGATGGCAGGAAGGGGCCTCTATGGAAACCCAAAGGGGAGCAGACCCAGTGGCCATAGTATAGGCTAACTGGGAAATTTGAGCAGCCTAAAAGTAATTTTGAAGATTTGGAAGGTCATGCTCACCCTGCGGTTTTGAAGTGAACAATGTTAGTTTGCTCATCCAGGGATTTCTGTTGCTTCAGATAAAGTGAAAGACTTCTGCCTGTAGACGTTGTAAATCCCCCCTCGGGGCTGCTATTGGTAAGGTTCTAAAATAGTAGAGCCAGGGCAAAAAATAAATTTTAATTGAGTGGATTCTGCCAAACCAGGATAAAGAATAGTCTGCCCAGCGACGAAGGTCATCACATAATTTCTTAAAAAGTGGAGGCTAATTGGCCAGATAGAGAGTCTTAATAGAGGACATGAACTGAACCACTAAATAAGGCAGGGAACATTGTGCCCATTGCTGAACTTCTTTTTTAAACCATACTACACTTCATTGTCTTAAAATATAACTAAAGGCAAATTTTTTTTTGTAGTTTTGGATAGAGTGCAGAGGGATTAGAACACCTGTCAGTTTTGATTGCTGTCTGTGCCCCCATTAGGGAGATTTGCCCTCTCTATTTGTCCTATTTACCATTATCAATGAAAGTGAAAGTAAAAGAAAAATCCAAAATTTTGGGTTGTCCCCAGAAATGTAATAGAGGGGAAATATTCCAATGGGAACACTAGTTCTGGTGACCTAGTTATCTGAGAAACAATGGCCAAAAATATTGTTCATCAGATGTACAGAATGTAAGCAGCTTGGATAGGTTACATAATAGGGAGAGATGAGGCAGGTTTTTAGATAGCAATAATTATTAAAGTGAATTATCTGTGAGACAATGGTTACAAATATTGTTCTGGGCCGGACAGTATATGAGCAGCTTGGTAAGACTGTAGAGGGAGAAATGAGGCAGACTTTATTTTGAAATAAACATTAGAGGTTTTTTTTCAGAGACAATAGCCACAAATAGCATAATGACTGGACAGTATGTAAACAGCATGGTGAAGCTGCAATGTAAAAGGGAGGGGCGAGGCAGGTGTTATCTTGAAATAAAAATTTGAGTGTATTATTTCATAAAACAATAGCCACAAATATTATTCAGTGACTGGATAGTATGTAGTTAGCGAAGTTAGGCTGCAATGTAAGAAGGAGAGACAAGGTAGACTTTATCTTGAAATAACCATTAGAGTGTATTATTTCAAAGACAAAGCTATACATTTTATAAAATGACTGGGCTGTAGGTTCACAGCTTTGTAGGACTGTAATGTAATGGGGAGAGACAGGGCAGGTTTTATTTAAAATAAAACTTAAAGCATATTATTTCAGACATTTGAGACAAAAGACACACATTTTGTACAGTGGCTGGACAGTACGTAAGCAGCTTAATCAGGACACAATTGAAGAGGGGGTAAAGGGGAAGGTTTTATACACAAATATTGCAAAGTGGCTAGAAAAGATGTGAGCAGTGTAGGGAGAGACGAGACAGTTTTTTTTAAATAAATAGACAATACCCAAAGACTATAGCCACACAAATTGTACAGTAGCTGGACAGGAAAGGGAAGTAATGGTATGTCAACCACCCAACTACTGCTTCCTTGCTCTGTGGCTGTATAGGATGGCCACTCTCGTATAGAAAAGATGGATATGCCCTCCCTTTAGATGGTGCAGCTTAAACATTGCATTGTCCTGCAGAACCCTTCCCCCCCCCCCCAATACATCTGTTTTAAACTGTAAATAGTTTTGGTTCTACATGACAATTTATACATGTTTCCAGACAGTTGTCCCTAAAATGTGATTATTGCACAAAAATTGATAGAAAGTATCAGCGTAAGCATACCAAATCCTTTGTTCATGTCCTCGAACATCGGTATATGGGGCCTTTCAGCAAATTCATCAGCATAGTCAAGAAGTGCACTTCTGACAGTCTCATAGCCAGATAATATCACCATTTTCACTCCACCCATTTGAATACTGAACACAGAACCATATTTTTTTGAGAGCTGACAAGACAAAATATTGAGATATGTACTGTATGCAATATTTTTAAGCAAAATGACACACACGTAGCCAAAACAGAGAATGCCTGCATTTGATAACAGATGTTATTTTTGCCCATAGAATAATTAAGGATTTAAATGTTTTGTTTTTTTTTTATTAAAGTTTATATACATTACCAAAAAAAGGATATAGTACATCTCTTACTAAAACCTTACACATACAAACATAAACCCAGAAGACGTGACACATAAGGGAAAACAGAATAACAGGCAGCCAGGCACACAGTGGCTCACAGTCACTCAAGTCAGAAAACAGGGAGTGTATGTCTTTTTGCAGTTAATTTGCTAGTTTTATTTGGATGGGGTGAGAGTGAGCCTTGGGATACTCTAAAACTAGTAGAAACACAACAGAAGACACTAGTAACTGCTTTATGGTTTAACCACCCTCTTGCTTTCGGAGATTAAATGAACTACAACACAAGGAACCCATTAACAGAAGTTTAATCCTGATTCAAGAAACTGTAATGAGCTCTCCCAAAAGTAGCAAGGACAGTCTCTAGGATCCTTGAGGCTGGTACTCAATGTGCCCTGGGTACTGTAATGCCTACTGTAGGACCAGGTAGTCTTTGTATTTGATGCTTCCAGCCTGGATCCTCTGTAAAGTTTCCTGTCCTGCTTCATGGTACTCTGGATGGGGGCCCTTGAGCTCTAGCTGCAGCTGGGACCCCAAAAAGGATTTCTTCTGTTCTGTAGCTAGCAGTCTAGGGATGTCTCAGCCCTCAGACTGGGTCTTACTTAGGAACAAGAGCGTGCTGTTTTAGGCTTCAGACTATTTATACCCCTTTCAGCTCCCTGCTGGCTACTTTCCTGACCAGGGATTGACTGAGGCTATAGAAATATTCAGGCCAGGGTTTCACTCTCTCACCCACTATATCCCAGAACACAGTGGGATGCAGGAGGAAGTAGTTGAACCTACATCAGCAAAACCCAGATCAGCCAAAAGTACAGTAATTGAACACTGCTCTCGTTTTACAAGGAAGCCAAAAAATGAAATTTGTAAAATCAAAAAGTCCAGCGCTTAAATATATGCAGCTGTTTCCTCAATCAATCAAGAGGTAACTATATCCAGATGATCCAATTTCAAAGATTCTTACCAGATTTTCCAACCCATAGACCAATAAATGGGTCTAATAAGTTTTTATTTTTCACTCCAACATCTCTGTGTCTTCCTTAAACCTAGACAAGGAGACATTGGAGTGAAAAAAAGCTTTATTAGACCCATTGACTGGTGTGTGAATCAGAAAATCTGGTAAGAATCTTTTAGATTTAATCTCATGGATACCTGTTGATTGATTGAAGAAACAGCTGCATATACAGTGTTTTTGTGCTGGACTTATTGAATTTACATACTGAAATTCACCAGGGGGCGTTATTGTGCAGTCTAGCAGCTGATTGGGGACACTTTTAATACCTGAACTCTGGTAACCTAACTAGAGGGTGCTACATTGGGGTTATCAGGAACAGTATTAAAACAGATAGTATTAAGCCAACCATAGACGATTTGAATCTTGGCCGGTTCAGCAGGGACCAGCTGAAATCCAAACCATATATAGGCAGACCGAATGTACCCAAGTTGATTGATCGATCAACTTGGATACAACCAGCCTGTAGGATTTTACATGTGATTATTTCTAGGTGATATTACAGCCACTGGCAGTAATCACTTTGTTCCCCTGCTAGGGACAGCTTCCCCTGCACATCTGCCAGGAGAACACAATGGCTCAGCGGGATCGATTTTCCCATCAACAGCTTGCAGGAGAGAAAATCACCCCATCTATGGCCGACTTAAGGGTTACATGGGAGCTTAAAAGTTAAGGGCAGGGGTGGACTGACCATTTGGAAACTCGGGCACTGCCCGAGGACCCAGGGTCAGTAGGGGGCCCTATGAGATGCCCCTGGTACTTTTTTCATAGGCTGTTTTGAGTTTGGACAAGAACACAGGGGCCCCATGATCCCCTATTGCCCAGGGGCCCCATGAGTTGTCAGTCCGCCCCGGGGGCAGGGTTAAGTGGAAGGAGACCTAAGGGTATTGCATCATTTTTTCAATTAGAATTGCCAGCATTACTTTCCCAACCCTGAAAGCTGTTTGCTACAGTATAATCTCTAGAAAACACAGAGCATTACTACCAGATAATAACACAATCATGATTCATGTGTTTGTGGGTACAAGAGCTATGCCTGGTTCAGTATTTGTTTTTTTTTTGCACTGAACCAGTTCAAGGCAGGAACTCTGCCTGTTAATGATAGCACAGACTTCACAGTATTGATTAACTCAGGAGCTGCTTGCAATGTTATGGCCTGGTGGTCAGGAATTTGTAATCTGATAAAGCGTATGATCTCCTCATGTTAGATTTGGCAGATTGTGGTTGGCAATGCAAAGCCAGAACCAGTTGTAGGAAGAGCTTTGCCAATAGATTAATGGGAGACACTGTCTATTTATTTGACATACCACTTGGACATCAACCTTTATGGTTGTAGATTATCATTACATTTTCAAGAGAAGATCATGAGATGTAATTAATGATTTGCAATAATAACGGATCATAGTATACTAATAATAGTATACTAGTGAATTTCAGGATAATATACACTGTCATTCAGTAACACATGAAAATGTTCAAGGGAAGGAAGACTTTTTATAAGCACTGTAAAACCCATCTCATGAGTTGCTGATATTTGCAAATTGTTAGTGGCAGCTTAAAGGAAACATGTCAACTGCCTTTGCTGAACTGTTCTTTAAAAAGTGTTGATTGTGTGGCTGAGATGCTGATCAATTTGCTGCAGTATTCTGAACCATTGACCTGAGACAAACTGATTAGGAGTTCAGATTTTATAAACCTAATGTTGATTTTAAGAATACTAAAGCAAAAAGACCATTGTAAGAAGCTCAGCAATGTCATCTCATGCATTTGTATTACTATAGGTTTCCTTTTAGACTGCATTAACTGAGTGTAAATCTTTACTGAATATAGAAATAAGTCAGCCGAACACCTAAATAGTTACCTTCATGAAAGTTTCATTTGGCCTCCTGAGATTAATCATATGCAGATTTCCGATCACCGGCAGAGTTCTGGGCCCTGGAGGGAGTTTTCTGGTTGAAGTTACTGAAGTCCACTGTCCCCAGCTTTTTATAATGTATAGGATAGCCAAAAATAATAGTCCGTATATGGTAAATTCAGACGTTAGAGTAAACTCCATGGTTATTGTTCTGAAGATGTAAAGGTGGCACAAGGTGATCTTGTGAGTTTTGTTTCCTGTATTGTCTGAAATGGGAGGAATACTGCACTGTCACTTTTTTAATAGTTGTCTGCTTCAGAATAAATCAAGACAGTCCAGAAATGAGTAACCTGGATAACTAATTTGCTTTCAAAACACTTAGTTTCCATCTACAGGTATGATTTTATACACATTGAGAAATCACACGTACAGTTGTATTCAAAATAATAGCAGTCAGACATCACTAACCTGATCAATCACTGTTCTTGGTAGAAATGATATTTCTACATGGCAAACAATTTACTAGCAGGTGTAGTAGAGTAATAGAAATCCAACAGACCCAACAGTCATGACATGCATGCTGCTGATTCTGTGTAATTGAATCACTAATTGAAAGGGGCATGTTCAAAATAATAGCAGTGTGGAGTTCTATTAGTGAGGTCATTCATTCTTTGAAAAACAGGTGGCAATTATTGCCCTTATTTAAGGAAGGAAGGCAGCAAATGTTGTACATGCTGGTTACAGTACATTTCTCTCTGAAATTCTGAGGAAAATGGGTTGTTCCAGACATTGTTCAGAAGAACAGCGTACCTTGATTAAAATGTTGATTGGAGAGGGGAAAACATATAAAGAAGTGCAGAAAATGATAGGCTGCTCAGCTAAAATGATCGCAAATGCTTTAAAATGGCAACCATAACCTGAAAGACGTGGAAGAAAGCTAAAAACTACCATTGAAATGGATAGAAGAATAGCCAAAATGGCAAGGACTCAGCCAACAATCAGCTCCAGGAAGATCAAAGAAGGTGTAAAGTTCCCTGTGAGTACTGTTACAGTTAGAAGATGCCTGTGTGAAGCCAAGCTATCTGCAAGAAGCCCCCGCAAAGTCCCACTGTTGAAAAAAAGACGTGCTGAAGAGGTTACAATTTGCCAAAGAGCACATTGACTGGCCTAAAGAGAAATGGCGCAACATTTTGTGGACTGATGAAAGTAAGATTGTTCTTTTTGGGTCTAGTGGCCGGAGACAGTTTGTCAGACAACCCCCAAACACTGAATTCAAGCCACAGTACACTGTGAAGACAGTGAAGCATGGTGGTGCAAGCATCATGATATGGGGATGTTTCTCATACTACGGTGTTGGGCCTATTTATCGCATACCAAGGATCATGGATCAGTTTGAATACATCAGAATACTTGGAGAGGTCATGCTGCCTTATGCTGAAGAGGAAATGACCTTGAAATGGGTGTTCCAACAAGACAACGACCCCAAACACACCAGTAAATGTGCAACATCTTGGTTCCAGACCAACAAGATTGACGTTATGGAGTGGCCAGCCCAATCCCCGGATCTTAATCCAATAGAAAACTTGTGGGGTGACATCAAAAATGCAGTTTGTGAGGCAAAACCAAGAAATAGAGAAGAACTGTGAAATGTAGTCCAATCATCCTGGGCTGGAATACCTGTTCACAGGTGCCAGAAGTTGGTTGACTCCATTCAACACAGATGTACAGCAGTTCTCAGAAACAGTGCTTATACAACCAAATATTCATTAAGTGATTCAAAGGAAAGCAAAATCTTCAAACATTTTTCAGTTTATATAGTGAATGTTTGAATTTGTAAAGAAGAATACAAACACTGCTATTTTTTTTGAACAGTCTAATATTCACTTTTCTTCAATTTTTTTAGAGGAACAACACAAATTTGATATATTTTTCTTCATGTTTTGATTTGGAATAGAATGTGTAGTGTTCCCAATGCATTTGTGTGTATGGAAATAAAAGCTATTAGAAGGATTTTGAGCTTTATTCACTTTTTTCAACACACTGCTATTATTTTGAACACAACTGTATATACACACATACAGTGAATATCAAAGTATGCAAATTAATTAAACCAACAATGGGCAAGGAGATTTAGATGCATATACAGTAGGGCAAGAGCAATAGGGTGTAGCGCTTACTTCTGTAGGAGCCGCTGTAAATTTGCTCAGGTTCTTCCCTAGTGGATTGCCCCGCAGCCAGACACATGAACACAGTCACTCTTTTCCTCAATAACCAGTCTAGGGGTGTTGTATTTTAGAGAACTTGGATAGGGTTGAGGGAATTGAGTAGGATACTCCAAAAACAGAAACTATGTACAAGTTGAGGACAGTGATCTCCCTTCCAGCAGAAGTCCTTGTTCATAGCAAACTGTGGACTTGGCTTTGTAATAGAAGTGGTGAAAGCACACAAGTTTCTTCTTTAGAGCAAAGAGAACAGAGTCCCTTCACAGAGAACTAGATAGACTAAGCTCTTCAGAACACCAGTTGATGTTCCCTTCAAACAAATACACACAGCTGACTCTCTAGCACAAGAGGGGTGGCAGCATTCCAAAAGTCCCTAAGATCACGCATGGCAGTCTGTATTCACAAATGTCCAAGGAAAGTTGGTTACTGCCTTTCAACATCCATGCAACACCTTTCTCCAGTGATTCCAGACTAGATCTTCAACTGACAGACCCTCAGTCAGCTCCCTGTAGCTTCAGCATACAGGCAAGCACATAGCAGTGTTGCCCTGGAGGACAGCAGTCCTTCAGGCTGGACTGATCCTCAGCAGGAAGAGACCCAGAAGCTCAGTCTCTCAAAGTATTTATACAGTCACCCAGAAGTCTTCAGGACTTTGTTCCCTAAGATTGGCCAAGGCTGCATAAATATTCATATTGCCATCTGCATAGCTCCACACCTATAATCCAGAGAATTCTACCGCTCTTTGGAAGCAGAGGGAGTGCATTTTGATGCCATTCACCTAAATGGCACCCCAGCACACAAGTACAGTAAGTGCCAACAGATACACACTGCATAGCACCACAACAAGTGCAATGTGATGAGTCTCATTAAGTTGAAGTCTATTATCAGCTCATTCTGAATTAAAGGGGGGAGGGGAGGAGGGTTAATGCAATGCATGTTAATGAGCAAAATAATGCCTTAACAGGCCATAGCAGAATATACATGTGGGAAAGGGCTCTAAAAGTTTATATACAACCTAAAAAACAGCTAAGGGGAAAAGGGGATGAGGGTGTTAAAAACTAAGGATTTAAAAGAGGCTGCAATTTTTTGTTTAAAAACAAACATTTTTATACAGTAAACATGTATAATAAGTGGCACATAGATTTGAGTTTAGAAAATCAGGTGAATCGCTGATTCATTACACTTTTATTTTTCTAAACATTTGCTAGTGGATTTGTTTGATTTGCAGAAATTTGGCAGGCAATCATGATTGATGAATTAATGATTATTTACATTTGTGCAGAATGCAATTTCCTAGAGCATCCCCGCTCCTACACTTGTAAAAGACAGATCACTCATCAATGAAAAATAAGATATGCTGGATCTAAAGTCTTTATTGATATACTATTTTTACTGATTTCTCAATGCAGAAAAAATGATTTTTTTAAATGGGTTCTGCTCATTTGTTGTAATGTAGTGCCCTTCGAGTTTAGCTAGGAGGAGCCAGTTAGTTTTTTAGGTAGAGGCTGAGTAGCAGCCTGGGATGAGTCAGCCTGGGTGTGAGTCAGCCAGGTTATTGTAGGTCAGGGCTGAGGCTCTGCAGGTCAGTTCCCTGATACCTCCCTCTGCTCTAGAAGCTGGAAACATTTCTAGAAGGCAGGGGTGGGGGTGAGGAGGGACTGATCTGAATACTTAAGGGACCTTGGCCAATTCCCAAGCAGCAGTCTGGTCATGGAGTCAGGACAGCCCTTAAGTATGAAGGAGCCTGATCAGCAGGAGGATTAGTATGGAGAAGGAGAAGATGGAGTGAAGGCTGGAGTTTGTAGCCTGGGAGGGGGCCCAGGGATGGGGTCTACCTGCAGGATAATGCTGGACAAGGGGGTTTCCACTGTAACACCATCTTCCAGGAGGGACAGCCTGAACAGCAGGGAAGGAGCCAGCCAAGTGAAAGGACTGAATACAGCCACTAACCCATTGAGCTATCAGGAAGGAGAGTGTGAGTAACCTTATACCCCCTGGGCAGTCAGGTAAAAGGAGAGGGCAGTCAGGTAAAGTACCCACTAGCTTCTCACCTGGGACTGCTCTACTACAGAGGCAGTTTATGGGACACCTTCAGACAGCTGGGTGAGGAGGAGGATTTATCTGGGTTCTTAGGAAGTACACCAGAAGGGCTGAACAGCTCTTCAAGAAGAGGCGTTTTGTCTATGGATAGTTGCTGAGGAGATTTGTCCTCATATTCACAGTTCCTTCCATCCCATATACCCCTCAACCCTGTCCAAGTTCAATACCCCTTAATAAAACGAAAAAAAAAAAAAAAGCTCAAGGACTGTTTACTGTTTCCAGTATGCAGGAAAAAAAATGTATGTTGCCTGGCTGTGCAGAGCTCTAGGGGGACCCAAAACTCAATGACTCCTAAGGGGGCAGTGCTGCTGTAATTATGCCATTGTATCTTATTTAGTGTTTTATTTGGGTCAGTCTATATTATTTTCAAAGCTTGTTCCATTCATGACGTACTTTCTCTTTTACAATTTATCACTTACAACTCCCCTTTATTTAGCAAGTATATTTTAAAATATGTTTAACATTTAACAAGCTGTTCACACCATTGCACTGTGGTAATGCATGGTTTATTGAATGACACCCTAACCCACCTTGCCAACAGATGTGGGTTGCAGCCAGGGGCGAACTGACCACTCATGGGGCCCCCGGGCAATAGGGGATCATGGGGCCCCTGTTTCCTTGCCCAAACTCAAAAAAGCCTATGAAAAAGGTACCAGGGGCATCTCATGGGGCCCCTACTGACCCCGGGCCCTCGGGCAGTGCCCGAGTTTCCAAATGGTCAGTCCGCCCCTGGTTGCAGCACAGCATAATGTGTGGCAGCACACTAATGTGTATTCAGCACAGTCAACTGCCAAAAAAGCCACATGCACCTCTTCTGGTGTGCTAGGCTAGGTTTACACCTATGCAGGTTGAAATGGCAGGTTTGAGCCATTTCTGCACTGTGTTTTGCGTTGCATTTTTGCCGCTTTTCTGATGCATTTTTTTTATTGTTGCTAGGCAGATTTAAAACACACAACACATCAAAACTGCAGCAAAAACGCCATACATGCTTTTCTGCAGCGTTTCCATTAACGTCTAAGGACCAAAAATGCAACTTTTTGCGTTCAAAAAAGTCCCTGACACTTTCCAAAAAATGCAACAGGTGAAAACGCACAGGTGTGAACATGTCCCATAGGAAATCATGTTAAATGGACTTTGCAAAATGCTGCAGAAAAAGCTTAAGTGTGAACCTAGGCTTACTGTCAGTTAATTCAGCTAAATGCATTCCAGATGCATAAAAACACAAGGTGTAAAAGGTCTTGCAGTCTTTGTTTTCTTTAGAAAGCAGCCACAGCCTGACTAGCTTGTACTCTGCCCGCATGCTGTTGAGGAGGACCCTTGTTCTCTGTGTGGAGGTATAATTGGTAAGAGGAATCAGCTGAATGTTCAGACAGAGGGTAGCTGTAACTTGAACTTTACAAGACAATTACAGAGTTGGATTAATAATAGAGACAGGGTCAAAATGCCAAAAGTAAATAAAATAAAAAATATATCTGAACTAAGATGAAATACACAATATAAAGCAGATGTTAATCACTGTGACACCAAGTGAAAAAATGTAAAAAAAAAAAGTCAAATAACAACGCTAATAGGAAAATAAAAAAGAAATAATTATAATATAGTGAATATTTCATCAATCATGAAACATAACATCCAGTGAATAGAAATAAAATAAAAGAGTCCATGTGAAAACTGAATTCAAGTGAAAAATAAAGTCCCTTCTTCTGCAAAGAGTATCAAGTGCTGTCTAGGAGCCAATAATACACCAAAATGCCAAAAGGATGACCATACAGTACAGAAAAATGTAAACTGTACAAACAGGAGCTCATAGGAACAAAGTCTCTGCGACTCAATTGATACTTTAGGTGGCAGTACAACACAGTCTCTATAAGATTCTGTAGCACCCCTCTGACACCCCAAAGGCAGGATAGCAACCCCAAAGGCAGAGACTGGCTAGCCAGTATCTCTTAGCTGAGCTCCGGACAACATGGCACTTGAACTGACAGCAAACATCTTACATCATGGGCGTCAAACTGACAGCCCTCCAGCTGTTGCCAAACTACAAGTCCCATGAGGCATTGCAAGATTGACAGTTACAAGCATGACTGCCAAAGGAGGAGGCATGATGGGACTTGTAGTTTCGCAACAGCTGGAGGGCCACCAGTTTGACACCCCTGTCTTACATAGATACATAGTTATGCAGTGCATAGACTGTTCATTTATCAGCTGCTTTTTCGGCCGAAAAACAAAACATCGGTCGTTCTGTTGCCACCAATGATTGCGAAAATCGTCTGTTTTTCGAAAATTTTCCAGCATGACCGATGAAGAAATGAGGAGGAACCGCGAATATCGGCCAACGACATTGCTCCACTAACGGTGCGAAAATCGGCCGGTTATTCTTTCGGACAAAAAAACGGCCGATAAACAAATAGTCTATGGACTGCATTAGTCCGGCTGAAAAAAGACAAAAGTCCATCCAGTTCAACCATTAAAAAAAAATCATACACCCACAGTTGATCCAGAGGAAGGCAAAAAACCCAGCAAAGCATAATCCAGTTTGCTCCTGCAGGGGAAAAATTCCTTCCTGATCCCCCGAGAGGCAATCAGATATTCCCTGGATCAACTTGGACCTCACAGTGGCTAACACAGGGAGAAATCTATACATGTCCCCCAGGCGTTCCTCTTCCTTGCAGCAGCAGGCTCTTTCTCTCTCCAGTGCCAGACACAAACCGCGGCGCCTCTTGGGCACAGTAGCATGTGACAACTCTTCCCACTTGCTCTCCTGATCATGTAGCTCCTGGTCCTCCTACTGGATTGGCTATAGAAAATATAAATATTTATAACGTGTTTTGTTTGCGAAGATGAAAAAACTATACAATCAGTCTGAACTAACTACAGCCCAACCAAAAACAAAATTGACATAGTAGCCCCTGTTTGGGATAAGGGTGATACATATAAAATTATCACTACTTCAGTAAACAGTGCAGTAAAAACTCAACTTCTTGAGCTTAGCCGCTGTAACAGTGTCTCTCATAGTGAAGTCCAGGGTAGGTCTGGGAACACAGATGAGTAGCTGAAGGGATCTCAGAGCTGGCACCATAAGTGAGTGACTGTAGGAGTCCCAAGACTTGTACCACAGGCAGGTGGCCTGTTAATCTGATAGCAATTGGAGCAGCGGCTTGGACGTCTGTGGAAGTTGTGTGCTATTGGGCTTCTGCTGGGCTGTAGTGGAGGTCTATATACCTGGCTGAAGATCAACCCAAACACCTCACGTGCATTCTCTCTGAGCTGCAGAGGGTGAAAATATTACTTGGGCATGTCCAGGTGCTTGTGGTGACCTAGGGGGATTGTGAGAATGCAACCAATGTTGATGCAAGATGTTAAAGAAGCTTGCACTTGCATGGGAGCATAGCTGGAGCCAGGGGCGGACTGACCATTTGGAAACTCAGGCACTGCCCGAGGGCAGTAGGGGGCCCCATGAGATGCCCCTAGTACCTTTTTCATAGGCTTTTTTGAGTTTGGGCAAGGACACAGGGGCCCCATGATCCCTTATTGCCCGGGGCCCTATGAGGCCCTATGAGTTGTCAATCCGCCCCTGGCTGGAGCACTTCAGTCAGCAAATCTCATGATCCCTGCTAAATGGGGAACGCTAAGTTTGACTTAGCAGGGGGCATGTTGGATCACTCCCAGGAGACCACTGCTTCCACAAGCTTTTCTGTTAAAGCTAAAGGTGCTTATTTAGGAAAATTACCAGTAAGACTTCATGGAGCTTTTGTTTTGATGCACCTAAAATGAATTCAATTGATTTAAACTGAAAGTTCAGTTGGGCTTTAAGTCAGTTCCAGCCTTTACCATGGCCACCCATCATGGTTGTACCATGGCACACTTTATGTGTTGCACTTATTTTTGCCAAAAGAAACAATCCTTACCATAAAAAGGCCATTTGTCTTTGCTTTAAATTTCCCATCTCTTCACTGATAAAAGACCTGCTTTATTTAACCACTTCCCGTCCGGCCCATGTATATAAACGACTGGACGGGACCAGTGCAGGAGTGGTTGGCCATTTATAAATGCCCTCCCCGCTCCCCGCCTGTGCGCACCCCCTGGGAGTTCAGCACCAATCGCTGTACAGGACCTCTGTGTGATTGGCCAATCAGTGATCACATGAATAGTAGTAAGTAAGATGTCACTTCTGACATCATTGCTTACTACTAGTGAAATCTGTGAATGATCACAGAGGTCACATGGTACAAGGCTATTCACAACAGCATTGTACCAGGTGACAAGCTGTGACCAATCACAGCTCTCACAGTATTTCTCAATAGCTGCAAGAATTTCTCAATAGCTGCAAGAATGCAGCCAGAGAGAAGGAGAAATGATTGCTTTTACAGCCTTTATGGGTGTAAAAGCAATCAGTGTAAAAAAAAAATAAAAATCTTCATCACCTCCCACAAGTAGTACAGTGTCATTATAGTGACACTGTACTGCTGGGCTGGGGTGACAGTATGTTAAAAAAAAACCATAAATAATAATATAAAAAAATAAACTAAAATGGCAAAAAATGTTTTTAAAAATTAGAGAAAGATTATTTATTTGCAAAATGTTTTAAGAAAAACACTTTTTTCAAAAATGTTTGGATTTACCATTTATATAGCAAAAAAATAAAAATCCAAGTGGTGAATAACTGCCACCAAAATAAAGTTTTATCTGTCTAAAAAAAATGCTAAAAAATACATATGGGTACAGTGTCGCATGACTGCCCAATTGTCATTCAAAGTATGACAGCGTTGAAAGCTGAAAATTGGCCTGGACAGGAAGGGGGTAAAAATGTCCGGGCTTGAAGTGGTTAAAGTGTCATTATACCCACATTATAAAACACTATAAAAAACTGTATTACATGCTGACCATACTTAGTCACTATTGGATTTGTTTTCTGTATTCAGAAAAAACCTGGTTGATCCTGCTATTCACTGTTCCTCCCTCCTGTCCATGTCCCCACAGCAGCTAGGGATTCTGCAGGGCAGCACTGGCAGTTAGGGCACACGCTTAGTTTTCAGTGTGTTTCTATGCAGAGCATTCCTTCCCTGATCACATCTGAGCAGCTCATGTGACTAGAGAGTCACACATGTGAGTGTATACACAATGGTAAATGACAGCCCACTCCCTCCTCCTTGCCCAATAAACAGCTAAACACAATGGGGGTAGGGTATGACATGTAAATAGATAGAGACTTTACTGCCCTGTTATCCTAAGCACATATAGACACAGGCTGGAGAGTCTTGGCACAGCCTGTGATTGGCAGGAATCCGGCCACACCGTGTTATTGCCAAAAATAATAAATATTTGATTTCAAATATATATTTGTGTGACAATTTAAAGCAGTTCATTGATACTATTTATTTTTATTCTGTATTCCCAAGGCTGCTTTATTTTTTAAAATGTGACCGGCAGCAGAGGAGTAGAGACTCGTCCTGCCACTGTTTTCCCTGCAGACAGGTTAAGAAAGAGCTGGGGTATGTGACAGCTGTATATCTCTTAGGAAAAACAATACTTAGATTTTATTTTAATTAAAATAATTACAGTGTCATCATCCATATAGAGAAATAGAAGGGATAATGTAAATTAAACGATGTGTGTTTAGTATCACTTTAAGCACAGCTTGTATTTCATTAAAGTGTTACAGCAAATCGTATATAATTAAAAAAAAAAAAATTACAATGTACATAAGAAAGATTTTTTATCTCTTTATATAACACAAAAATGTTTAAAACCAACTTTTATTCATTACCTTATTGGTCTTTGGGAACTGACGGTTCTTTGTAAGTACATGGTTGAAATACAGTTGTGCTCAAACGTTTGCATATCCTGGCAGAAATAATGAAATTTTGGCATGGATATTGAAATATGACTGATCATGCCAATGTGTTTTATTTAAGGATAGTGATCATTTGAAGCCATTTATTATCACATAGTTGTTTGGCTCCTTTTTAAATTATAATGATAACAGAAATCATCCAAGTGGCCATGATCGAAAGCTTCCATCCCCTGGAATGTTTGGCTTCGTTACAGACACACAAGGTGGCACACACAGGTTAAAGTGGCAATTAAAGGGTAATTTCCCACATCTGTGTCTTTTTAAATTGCAATTAGTGTTTGTGTATAAATTGTCAATGAGTTTGTTAGCTCTTACATGGATACACTGTGCAGGCTAGATACTGAGCCATGGGGGGTAGAAAAGAACTGGCAAACTGTTGTTTTAAGGAACTTTACCAAAAATGAGCTGCAAGGTTGAGCTGCCAGAAAGAAGTTTTTACTGAGCCAATGCCACAAAATAGCCCTGTTACAATATGCCCAACAACACCATGATGTACCTCACAGCTTCTGGCACACTGTAATCTGGAGTGACAAGACCAAAATAGAGCTTTAGGGTCACAACCAAAAGT
The DNA here is from genome assembly GCF_062004578.1 of Staurois parvus. Classification (NCBI taxonomy): domain Eukaryota; kingdom Metazoa; phylum Chordata; class Amphibia; order Anura; family Ranidae; genus Staurois; species Staurois parvus. Next base: position 4,354,089 of record NW_028318186.1, on the reverse strand, counting down.
GCTATGTTTGGAAAGAGGTCAACAAGGTCTATAGAAACAAGAATACCATCCCCACTGTGAAGTATAGTGGTGGCTCACTAATGTTTAAGGGGTGTGTGAGCTCTAAAGGCACAGGGAATTTTGTAAAAATTGATGGCACAATGAATGCGTCATGTTATCAGTGAATACTGGAAGACAATTTGCATTCTTCTGCACAAAAGCTATGCATGGGACACTCTTGAACTTTCCAGCGCGACAATGACCCTAAGCACAAGGCTAACTTGACCCTCTAGTGTTTACAGCAGAAAAAATGCAAAGGTTCTGGAGTAGCCATCACAGTCTCCTGACCCCAATATCATCTAATCACTCTAAGGAGATCTCAAACGTGCGGTTCACAGAAGACGTCCAAAGACTTTGCATGAGCTGAAGGCATTTTGTTAAAATGAATGGGCAGCTATACCACCTGCAAATATTCGTGGTCTCATAGACTGCACGCTGTCTTGTAATAGTTGTCAGAGCCAAATCACGGGATCCCCATGATTTAGCTCCAAGGTGAGGATTGAAATGCAGTGGCTTGGTGGTAGCCCAGGCTGAACCATTCATTTCAATACCAGCAGGCCTGCAAAGAGGTGCGACTTCATGGGATCCATCCTTTGCTTAACAATGGTTTGGAGCTGAGACAAGCTTCTTCCCTAGCTGCACTCACAGTGGAGGACACAGGATTGCTTTCCCTTGCAGCCTGAGCGGCACACATTTTCCATTATTGATTCACACCAGTTCTCCAAGGGTATGAAAACTTTTGAGCACGACTGTATGTATATTTTTTCTCATTTTTTAGCATTTTAATAGAACACTCTTTTATACTTTTTTGTGTGTCTTATTTGGCATTATTAGCGTCTGGTAGTTATATCTAAATACTGTACATGTGCCACAGAATGCATCTGAGAGATAAGCAGCAGGTTAAACATTGCAATATACAGGAGATTTCCACAATTAAAGTGGGGTTTTTTTTTCACCCAAAAAAGGTATTACAGTGTAGAATAAACAATGATGTGTAAGAATGAGTTTTGGGTCAGCCCATACCTTGGGTTTGCGGGGAATCCTGTGTGGTTGCGTTTTGCAGACCCAACAAATGAATGCACTGCAATAGATGAGCTAGCTTTAAAGGAGCAATCAAGGGGGCTATTGAATAAGCTAGCATCATCACGATAAAAGGGTGGGTTCCCAACAACCATATTGAATGGGTTTTATCTGTAATAGGGAAATCATAGGGAGTGCTGCTAATAAAGTGCATAGAGAGAAATTAATGTAGGACACTGGCAAGTCTCTTAAAGTGGATGTAAACCCTTACTGAATGTACAGCAGGTACAACATAGAAAAATTCTGAGCACACCGAGAAATTTGAAGATGGCGATGGTAAGGCTTTTTGCCTTTTTTCATCCTTTGCTACATGCAGGGGCGGACTGACAACTCATGGGGCCCCAGGGCAATAGGGGATCATGGGGCCCCTGTGTCCTTGCCCAAACTCAAAAAAGCCTATGAAAAAGGTACCAGGGGCATCTCATGGGGCCCCCTACTGACCCCAGGCCCTCGGGCAGTGCCCGAGTTTCCAAATGGTCAGTCCGCCCCTGGCTACATGGCTACATGATAATACTGCTGATGTCCTGCAGCTTCTTTACATGTTGCCTGCAGTGATAACAGGCTACGTATGTATTTTACAGGACATATTTTCTGACTGCAATAGTTTTTTCACTGATCTTGAATCAAAGCAGACCTTCCAATAAAATGGAAGATTAGCTCTTTGTAAAGACCTCCTCCTTCAAAGTCAAATCACGTACAAAGGTGATTTAAAAATAAAGAAAAAAATACTTATTTAGGCCCTGACTTCCAATGCTTCTGTGAGGTGCGGGTGATGTCACTTTTTATTGAAGGTTTGCTTTAAATGGTGACAACAGTGGAATATGTCTGGGCAATATGCATCAGTACAAAAACTTATATGAGGAACGTTCAAGTCAAACCTATACTTTTAATTTTACAGGTATAAAATGGGATGCTAGCGAGGCGATACTACATGCAGTAGTAAGTGGCAAGTGTGTCCTATTACTGATAGGGGGTGCACATGTCCAGAAACCATTAATCAAGATTGCAGACAACAGTGTTAGTGTGTGCATGGAACAGCGTCTCATGACGGTTTTGTGCACGAAGGCGTAAAACCCGCGGATATCTACAGAAGACTTCAAGCACAGTACGATGAGGAGACGCTCAGCCGCAGTAAGACATTTGAATGGTGTAAACATTTCAAAGATGGCCTTATGTCCATCAGTGACAATCCCAACCATGGTGGTTTCCAGCCCACACCAGTCATTCTGGTGAACATTCAGCACATGCAACACCTGATCCTGGATAATCAATGCATAATCTGCCGTGAAATTGCACAAGAAAGGAATCGTTCTCTGCTTCACTGATGACGAAGTGAAGCAGGCTGTGCTAGGATTCTTCAGGCATACTGACAAACCTTTCTAAGCTCAAGCTTTCCAGGCATCAGTTGAACGCTGGTATAAGTGTATAAAGGTAGCAGGAGAGTATGTTAAAAAAATTCAGTTTCCACTCCTTGAAATTTGTTCTATTAATATATACTGTAAACTAAAAAGTCACAGTTAGACTTGAATGCCCCTTGTAGTTTCCTTTGGGAGAGCATGTGACAATGTAATTTATGGGCAGGAAATTGTGGAAGCTTCGGGCAGCCTGCTGTGACCACATAACACAAAGTGCTCAAACAAAGACCCTTTAAATCAGCATCACCAGTTGTCAGTGATTAAAATAAAAATAGACTTTCCAAGTGAAATTATCATGTTGAAGGATAAGTTTACCTTTTGGAGCATTTGCACATTACACCCACATTTAGGATGTAACATGCTGAAGACCTGCCCCGGCACCCCCTATCTCCCCTTTTCTCTGTGACAGGAGATGGGGGATCCTTTTCCCGAACCCACTGTCCAAAATATTTTGAATACGGTGCAGCTGTACGGATTTCTGCCTGCACAGCAGCATCATTCATTCACAGAGTTCCATCAATGAGAATACTACAATTCCTGTCTGCCATTGTGGTAGAATGACTTTCAATGGACTGTGAGCACACTGAGTAGAATGCTCTTAGTCCATTCACATAGCCTACAGCTCTGTAACAGAAAGCCTGTACAGAGGTACAGGCAACAGAGCTGCAGGTTGTGTGTGCAGAAGCATGGCTGGGCACCCATGGTCCCCTAATCATGAAGGCTTCTGTGAAAAAAAAAAATAATAAATGCACATTTTTTTATTTGCAAAAATATTTGCATTTATTAGTTTTTTTTTTAAAAAAGGTGAACTTAGACTTTAAAGTGGTTGTAAAGGCTGAAGGTTTTTTACCTTCATGCATCCTATGCATGAAGATAAAAAACTTTCTGTGTGCAGCAGTGCCCCCAGACCCCCAAATACTTACCTGAGCCTCATCGGGATCCAGAAATGTGAATGACAGCCTTGGCTGTCCCGGGTCTCTGCCTCCTCATTGGCTGAGACAGCCAGGGGGAGCCATTGGCTCCCACTGCTGTCAAACGCAGCCAGTCAGCCAATGAGGAGAGGGGGGGGGGGGCAAGCTGTGGCGCAGTGTGTGAATGGATACACGGAGCAGCAGGTGTCCCCATAGCAAGCTTCTTGCTGTGGGGGGGTACCTAACAGAAAGGAGGAGCCAGGAGAGCCTGTAGGGGACCCGAGAAGAGGAGGACCCGGGCTTCTTTGTGCAAAACCACTGCACACAGTAGGTACGTATAGACATGTTTATAATTTTCAAACAAAATTAACCTTTAGAATCACTTTAAAGCTTATATGCAAGTTTAACAGTTGAGTTCTCGCCTATTTTATCAACTTTTCTTGAGTTCCTTGAATTGCAATGCTGGGGTACATTTTCTTATGTGACCTGCCTGTGTGCTCAGATTTTTACACCCAAAAATAATTTTAAATACCAATGTTTGTCCACAACAGATTTATAACTAGATTTTCTTTTGTAGATATTGGATTTTCTGTTCTGTGTAAGGACACCCTTAGGGCACATTAGTAAGAGTGGAGCAGTAATGTACAGTACAAAGGATCAGTGAAAACACATTTTCAGTAGGACCTTAGCACACAACACATCTTCGGAGCTACTGGTGCAATTGTAAGACCAACTGAAGGTTTCACATGGAAGTTTTTTACTCCAGGGGCAGCATGAAATGTGAACTTCTGCATAAGGCTGGTGAAGAAGAGGAACAGCTCCATTTTTGCCAGTGTTTCCCCAGGGCAAGACCTGCGACCTGTGGAAAATGGAGAAGAATGATTATCAGAGTTTCTAAAAGCTTCTTTAGAAACTTAAAAAAAACTTACAATGTTCACTGAGTTTTACTATATTGTTTATTTTTTCTATGACTTTTACATTGTTTTACTATCTTATACCTACTATGGCAATATGTGTGTGTGTGTGTGTATATATATATATATTCATATATATGAATATATATATGAATGATGGCAGCAGACGAGAGCCAAGTGGTCCATCTACTCTGTCTTTATTAAAATGGTATTAAAAAAAAAAAAAAAAAAAGCTACTGACACCAGTGGTGGAATTGCCATGGTCATAAAGGTCTCACTTGCGACCTGATTCTGGCGTTCCACCTCCAGGCTTGGAGGGAAAGTTCCCGGCCATGGGTCAGGGGGGCCCTTCATGGTTTCTTGCACCGGGGCCCTGAAGGTTCTAGTTACTCCACTGGGTTGATTTACTAAAACTGGAACATGCTAAATCTGGTGCCAGCTTCCAGGTTTTATTGTCAAAGCTTAACTGAACAAGCTGAAGTTAGAAGCTGATTGGCTTCCATGCACAGCTGCACCAGATTCAGAGTGCTCCAGCTTTAGTAAATCTACCCCAAACTGTGTTCAGGACTAGTCATCTCTTCCTATTCACATGTAATCATCCAATGTCAGCTTGTTGAAGATTTGTTCAGGATATCTGGCCACAACTGTTCACAAACACCTGTGATCTCTGCTGCAGATTTATGGTAATTCTTGGCAGTGTTCAGCCCTATGTGAAAAGAGCATAAAGGTGGCTTTAAACAACAGAGAGAGTTTGGACCCCAGCCATCTCTGTTTGTAACTGTGTCCCAGAACACGTACAGTAACTTCAAATGGACGCCAGTCTGTATCTTAAGGCCTATGTCTACAGAGATACATAACAGACTAAACAGGAAACAGAAATGAAAAAGAAGAGGCAGAGGCTGGAGAAGAGGAGAAATCCCTATAACTAGGAGAGGTAGTGGGGTAAGAAAAGGGAGAGAGGACAGCCTAGGTTTTTTTAGAGAGAATGTTAAAGATAAAAATGGTTCTTGGCGACTAATGAAGGTCAATTATCCTTCCCTCCCGCTGCCCCAAACAGTCTTTTTGCTTAAGAATGGGGAGATCATTAGAGAGAGCACATAAGCGGTCCCTGGCTGCGTCGACCCTATCCGAACTTACGTGTACACGTTCACAGCTTCTTACAGAATTGGGGAGGGTGGTTAAGAAACGGTTCACTCTCTCTCAAAAACTATACTATGAATTTGCTAACAAGAGCGGAAAGTTCCTTGCCAGAGCTCTCCGCGAGAAACGATCCAGTATGACGGTACATAAAATTAGAGGTCCCGATGGCACCATGGCCACATCTAATCCTGATATTGCTGCCCATTTTGAACATTTTTATAGATCCTTATACAACCTTCCTCCTGAACGCCCACCTCCGCACACTGATGAATCCAGGGCCTCTTTGATTTCTGAATTTCTCCAGCTCCACGGTCCGTCTGCTCTCTCGGAAGACTTGGCCAACTCTCTGGAAGCGGATCTGACCCTGAATGAGCTGCAGTGTGCTTTGAAGCAGACAAAACCTGGTAAGAATCCGGGTCCCGACGGCTTCTCCGCAGCCTATTATAAATCCTTCTTGGATATCTTAGGTACCCCCTTTCTTTTGGCGTTTAATACTTTCTCCAAATCCCCCCTACCTCAACATCATCTTTTGGAGGCCCACATAACGGTTATCCCCAAGGGTGATAAAGATAACACGCAGGTATCCAACTACAGACCCATCTCCCTGCTGAACGTGGACATTAAGTTATTTGCGAAGATCCTGGCTAATAGACTTCTCCCCCTGCTTCCCTCCTTGATCAATTTAGATCAGGTTGGATTTATACCGGGAAGGGAAGCAAGGGACAATACCATTAAGGCCCTTAACCTTCACCATTGGATATGCAAATCTAACACTTCCGGTTTTTTCCTTTCCCTGGATGCAGAGAAGGCCTTTGATAGAATTGCATGGGACTATCTGCAAGCGTTTCTGGTGTCACTGGGTTTGGGTGAGAAGATGCTCAACTTCATCATGACCCTGTACACAGGCCCCACCGCTCGAGTCCGGGTCAATGGCCATCTGTCAAACTCTTTTTACTTAGGAAACGGAACACGTCAGGGTTGCCCCCTTTCCCCACTCTTGTTTGTCCTATCCCTTGAGCCCCTATTACGCAAAATCCGCTCGAACTCCGATATCAAAGGGGTCAGGGTATTGGACAAGGAATACAAGCTCGCTGCTTACGCGGACGACATCCTTCTCTTCCTTGCTGATCCGCACACCACTTTGCCTAATCTGTTAAAAGATTTTGCCCTCTTTCGATTCTTGTCAAACTTTAAAATCAACTTCTCCAAATCTTTCGCCCTTAACATATCCCTGCCCCCAGAACTCGTCTCTTTCTGTGAATCTCATTTCCCGTTTCGTTGGGAAAAGGATTCCCTTTCATATCTCGGTGTACAACTTACCCGCAACCTCGATGACCTCTATGCAAAAAACTTCCTTCCCGCTCTCCGTTCTCTCCAAGAGGACCTCCATAAATGGCATCGTCCTTGTTTCTCTTGGTTTGGAAGGGCAGCAATAATTAAAATGAACATACTCCCACGCCTCCTCTATCTTTTTCAAACGCTGCCAATCCACATACCTGTTGCTTTTTTTACATCTTGTAAAAAATTCTGCTCACAATTCCTATGGAACCATAAGCGTCCGCGCATTGCTTTTTCTCAACTGACTCTCCCTAAACTTAGAGGTGGAATTGGGCTCCCTGACCTTCACCGGTACTACTGGGCATGCCACCTTACACGCATAGTGGACTGGCATGTTCATTCTGCCTCTAAAGATTGGGTCCGCCTAGAAAATGCCTTCTCACCCTCACCCCTGACATCGATTCCATGGTTCCTGCCGAAGCATACACCTCAAGAGCTCCTCACCCACCCTTTAGTGGGGCCCAGCTTAAATATTCTCCGCCTGAACTGTAAAACGGCATCTATCTCTGAGTCACCGAACTCCTTAACCTCCATTCGTCTCAATCCTGACTTCCCCCCAGGCATGCACAAGTCATTCCTATCTGAGCATTGGCCACATGACCAGATTTTGGTTAAACACTTTATCCGCGATGGCAAAGTAAAATCGTTCCGCGAACTGCTTGATAGCCTAGATAGCCGAGATTTTCCTTTCTGGGCCTATCTGCAGATAAGACACTTCTTGCTCTCACACAAACTGTTCCATAACTGGACTCGTCCCCTCACTCCTTTTGAATCCCTATGCTCTAGAGCTGAACCGCGCAAACATTTGATCTCGGAGATTTACCCTCTCCTTGTTGAGAGTAGGGATTATAATTCTTTACCCTCCTGCCGTGCTTGGAACAGAGACCTGGGAAACAGCTTGGTGGATGCCGATTGGGACCTAATATTCATGCATACTCATAAATGCTCCCTCAATGTCTCGACTCAGGAAAATGGTTATAAACTGGCTTCGAGATGGTACCGAACCCCGTCGAGAATCTCTCGTTTCAACCCTTCCGTCCCCAACAGCTGTTGGAGATGTGGAACTTCAGATGGGTCCTTTCTCCACATTTGGTGGTCTTGTCCCAGTATCCAACCATTTTGGCAGGAGATCCACAGGCTTGTAGTGTCTGTGACCACCTTGTCCCTAGCTTTTTCTCCGGAGCAGTTTCTTCTCCATCACTCCTCCCTGCCCAGGGGACAATACCTCAAATCTTTAGCCATGCATATGGTCAACGCAGCCAGACTCTGTCTTCCCACTCTTTGGGGCTCCACCCGCCCTCCCTCCATACGCGATTGGCTGCTCCGTGTGGGTAAAATTGCGGAAATGGAAGAACTGATTGCGACTGCACTCGATTCCCCCACTAAATTCTCCCATACTTGGGCCTGCTGGACTCACTTTAAAACCACTCCTACGTACCGATCCTTTATAGACCATCCTACCAACACGCCTGATTGAATACTAACCTCCATTGTATGTTACTCCACACTTTAGATCATACGGTAGGCGACTTCCACACCTTCAGGGCTCTATCCCCACCTACCTGCTTCGGTTAATAGACTTATGCTCACATCCACCCATAGAAGACCCTTGGTGTTGACGACAATACAAACCCAGTCCACCCCCCCCTTTTTTTTTTTTTCTTTCTTTTTTTTTTTTCTCTCTCTCTCTTTTCTTGTTCTCCTTTTCTTTCGTCTTACCTTCCTGTTACACGCCCAGTCAACCACTGGGTTCTCCTTTAGAGAACATTAGGCATGCCATTGTCATACTTACCCTATTTACATTAGCGACCCTCACGACAATCTAAGCTTACTTACAGGCACCATCACTCCAGTAAAACACTAGCTTCATCCTTAACGGTTGTGCTGCATCTACCCTGCCTCCTTCTGCGGCACTGCAATGAGAATTACATACTAAGGAGGTCCGATACGATAACATTCCCATGCGCACTACTATACTGCCTAGGTATTACAGACTTACTCCGTCGTGGACTGGCACAACCATGTTCCATATGTGGTTCTTTGTAAGAATATTCCTACTTTTTCCCGGTATGCATTGCCAAATGTTGTATATGACCATCATTCGCATTTCTTTTGTATTATTATGCACTTTCTCAATAAACGTTCTTCTTTGGTAAAAAAAAAAGAATGGGGAGATTAGGAGAATCAATTTTTTTATGGTGGGAGGGGGAGAATAAGGGTGAAAGGGAGTGATAGAGAGGAGATAGGGTTTATGTAGCAGGGCATGGTAGTTGTAAGAACTCTCTTGGAGAAGTTTAGGTGGACCAATTCGTACTCAAATTTAGGGGACTTTCTCCTTTCCTACTGCTCCTTTTTAAGGAGAACAAATAGGGCTGTTGTGATAATAGAACAGAGACTTAGGATATGCACCTTCTTGCATGTTTATCATTGCCATTCCTTTTGTGTTGTGTATGAGTTTTAATGGTTTTCTTTATATATCTTTTTTGTACTACATTTAAAAAGAATACAAATGTTCAAAAATAAAGAGGACACAGAGCTGTAACATTTTTGTGCTCAGCATCTGAATACAGAAGAAAAAACTGATGCATGAACTGCATTCCTCAAACTAGCAAAAATCAAGATGGCTCCAGCCCCATCATTAACCAACAATATAGCATTATAGCATTGATGCAACCTAGGGCCTATCACAGTTTGTTACATATCCCTTGTAAATGGAAAGTTACATTGGATTGGAGAGTTAAACTCTCTTTTCTTGGATATTTTAAGTCTTTTAAATATATTATTTTATAGTTCTGATGAATACTAAAAGATCAGTGTAGCGGGGTATATATTTGAGTTCTAAATATGTTTTCTCTACATTCTTTTGCAATCCTTCAAGTGTAGATCAAACACATAATGGTAGACAGGTAAACCAGCACTTTTCTTTTGGTTTCTGAAAAGAAATAAGCAAGGAACTCAAGGAACTGTCATTGTCTAATTATGCCATTGCCATTGCATGCCCCCTCTCATTGACTAAAAGTAAGGTGCACATGGCTATGCGGATCGAACAAACATAGTAGATTAATTTGAAATAAAATCAGAGCACTCTGGCTTTCTGGAATCTGTGGGCACCCTAGAATAAGGTGGGAAAAATGTACATGCAACTGTGGGCATGCTACTGTACTGTCATACTATCCTGGGACATCATATGCGACACGGCAACAGAGACTGCCCATAAAACCTGATAGATACAAACAATGCACTGTGCCATTCGGATCTGGGTATTCTATAAAACCACAATGGATGAGACATGTTCGTATACTTATGAAAATGCTGGTTTTACATATCTACTGTAAATATATTACCTGCTGAAAAAGGTATGAAAGCTGCCTTCTTCACAAACGCCCCCTGTGCATCAAGGAAATGTTCTGGATAGAACAACTCTGGTCTTTCAAATTGAGTTTTATCATATAACACAGATTCTAGAAGAGGAACAATGTACGTTCCCTAAAAAAGATAGGAAAAGGAAATAAAAGTAAGCCATTCATATATACTAGCTCAGGTGCATCTGTCACAAGATTATCTGGTAAAAATCAGTGATCCTTTTGGAAGTAATAAAGTAACATATACATTTTTCAACCATGTACCTAAAGTACATCTAAACCCAAAAACAAAAATGTGACTGCATCGGTTTTCTTTTTGTAACGCCCTCTAGTGTACATAGGTTTTTATTGTGTTTGGCTAGAGGCTTGCTAGAAGCCAGGGTATGAGTCAGAGAAGTTACTTCAGGTTAAAGATGGAGGGCTCTGCAAGTCAATTCTCTGATACCTCCCCCTGCTCTAGAAACTTGGAGAAGCTTTAGAAGCAGTGGGCGAGGGTGAGGAGAGGCTGATCTGCATACTTAGGGGAACCTGGCCAATCCCCATGCAGGAGACAGGAGACTTGGCATGGTGGCTAGGTCAGCCCTTAAGTATTAGAGAGCCTGTTCAGCAGGAGAGTAGAATGGAAATTGGAGTGAGGAGGTGCTGATGGTGTGGAGCCTGGGAGGGGGCCCCAGAGTAGGGGGGGGCCTGCTTACAGGCTGAAGCTGGACAGAAGGACCTCCACTGTCCCACAGTCTTCCTAGGAGAGACAGCCTGTCAGCAGGGAAGGAGCCAGCCCAGCATAAGGCCTAAAAACAGCTTCAGCCACTAAGCTTGAGGAACAGGACAGTGTGAGTAATTCTACACCCCCTGGACCAAAGAATGGAGAGGGCGGTCAGGTGCAGTACCCAACTAGTTCTCCATGGGGCTACATTATTTGTGTGTCTTTGAATCCCTTGCTCTGGGATACTCCCAAGGCAGCCAGGTAGAAGAGGAGATTTTTTGGGGGGTCTGAGAAGGTTCATTTAAGGGGACAAACTGCTCCTTGCAAAGACCGTGTGCTGATTTTTGTCCTTTTTTTGTCTAAGAAAAAGTTTGTCCTCCAAGTTATTCAGTTCCATTGGGCATCCCATATACCAGCTAGACCCCAGCAAAGTTTTTAACCCCTAATAAAATGACAACAACAAAAAAAACAAGCTCATAGACTGTTTACTGACTTTGGATGAAAGTGTAGAAAATGCATGTTGCCTGCTGTGCAGAGCTTAGGGGGACCAAAAAACTCTGCCCTCTAGAGGGTAGCACTACTTTTTTTTAGGCTAAGATCATATTTTTGCAAGTACAGAAAAAATCCCTGTTAACATTGTCAAATAATGCAGTGTCCTCGACATTTTCTGTGAACTGAAAAGAAAGCACAAATCAATCTACTAATCTCATCAATTCACCATGTAATGGTGATGAGGAAAAGGGCCTCTTCCACACCTTGACCAGCAGTTTTAGAGGTCTGCAGGCAGGGAGCTTATCGTAATCTGGAAGCGCTCTTTAATAATAAGGGGACATTTAGATACCACCCCAACAATAATGAGTATGTGGTGCATAGGTCCCCTACTCCTTCATGAAGAAAAAAATTGTTACGTAGGAATAAAAACACTCACAAAAGTCCTTAATAAAAAAAAAATCCCTCTTTGTAAATCCATCACTAATCATGATGCCCCCCAACTCCAAAAAAAAAGAAACTTGACACACATATTTGAGCCACACATATTTTGGCCAAATGACAGTTCTGCAAGCTGCCATCAGCTATAAGAAGGATCGGGCTGGCATAGTAGTGAAATCATTGATGTGGTCATACTTGGGCAGTGATGTCTCTGCTATCCCTGCCACTTTGCTTAAGCAGCATGGATTCCGTGTGATGTCAGTGGTTCCTAGGGATGCGGTGGGTGCAAGCACGCACAGCTTCCTTAGGAATCAATGACAGCGTGAAGCTGTCACATATAGAAGCAGTACAAATGCCACTTTTATATATGATGCTCCCACTGAAAAGGCAAAAATATTGCATTCATCCAAATGCATGACCATTTAAAGTTCTGTCCAAACCTAGGATCGGATCAAACCTTTGAATTATCCTTAGCAGACATGTTTGAACCTGTGTGACAACAATGGCTTCCTCAATAGATACAATGGAAAAAAGAGTGCAGACATAAAGGTACAGGAAGTAGTGTATGTTATTTGAAAGAACACCAGGCTTCACCAGGAAAAAAGGCCTAAAAAAGAAAATGATGCAGCCACAACATATAGAGACCGGTAGGCTGCAATATATAAAATTTTTGTTTTTTAGGCTTAGATACACTGCAAATATTTTACTACAGCTGCAATTACAATGTGCAAATGACTAATATTCTATACCTAAAATGTTCACTAAAAAGCAAAAGCCAATCATAGTAAAAATGACCTTTGGTAGATGGTAGCCCTGAAAGGTTAAATCACTTGTAGTTTCTCGGGGAAGATTCAAAGGCACAATGTTGGCAAATCTCTGTGTCTCGTGAATGACTGCATTTGTGTAGGGCATGTTCTTACGATGATCAATCCGTGGCTGAGACATTCCAATCACTCGATCAATTTCCTCATGTACTCGTTCTAAAGAAAATCATAGGAACATAGGACACATGAAATAAATGCTTAGATAAAAATATTGATGACTGAATAGTGTCTATAGGCATTTATTGGTTTGATATATTAACCCCCCCCCCCCATTATGTAATCCTACACACAAATGTTAAAATGTATGTAAAGCAAAACTGTTTTTGTATTTTTTGTATATTTATTTTTTTATTTTTGTTGCTACTGAAGAGAAGTTTAAAAGGCTTATACCACATGTGTCAACACAAGGCCCATGGGCCGAATCAGGGCTGAATTTTATGTGGTCCTCACACCTCTCCTGCAGCTGCAAACCCCCCTCATCTCTACCCCACCTTGTCTCAGCAGTCGGCAGCAGAGAGGAGAACAGAACTCCTACAGATCCTGCACCTCTCTGTGCAGTTGCTGCACCCCCTCATCTCTGCTTCCCCTGGTCTCAGCAGACCCTGCACTTTCTACTTCCTAGCTCTGACCCCAGCAGCACAAGTCAGTGATCTAAGGGAGCATGGGGGACTCTTGACTTCTGATGGCGGGGGGCTCTTGACATCTGATGTAAGGGGGGTGGGGTGCTCTGGACACCTAGTCTTACAGATCCAACTGACCCTTTGAGGGCAATCATAATGCTGATATGGCCCACAATGAAATTGAGTTTGACACCCATGACTTATGCTATATAGTTACTAAGGACTAAACGTCAAAGGTTTTTAAAATTCAATTTTATTATAGTCCAAAGCTAAACTATAAAGTAGTTAAACATGCATATACATCACATATATGAAATACTACAAACAGCCAATCCATTTTTTTCACAAGCAGAATTTTAAAAAGTACAAAAAGAACCCAAATGAACCAGATCACAGCCACTGATCCTCTAACAACTGAATTCTAGTTTTTACAGATATTGCATATCAAAGAATATCCGCCTGAGTTTCAAAACATTGTAGTTTCAACTACAGTACCAATCCCCACGTTCTTCCCATGTGGCTTTGATACCAAGATTAATACTGTACATGTTAACATGGGTAAAGTTTATATTTAGAACAAGATCTAGTCACATTGGTACCACATAAGAATGATTTTGTGAAATAAGCCCATAAGTGTGCATACTGTATAGAAAGTTATCTGTATTTAAATTGTAATCAACACAGCAAGCACCATCCCAGAAATATATGACTATAGGCCTTGGCATATATCTAAAAATAAGAGTCCAATAAAGCGTATGGCTATCTAATAAAGCTGATGGAATAAATTAACCCTCACAATGAACTCTTACTCTGAATGTCAGGGTACTGTATCATATATGAGAGGGCCCAGCGGATGGTGGACGAGGTGGTTTCAGTCCCAGCCATAAATAAACTTGTCATTGTGCTCAGCAAATTCATTTCATGGAAATATGTATTGGGATCCAATTTCTCCTAAATAAGAAACAAAGTTAGTAACCAATGATAATAATAAGGAAAGCAAATGTAAAGGTTAGGTGAATTATGGGAAATGTAGCAACCTCTCCCCTTTTAGAATATTGAATGTGGGCAAAGCACCATATACGCCAATGTAGGGTTGGCATCCTCTTAGACGTCATAGAAAATAATAGATATCACAGTTGCAAAGTCCAAAGCCCAACATAATTCCCAACTCTCCACTCTATATCAATGTGTTTTTGTCTGTGTCCCCTTTGGAGAGATCTTTGCCAGGAAAGAAAGCGACAAGAAGAAATACAAATATGTTCAAGAGCCAGCAAGAAAAATCCAAAAGAGAATCTAACCCTTTCTCACTTTATTCAAAGCAAAATTGTCTTCAGTTTATTTGCTTTTTATAAATAATATTCTTTAATATTTTTTTATCTTCCAAACTTTTTTCTATACATGTATATTGTATAGAATATTTTAATATATTCTTTGATTGCACTGACAGTGTTTATAAAGTGAGTATCCAACCCATGAATATTAAATCACCTTGTGCACATTTTTATGATACTGTATGAAATAGTATTCCTGGTCCATTCTAGCTAAGAGAGAGTATGTTTTTAATTTTTTAAAACTTTTTTTGCATTTAAATACATTTATATTTAATTTATATTTGCTTGTGAATAGTAAATATCATCATCAGAGAAAAACTATTTTTGGATAGTCAACACAAAACCTGGAGTTGGGTTTTAAACCTGGGGACGGCACATGACATTAAAAGTTAGCTACTCATTTTTTTACCTCCTCTTGCTTGACAAGGAATGCGTCAATAAGTCCTCTCTGGTCATCTCTATCCAGCCCTTTGAGGTGTTCCACAAACTCTGTTTTCAAAAAATTGTGTATGTCTTCTATATTCTGCATCACTTTGCTATGTGTTCCACATAAGTAATAGAAGATGGGGAAAAAGTTGTAGATCTAAGAACAAGAAAAGTATTATAAATGTAGGGACCTTGCTATTCTGCAGTATGTGATAGGACGTTTTTGTGATCTCTAAATGTTTAGGGTGAAGGCACCTAAGTATTCCTTCACTTCTGACTGTGCAATACTCAGGTTGCTTACTGATGTGCATGTAAAATATATGTAAAGACCTGCATAATTTGATGGCGCTATACAAGTACCTGTAATAAATAAAAATAAATATATATATATATAGTCATAAAAACACACACATAGACATGTATATAAACTGGATATTGTATTTTATATACCGCAATTGAGGGACTCCCAACAAGCTTCATGTTCTCACTGATAAGTCCAAGGAGTCGGAGTAAGATAGGATGTTGGTAATCAAAACGGTGCCCACAGATGATTGATATAATTATGTTTCCAATGGCAAAGTTTGTTTTTATGGTCAAGTCTTCTGGTTTGCCTATTATGACAGAAGAACAAATTTAGATCTTCAGTGGAACCGTGATGACTCTTGAAATACAACAATAGATTGGAGCAGAAACATACACTATATTGCCACAAATATTGGGACACTCCTCCAAATCATTGGATTCAGGTGTTCCAATCACCTCCATGGCTACAGGTGTATAAAATCAAGCACCTAGGCATGCAGACTGCTTCTACAAACAATTGTGAAAGAATGATTTGCTCTCAGGAGTTAAGTGAATTCAAGCGTGGTACCATGATAGGTTGCCACTTGTGCAATAAGTCCATCTGTGACATTTCCTTGCTACTAACAGCAACTGGGAGCAACAGCAACTCAGCCACAAAGTGGTAGGCCATGTAAAATGATATGGAGGGGTCAGCACATGCTGAAGTGCACAGAAGTCTGTAACTGTCTGCAGAGTCAATAGCTAAAGATCTCCAGGCTTCATGTGTCTTTTGAAATAGCACAACAATAGTGCATAGAGAGCTTCTTGGAATGGGTTTCCATAGCATTTCCATAGCAGCTGCATCCAAGCCTTACATCACCAAGTGCAATGCAGTGCTGAAAGACATGCTGCCACTGGACTCTAGAGACATGAAACGTGTTCTCTGGAATGAGCAATCATGCTTCTCTGTCTGGCAATCCGATGGATGAGTCTGGATTTGCTGGTTGCCAAGAGACCTGTGCCTGACTACATTGTGCAAAGTGTAAAGTTTGCTGGAGGGGGATTATGGTGTGGGGTTAATAACTATTAATGGTGTAGCGCTATGAATAAATATCGATACATAAATAAATATAATTATATAATTACACCATAAATAATACGTGAATAAGTGATAGATCCTTCAAGGATCTATATGTGTGATTCATCAAATGATGATGTGCAAAAC
Organism: Staurois parvus; assembly: GCF_062004578.1. Taxonomy (NCBI): domain Eukaryota; kingdom Metazoa; phylum Chordata; class Amphibia; order Anura; family Ranidae; genus Staurois; species Staurois parvus. The sequence goes on along the minus strand of NW_028318186.1, from coordinate 4,337,549 downwards.
CTGGTCGCAATAATGGACCTATAATAATGTGCACATCTGTTTATATTTTTGATATCTTTTATTTTAAACAACTGTTCTACTCTTAGAGTATGCATGTCTTTTATAACCTTTTGTAGTTTGTCCATATGTACTGAATGTCTACAGGCTCCAGTGATGGAAACTTGGTCCTACGTTTTTACCTTCTAATGATTCAAGTTCCTTAGTAAAAAATCCACACTCTTCAACAATCCGATCTTCTATGGTCTTCTTTCCCATTCCAAAGTCTCGTAATTTGCTGAGAGTGAACCTTCTCATGGTTCTCCAGTTTTCCCCATGGCTGAATGGAATACCTGTGAAAGAACAGAAAATTCATTAGCCCTACAACTCTGAATTTCCCATACAATTACCAGTGAGTGTTGAGCTAGACCAGATGAGCATTTGATTGATACATGCAATCTAAGAGCAATGATTAGTCCAGTAGAGAGGTTTTGGTTACTGAGTTTCACCTGATGGATTAGAACTAAGGAATCAGCAAGAATATATTCAAGATATTCAAGATTCTTCTCTAAAACAAGGTTTCTTCCAGATTACATAGAGATAGGCTGAGATATGCTGTTTTTACTGCTTAGTCAAGGGCTAATTGCCTTTTTGCGCCTTTATTAAAATGGAAGTTTCTGATCATTTCTCGTGCTCATGTTCTTGGCAACAAATTATCTTTTTGACTGTATTATTTTCCTTAAACAGAACAGCAGATAAGGGTTTGATGGTAGTCTAAGACAAGCAAAATGTGACACTATAAATATTGGTCACCTCATAGTGGCCCCTGTTCTCTATTGTACAAAATTATATGTTTTATTTTTTTCATGTGATTTGTGAACTTTATCTTTTAGGAATATGCTGCTCTTTAAGAGTCCTTACACATCAGATGCAGTGGGACGCAAGACAAGGAAAAATGTCTTGTCTCCTATGTGACTGGTTCACAACTTTGCATTGCAGTGGTGTGTGGATGGTATGCACTGACAAAAATACAGCAGGTTATACTTTTTCCAGCACAGTGCAGTACAAGGCAATGCACTGCTTCAAATCATGCGTTGGCCAGCAGAACTTACTAAAATGTCACTGTGTGTATTTAGAAGGAAAAGGTCACATTTTGATGCACTGCAAATGGTGCATCTCAATGCAGCGCACCGCACACCAACCGCTGTGTTGTAACAAAGTGGCTGGTATGAATAGACTCTAAAGCAGACCTAGCATCAGATAATATTCTCTTTCCATTCAAATTTCATGCATGCTAAATAACTGGGACAAGGGACCAGTCATAACATTGCTTGCCCAGGAGTTGTGTTATAACATCAATTTACTATTTGCAAATGTTTTCTGTGGAACTGTTGCAACTATCTTCTCTGGATTTTAGTACTTAAAAGTCTGGCTTAGATCTACGTGCCAACGTATTCGTGTTTCTAATTCTCCCTAAATATGATTCTTTAACAAAAAAAATTATAGAAAGGATAAGTTTACTGTAAGCATACCAAATCCTTTGTTAATGTCCTCAAACATCGGTATGTGGGGCCTTTCTGCAAATTCATCAGCGTAGTCAACAAGTGCAGTCTTGACAGTCTCATAACCAGATAATACCACCATTTTCACATTACCCATCTGGATACTGAACACAGAGCCATATTGTTTAGAGAGCTGACAAGACAAAATAATTAAATATGTAAAACATACAAATGGCCAAAACAAAGACTACCTGCATTTTATTGATTTTTTTTATAAAAAAAAAATAAATTGGAAGTGGTATATACTTTTTTTGTAGTCAAATAATAAGTGTGGACTCTCACTTTAAAATTCTCTTTTTTCAACTTTCTATTTTTTTTTCTTTCTATAAAAAATAAATAAATAAACAAGAGCAGGTCCAGGATTGTTATAAGTGATTTCAGTAAGTGATTTCAGTAACCCTTAGGGGTCATTTAAAACTTAGACATAACTAAAAACGACTTAAATTTCACATTTTGCTTTGACTCCAATGTTATATATCTAGTCAGGTTGAAAAAAGGCACAAATGTATCTAGTTCAACCAATAGAAAAACAGATTAATAGAAAGCCTCCATACATACAGTAAGTGTGCGTAGCCTATTGCAATAGGTGCATATATATATGTGTGTGTAAATATATATATATGTGTGTGTATATATATATATATATATATATATATATACACAGAGGAGTGTGCTATGTATGTAAAGGGAGCAGAGTTAAGGAGTGCACTAAGTACAGGGTGCAGGGCTCAGGAGGATGCAGAGTTACGGGGTGCGCTATGTACAGGGTGCAAGCCTCAGGGGTATACTATGTACAGGACGTAGGGATAAGGAGTGCACTATGTACAGAAAGCAGAGTTAAGGAGTGCACTTTGTACAGGGTGCAGGGCTCAGGAGTGTGCTATAGACAGGGTGAAGAGTTAAGGAGTTTACTATGTACAGGGTGCAGGGCTCAGGAGTATGCTATGTACAGGATGCAGGGATCAGGAGTGCACTATGTACAGGGAGCAGTGTTAAGGAGTGAGCTATGTACAAGGTGCATGGCTCAGGAATGTGCTATGTGCAGGATGCAGGGGTCGGGAGTATGCCATAAACAGGGTGCACTGCTCTGAAGTATGCTATGTACAAGATGCAGAGTTAAGGAATGCATATCTCACAGACCAGTCCCCCCCACCTCCCAGTACAAAACCCCCCCCCCCAACCTGCTCTTTGCTTCCAGTACAGAGCTGTCCTTTCTTCCCCATATCCTCTCTATCCCACCTAAAGAATACCAGAGATTGGAGAGAGGGGCTGCTGCCAAAGTGCAGCTAAAATGTACAGTAGCAGCATGCAGGCTGCTGGAGTGGGCTTTAGGATGAGCTGCCACCAATTCATTAGAGCTGTGCACATTCCCAACCTCCGCCCTCCTCTGCAGAGTGCCCACCACCAGAAGAGGAGCCTGTCACTTATGCACACAGAAGCTGGGTTTCTGTGTGTGCAAGTGAAAGTAGCATGCGGCAGGCAAGGGGCTAGCGCCAGAGGTGGCGGAACTCCATTCTGGCATGTTCTGGCTCAAAAAAAAGTCCTGTGTGCACTGAGTGATTAGGATATGTCCAGGCACATCTGGCACACTCCATGCACATGCCTTTGTCTCTGTATACAGAATCCAATACCCAGAGCTGATCCAGAGGAAGGCAAAAAACCCCAATAAAGCTTATTCCAATTTGCTCCAGCAGGGATCCCTCAGAAGGGGATCTATTTAGATTTTTTGCAACCTTAGTTTCCTTTTTACCTACTCTGTTATATTATTTTTCAATTTTTTTCACAAAATTGACATCTCACCTAAATCTCCAGACTTTTGCTTGGGGAAATTAATTCCCCAATACAGTTTGTTTAACACTAAATAGAACTTTTGGTGATAAAATAAAAAATGCTCAGGCCAACTGTCCATTTTTAGGTTTACCAACAAATCCAATACAAGAAAGTATATGCCAAATTGTATGCAGCACCCTCCTAGATAGCTAGGATTTACTGTAAGTAAATAAAGTTCATTTTGGCTCCTCTATAATCGTAAGTGGAGCAGCTATTGATTTCCTTGGGCTGTTCTAGATCTCACAGGTTGCAGATTTTACTGTTTTCCCCACCATCTGGAAATTTCCAGAACATAGAGAAGAGTCCAATAAGCAGCTTAAATGTGTATTTTACTGCAGTAATTTCCTGGGCAGGTATGCCCAGAAGGTAGCAAGGGAGAACATAAATAGTTGGGGGTCTGGAGCAGCCATGTTCTTGTCCTGCAGAAGAAGTTCCACAGCCTTTTTGGCAGTTCTGCTGGAGTTTCTGCTCATCTTCATCAAGGTCTCAGTGCCTGGAGGAAGCTGGAAAGTGTATAGCTGTCCTGTGGCATTATATTAGCCCATCCCTCACTGAACAGTGTCCAGAGGAAGCTGGAAACGGTGCAGTTGTCCTGTGACATAGAGGTGTCTGGTGGAACCTGGGAAGTGTTCAGCTGTCCTATGACATTGTGAGTACTGACCCTAGCTCAAGATCTCAGTGACTTGTTTTGGGTGATAAGTGCAAGTGGTAGCTCTCACTAAAACAGCTCTTACAGGGTCTCAGTTTTAACCAATCACCTTTGTCCTTGGTGTAAAGACTATTCAGGTAAGCCTAGTAAAGAGTGTCCTCCTGTTAGTATTCTTGGAGTATCCCATACTACCCTAACCCCTCTCCTGTTACATGTTCTTCAAGCAATAAATCATAAAAGACAACCCCTAGACTGTTTATTGAAGCCAGAGTGAGAAGTTGCTTAGGTGATTGATACTGTTTGGGGAAGAACTAGTTAAAATCAGTGGCTCCTTAGAGGGTAGCACTACATTTAAATCAGTAGTTTCTGCTGCAGGAATCTGAACAGTAGCAAATTTCAACATACTGTAGGAGGAAAGGTCTTTGCAACAGAATATCTTGTTGCTAAAGAAATAAGCATGCACAAGTAGGATCTCCAGTGTGCCAGCATTCAAACTCTCAGGGATAGCTCAATGTACTAGCATTTAAATTCACAAAAACCTTGGCATGAAAACTGCCCACCACTTTTAGAAAACTTACTGAGTTTATTTATCTCATTAAACTCCAGGAGATAGGGTTCAGGCACAGAATTCCCCAAAACAGGCAGAATAATATATTTTTGGACATGAACAAGAACATCTTGCAATGTCCACTGGCAACAGTTTTTTCTAAAGTGCCCCATAGAGAAAGACATCTTCTTGTTCCACTCTTTCTAGATGTACCCTCCAGTGGGACAGAGTAATTTCTATAGGTACAGGCACAGGCTCCTCATTCATCAGGTCTGGAAGGCACCGAATTCCAGCACATCTTCCTCTCCAGCCCACAGCCCAGATGTCAAATACCTTTCTGGAAGGTCACCCACAAATATTTATATCCTTTCCCAGTGTGAACCATATTTATGTAACACATTGCACTGTTACTGTTTGCAGGATATTGATTAACCACTAGATGGTTCCAGTTTAGCTATTACAGACTTGAGTATAGCAACGTATTGTTGAACTTGTATGCTGAAAGCAGGACTGTTGTGTATGGACATACTGAAAGCAGACTACTTTTCTCAGAGGAGCTTGTAGCTAAAAGTCGGGAACTTCTTGGGGGGGGGGGCAGAGAGCTGACTCTGCAGGCGTACAGATTGTGGAGTCATCCTCGGTATCGTTCCATTCTCAGGAAGTCCCCCCTAACCAAGAGACCGTGCTTCACTCCACCCAGATTGCAGACTTGGTGAGAGGGTTCCATGTCCCAAGCTGTTTCCAGTTACTAGATTTACTCTTCCTTTCTCAGTTTTATCAGTGCAGCACTCTTTGCATCACAGTTTACCACCTGCAACACAAACTTCTTAGTCTAAGACAGAACTGAGGCCTACACCACCTGCAACACAGACTTTATATCCCGATTTAGTGTTGAGACCTACAGCTTCAGTGAACCCCCCCCCCCCATTGCTCTGAATGCAGGACTACTCCTGCAGCATATGTGTCTTTGTGGACAGTGACACTGTTAAAACCTCATCTCCAACATATAACCATAAAGGAACTTGCTTCAGCCAGCCAATTCCCTACTTATTGGAATCCAAATTCTAATGGAGTCTACTCCCGCCCCTTCCTTACCTATACTGATCCACGTCTTCACTTGCTTCTATTAACTCTTTTTCTAATTTTGCTACCATCAGTCAGAGTAAAGTTTCCTACTACTGTGCTTTTCCTTATTTAATAAATCTTGACTTCAAGCAAAGAGGGCCTCAACCTTAACCACTTGCCCTCCAGAGGATTAACCCCCCCCCTTCCTGACCAGGCCCTTTTTGTGATACGGCGCTGTCTTACTTTAACTGACAATTGCGCGGTCATGCAACTCTGCACACAAATGAAATTTATGCCCTTTTTTTCCCCACAAATAAAGCTTTCTTTCGCTGGTATTTTATCACCTCTGTGTTTTTTTATTTTTTGGGCTATAAACAAATGCAGACAATTTTGAAAAAAAAACTATATTTTTGACTTTTTGCTATAAAACGTATCCAGTAAAAAAAATTGTAAAAATAAAATTTCTTTATAAATTAAAAAAAATTCCCAATACGTGTGAATTAATTGGTTTACATGAAACTTAAAGCGTCTACAAATGGCAGAATATACACTGAAATGTTCATTTTTTTTTTCTACTAGTAATGGCGTCGATCAGCGACTTATAGCGGAACTTCTGGACTGCAGCGGGCATTCTGAAACTAGGGGGAACTGACTAACTGCCACTGACACCCTCAGTGACACTAATACAGTGATCAGTGCTAATACAATGCACTGACACTGACCAGGAAGGGGTTAACATCTGGGAAAATCAAAGGGTTAACTGTGTGCTGTTTTACATCATGTGCTGTGTGTTTTACAATGTAGATAAGCTGCTTTGTATTGCTCTGCTGTGCAGAGCAACCTCTTTGTGCTGACAGGGGAGAGATCTGTATTGTTTATATACAGACCTCTCCGCTGTCAGTTCCACCAACGATCTCCGAGTCCCGACCGGGACCCAGTGATTGACATGATGAGGAGCCAATAACGGGGTGGGTAGGGAGCGTGCACACTCTCTACCCGGAAATGCAAAATCAAGTATATATACGTGATTTTGCGCATCCTTGCCTCCCTGTAGCAGTACTTCTGCTGTAGGTTGGTCAGGAAGTGGGTAATGTGCACCAACTAGGGACCCAACAAGCATGCAGAAGAGTTGTTTTCTTTTATATTGAATATATATGATATTAAAGGGGACATTTTCATTTGCATATTCATCTTCTAGTTAAACCCTCAGAAAAGTGAGTTAGCCCAAATTCTTGATAGCCTACTACAGCTAATTTTTGGGAAGATATCACAATGTGGGGATTGGCATTTAATCTTGGGTCCAACAGAATATTTTTGGCCTTTCCTTTAAAGGGGTACTGCTTTGATTATTTGGAGTTGTGCAGAGTGCCTAGAAGCTGTACACAATTGTTATTTCTTTTGTGTTTGCACCATTTCTTTGATCTCAATACAAACACAATATTGGTTCACTCTAAACTGTGTGATTACTTTGTGTTCCAGAACCAGGGGATCCTCTTGGGTAAGGTTTTACGGTGGTGTCAGCAGGGGTTGTGCTTCCAAATCATGCTCAGAACAGACAAGGAATAGAAAAATAAGGGGGTAGTGCTTCATTTATATTCTTCCACAGCATTAACCACTGGCAATAAACCTCCTAGTGATTTGCCAGAGAAAAAAATATATTCATAACTCATTAATATTTTTTCTTCTTGCACTATCTGCTGGTAACTCTTCCTGGCAACAGGCAGAAGTAAAAACAATCTTAACTAAGAAGAAACCCAGCAAACACAGAATTAACAATAATAATCAAAGCTCAGGCTGCCTATAAATATTCAATTTGGAACAGGGACAATGCAGCAGAGGAGTGGGTGCCTACACATACACATACTGTATATGAATCGTATGCAAACTCTAACAATGCACTTTTCTTAATTTTTTTGGTCTGTTAAATATACTGTATAATTGAAAGCACTTGGTTGTACTTCTGTATAGTCACCAACATATCTGTTGACCTTGTCAGAAATCAGAACTGTTGTTTGTCTTGTGCATGTATTATTTATTTATGGTACTTATATAGCACCATCAATTTACACAGTACTTTACATATATAGTGTACATTCACATCAGTCCCTAACCCTCAAATGGCGTACAATCTAAGGTCCCTAACTCACATTCATATATACACATACTGGGGCCAATTTAGACAGGATCCAATCAACCTACCAGCATGTCTTTGGAGTGTGGGAGGAAACTGGAGTACCTAGAGAAAACCCACTCCCATGCGTCCCGTATGTCCCAACGCTCACAGGGAATGGAACCCGGAAGACGGATGCCGGCATCGGCCGGAGGACATGGCCGGGGACCCTGCAGGGGGGACATCGCGGGAGCGAAGGACAAGGTAAGTGCAGAAGAGATCCCGGAAAAATGCTGCAGGGTAATCCTAAGTGTAGCTCGGGGTTACCGCTTGTGGTGCTGAAACTTTACCCCGAGCTACACTCGGGAATACCGCCAGGGAGGTTAAAGGAGATCTATCCGCTGATCCTGAGCAGAAGGGAGCAGGCAGATGACTTGTCCATGTCTGCTCTGCTTATGCATAGTGGACACAGCCCAATCCACTCTGTGGGCAGTTGGATGTAAACGGACTGGCTGTCCGTTTTCACTCGACTGCTCTCCTATTTGATCCACCCAGACTGAGGGGGAGAGATAGAATTGCAGGTAGGTAGGTGTAAAGAGACACAAGTCTGTTTACATCCTGTGCTCCACAGAAATGAATGGAGGGTCTGATCCCGTCTGCTTAGAAAACAGATCCAATCAGACTGATCGCGTGAAAGGGGCTTTAGTGTTATGGTTACAGAGAAAAGTTAGTGGGGGGATTGTAGGGAGGGTTAATTTTAACAGTACAGGCTGAGATACTTTTAGAAGTACAGAAAGGAATATGGAGAGGCTTATAGAAAAAGGTTAGGGTTGGGGATAGTGGGGGAATTAGTGTTAGGTTTCCAGAGAGGGTAATTTAGGAGTTAGTAAAAGGATTTTCAGGAACAGTACTATAACAGTAATCCCTGAAGAAGTCACATGATCTGTGATGCAACGTGTTGGGCAGAGCCTGGTGACATCACTTCGCATGCGCAAACCAGCACCAGTGATGTGAGGAACCATTTTGATTGATGGCTATGGGCATGCTATTTGTTTAATACCTTTTGTGAGTGCATTTTTTACCTAAATAAAGTGGTTATGTTTTATGGGGTTGCACTATGATCTGTTCCTTTTTCTTTTTGATCATATACATCATAATGCCACTGGAAATCCTGGAGTCTGTTCCCTTAAAGGGCCAGAGCCAAGGAAATATCTACTAAAGATCAGCAGAAGTTGTTTAGTATCCCTAAGCGTGTATGACCTATTTGTTAGGTCAGGGAAGAAGGTGAGTGCATGGTGCACCTATTCGGTGATGGGAAACACTACAATGTAGTTGGAGCAATGCAAATAATTGATTACTGCACTTTAGAGCACATTTTTAAATATTTTTTACTGTGAGTGTGTATTGAAGCAGGTTAAATTTGTAACTTCAAAAAAACGGTGTTGCACTATGGTGTTTTTCTGTTTCATATTGCACGGATTTGGAGCTAACGGTCCATTGGAGACATAACACGTGGAAGGAACACTTTATGGATCAGAAATTTGGAGGGTACATAGTCCTTTAACCGCCTCCCGGTTACAATATAGTACAATGATGGGCGCAAGGCGGTTCTCTCGCTCTGGGAGGGCATCATATGACGTCCTTCCATTCTAACCATGCATAAGCAGCTCCGAGAGCGCGCAGCGTGGCGATCGGCGGTGCGCTGTGTCCCTCGGATCACCAATTGACGGAAAGAGCCGAAGATGTCGGCTCGGTCATGTGATCAGCTGTGTCCAATCACAGCTGATCACATGTAAATAGGGAAATACCAGTTATCGGCATTTCTCTCCTCATGAGCTGTCACGCTGACAGCTCGAGAGGAGATCCGGTAATCGGCATTCCTCGGAGGGGACATGTGCCCTGATCATCAGGGCACTGATAATCAGTGTGCCCTGATGATCTGTGTATCCCCAGCAGTGCCATCTGTCAGTGTCCATCAGTGCCAGCTGTCAGTGCTCATCAGTGCCACCTGCCAGTGCCCATCAATGCCACATTTCAGTGCCTACCAGTGAACACCAATGCCACATATCAGTGCCCATCTGAGCTGCCTTTCAGTGTCACCTATCAGTGCCACCTATCAATGCCAGTCAGTGCCACCTATCAGTGCTGCCACCTGTCAGTGCCAGTCAGTGCCGCCTATCAGTGCCCATGAGTGCTGCCTATCAGTGCTGCCTAACAATGCCAGTCAGTGTCACCAAACAGTGCCAGTCAGTGCCATATATGAGTGCTGCCTTTCAGTGCCCATCGGTGATGCCTGTCAATGCCCATCAGTGCCACCTACCAGTGCCTCCTCATCAGTGTTCATCAGTGCCACCTATCAGTGTCCATTAGTGCAGCCTATCAGTGCCCATCACTGCAGCCTCATTAGCGCACATTAGTGAAGGAGAAAAATCACTTATTTACAAAATTTTATAACAAAAACTAAGAAAAAACTTGTTTTTTTCAAAATTTTCAGTAGTTTTTGGTTTAAGAAAAAATAAAAAACCCAGAGGTGATTAAATACCACCAAAATAAAGCTCTATCTGTCACAAAAAAATGATAAAAATTTCATATGGGTACAGTGTTGCATGACCACGCAATTGTCATTCAAAGTGCAACAGCGCTGAAAGCTGGAAATGGGCCTGGGCAGGAAGGGGGTATAAGTGCCCGGTAGGCTAGTGGTTAAAAGCATGTTTGGCCTATTATAATTTATAGGTCATCTCTCAGGGAAAGGGGCCACAATTCAAGCAGGAAGTTGAATATTGCTGGATGATAGCACAACATATGTTGGATTGGACTGTTATTATCTCACAATTTTGAAGTATCTTTGGACTGTCACTGCATGTTTTTTAGAGTTTATGTTTTCATTATATGAGGAGGTTGTGCATCACATTTTTGTTTAACTATAACAGTTGCAGTTAGGATTAAAGGCAGGATTAAGTGGAAGAATAGTGTATCATGCTTGCAATCTAAACTGAGAGCAATTCTGCCCCAGCGCTGAAAGTTGTTCGCTACAGATCAGGGGCGGACTGACAACTCATGGGGCCCCCGAGCAATAGGGGATCATGGAGCCCCTGTGTCCTTGCCCAAACTCAAAAAAGCCTATGAAAAAGGTACCAGGGGCATCTCATGGGGCCTCCTACTGACCCCGGGCCCTCGGGCAGTGCCTGAGTTTCCAAATGGTCAGTCCACCCCTGCTACAGATAAATCTCTGGCCAACTCCAACCATCACTATCGTATGACAATACAAATGGGAATTTGTGTTGTGGGTAGAAGGGCTTTGGAGCGGTCTGTCTGATTCACCATTTATTTTTGCGATTCACCAATTTTCAGTAGGAAATCTGCCCGGTAATAGTAACTCAAACTTCGCTGTAGTGATTGACTCAGGAGTTGGTTGCAGTGTTATTACCTGGTGGTCAGGAATTTATAAAGTGATGGAGCATGTGGTCTACTCATGTTGGACCTGACAGAGCATGGGCAAAACAAAGCCAGAGCCAGCCTCAGGAACAGCTTTGCCACAAGGTTACTTAAGTCCAAGTTGTCCAGTGCTTTAGCTGTCTGGCTGCTCTATCATTTGCAACTAGGACACTTGTGTGCTGGCGAGCATTTGAACTATACTTGCCAAGAGGCTGATTGCCATTGCATTTAAAAACTCTGGTTGCCTGGCTGTGATGCTAATCTAATGGCTGGAATAGCCACTGACCTGAAACAAATTAGCTGATTAGATTTTTGGACTTTCTAATTTGAATGTTGATTTAAAGGGTTCTAAAGCCAAGGAGCTTTTTTTGTAATTGTATCACTATAGGTTTTTTATAAGTCTTCATTACTTGATTGCAATTCTTTACCTTATACAGAATTATATCAGAGCTGAACAGCTTAATAGTTACCTTCATAAAAGTTTCAGTTGGCCTCCTAAGATTAATCATATGCAGATTTCCAATCATTGGCAGAGCTCTGGGCCCTGGAGGGAATTTCTTGGATGAAGCAGCTGAAATCCATGATCCCCAGCCTTTTATAATGTATAGGATAGCCAAAAGTAATAATCCATATATAGTGAATTCAGAAGTAACTGCAAACTCCATGGCTACTGTGCTTTAAAAATATGAAGGTGGCACAAGGTGCTCTATGAGCTTGGTGTCCTGTAATTTCCTGGAATGGGAGGAGTACTGCATTGTCACTTTTGTAACAGTTTTCTGTTCCATTATAAACAGAGATAGTCCACAAATATATAACCTAGATAACCAACATCACAAGTGCTGTCTAGGGTGTGGATATTGTAAATGTCCATGTAACTGGAAGGGGATAGCATTTTTTGTTTCAAAAACAAACTTTTTTTTACTGTACAGCATACAAAATGCCAGCGTTTTTAGATGGAATTAGAGGACCCTTCATGAGGATAAAAATTCCTGTCCACCTTTTTTTGAATAACAACTTCAGTGACAGTATTTGGCAGAGTTAGACACATATATTTCAGATAATAATTAATCAATCAATCTGATGCCAAATATCATTAGACCCATTATTCCACTCTATATGTCTGATAAGTCCCAGATACTGTTTCCTCCCTATTCCAGAAAATTGATCTCTTCTCAGGACTAATTCACACTATATTATTATTATTATTATACAGTGTTTATAAAGCGCCAAAGGGTTTGCTCAGCGCTGTACATTAGAGTGGGGGGACAGTACATGAGACAATACAGTAACAATACAATACACGAGGGTTCGAGGGCCCTGCTCTTTCGAGCTTACAATCTAGGAGGGAGGGGGTAGAGGCACAGGAGGAAGTGGCTGTGGGGGATGGAGTGGTAGGAGGAGTGGAGGAAAACGGCTGTTAGGTGAGGGTGGGGTAGGCTTCCCTGAAGAGATGGGTTTTCAGGGTGCGCCTAAAGGTGAGGAGGGTAGGTGACAGTCTGATGGATTGGGGTAGTGAGTTCCAGAGGATGGGGGAAGTCCTGGAGAAGTCCTGCAGTCGGGCGTGGGAGGAGGAGACCAGGGAGCTAGAGAGTAGGAGGTCTTGTGAGAAGCGAAGGGCACGGGTAGGGTGGTATTTGGGTATCAGGTCAGTGAGGTAGTTTGGGGCAGCGTTATGAATGGCTTTGTATGTCAATCTTAGTAATTTGAATTTGATGCGTTGGGCAATTGGGAGCCAGTGGAGGGAATGACAGAGGGGGGGTGGCAGAAGTGGAGCAGTTGGTGAGGTGGATGAGTCTAGCCGCTGAGTTCAGGATAGTCTGGAGCGGGGATAGCATATGTTTGGGTAGGTCAGTGAGAAGGGAGTTGCAATAGTCCAGGCGTGAGATAATAAGGGAGTGTACGAGTTGTTTAGTGGTGTCTGGGGTGATGAAAATACGTATCTTGGAGATATTGCGGAGGTGGAGCCTGCATGAATTTGATAGTGATTGGACATGAGGTTGGAAGGAAAGGTTTGAGTCCAGGGTGACACCCAGGACTTTGGCGTGTGGGGTGGGATTGATGGTGGCGTTGCTAGTCGTGATAGAGAGGATGGGGGGGGTTAAATGTATGTCACCGCAAGGACACACAGGGAACAATTGTTTGTAATGTGTTCTATTCACACTGCAGCGCAGCATACGGTTGCTCTGAAGTGTTTTGCAATAAAATGCAGACATGCTACATTTTATCACAGTACACCGTGCTGAATCGCACAGCAATGTACAGCATCCCATTGCTGTACACTTGCAGTTTTGAACACTTTAAATAAAGTTTGTACAAAACAAAACAGAGCCATGCGATACGCTGAATCACGCACCACATTGACCCCTAGTGCAGAATGAAGTGGAGAGTTGCCAGAGTGGTAAAGTGCTTTGGCAGCTCTCTGTTTATATTGTGAATTTTCACCTTTAAACAGTACAGTACATAACACATTCATCCTCTGTAGCACACTGTGTATGGCTCTCCTTATGGAATATAGCAGCTCATTCTGAATCACGTTCAGAACATGGCTTGGAACACACACGTGTGTAGGAAGACAGAAGGGTGTAATGATAATTTACATCAGATTGTGATTAACTCCTTCATGACGAAGGGTAAAAAAATTCTAATGCCTGGACAAAGTTTTGCAACTTTGGCATGTGTTAGTAAAACTGTACATATCATCGCAACTACTTATTGTATCCAGGTGAATTATACCTTGTTTTGTTTAGGACAAATTAGGCTTTTATTTGGTGGTAAGGCTAAATTCACACTTGTGTGGGGGGTTGCCATTGCAGAACCGCATCTGTTCCCGCACCTGCAGGCAAAAACGTGCTGCAGTTTAGGAGTTGCATGGGGGTGTCATCATTATTATTCCCCTCAAAGACCCCCCTCAACATCTGGGTCAAGGTAATTGAGAAGAAGCCCTTGTCCTCAACAACACGGGGACAAGGTGTTTTGCCAGGGTCCCCCCTAACAAGGTACCATCCCCTTGTTGAGGACAGATGATCTGGTATGGTTCATAAGAGTGGCCACATGCTTACTGCCCCCCTTCTCTGGCCAGGAAGTCTGCATGCTTAGATAAGGGTCTGGTATAGATTTTGGGGGAACAGGAGATCCAACCAAAAAAAAATGGCATGCCCCCTCCCAAATTCCATACCGAGTCCAAAGGTGTTCTCTGTGCCAAAAATAAGAAAAAAAGAATGGGTACCCCCTTAAAATCCATACAAGATGACTATCTGGCCACTATGTCAATCTGAAAGGCATCTCAATGTACCGTGTCAACAGAAGTGCATTGCAGAGTAGCATAAGAGCAGCAATGCAGTAATGTGCATTGCATTGCAGTGTGTTGCAGAAACTGCTACATGCTCCTTTTCTGGTTCATTTTGGTGCATAGAGCTAAATAGAACTTTCAATTAGCGAAATACATTTCAGGTGCATCAAAACAAAAACTGTGAAATGCCTTACAGTTTTTTTTTCCTTAGAAAGCAGCCACAGCCTGAGTAGAAAGATATGCCCTGGCGAACATGTTGATGCAAAGGACCCTTGCTCTCTGCATGTAGGTAGTAGTCTCATTGCTAAGGTTTGATACACCTCCTAGACAGTCATAGCTAGAACTCTTCAGCCACCAAATGCACAGTGCTGTTTGGAGAGCTCTAGATATGACTCAGCAGTGAATATGGCAGACCTCTGTAGAGAGACCACTGATTTCACAGGGCTTTCTACTTTCTAAAGAAAAAACTGAAAGACTTTGTGCACCTTTAGTTTTGATACACCTGAAATTCATTCATCTGATTAATTTCGAAGGTTTATTGGGGCTGTAAGGCAAATCAACTGTGGCCATTAATCACAGTGGTACAAACACACACCTTTTGTGTTGCATTACCTGTAGCCTACAGGAAATTGTCTTCATCATGAAAGTCAGCTAGTTTTGCTTTCCCACCACCTCCTTTGATAGAAGACCTGCTAAAGCAAAGCTTGGATTCCACTACTGCTTCACAGCAAATTGTGAAATAAAAAATAGGCACAAAATACACAATCATTTTTTTTTCTTTATTTAGAACACAAGAATATCTATTTTTTTTTTTTACTTTTTTTTATCACCAGAATCAGGTCCAACTTCCTTTTCTGTGTGAAAGAAAGCCCTTTGTCTAAGCAAGCAAAGAGATATTGCCAACTTAGCAGAAGACGGTTTTGATCCATTGACCTCTGGGCTTTGGGCCACGCATGCTTCATCTACACCACTCTGGGTGAAAGATTTGCCATGTCATATGGCCAACATGGGCCTCAAATCCACAACCTTGGGATTAAGAGTCTCATGTTCTACCGAGTGAGCTAGCTGAACTACAAACCTGGCTAACTCACTTGGTAAAGCATGCGACTCTTAAACTTAGCATTGCAGGTTGAAGCCCCATGTTGGCAGTATGACATAACAAAGTTTGTAGTCTGGCTAGCTTAGTCATTAGACCATAAGACTTGTGAACTCAGGGTCATGGGGTCAAGCCCTACATTGGCCAGCAAACATCATCAGGCAGTTGTGGCTCAAATGTGTTAAAAAAATGTGTAAGGAAAGCCCCTTTAAACATACTCTTTCCATATAACAATAATGAAATGGCTGCTGTGGAATGCATGCCATACATGTTGGCAAAGAAGTGCTGCATCACAATGCATTCCAGCCTCTACTTCTGGTTAAAGAAGTATGTCACTTCCAGTCAGCCCTCCAGTGGCCATATTTGTTTCAGGTCACCAGAAGGGATCGAAGACTGTACACAGCAAATAAGGGCTCTGCAATAAATGTGCCCTTAAGCAGCAGACGTTAATCTGCAGCTATAGCGCCCCTTTTCGGCATACCTAATGTCCAAATTGACCCACCAAGAGGTCTACATGGGTCAATGATAACTCTGTGCCACCGAATGATTGACTAATATTATCCTGAGTTAGCACCTATATAAAATGATGGTAAAAATAATAATAAAGATAGAATTGTTATTAAATTAATAAAATATTAATTTAAAAATTCTATATAAAATGCAGAAAACAGCATGCGTGTCCATATCTCTGTGTATATGCTGTATGCAAATCCTGCTGGCTGTGCTCTTTCTCCCCTTTCCAAAGACATGGTCAACATTGCTAAGTTCACCTTGTACTTTTTTTTATTACCGTGGTGGCAATTGGAGTGAATGAACACTCAATTGCTTAATGAACCTAGGATTTTGGAGTGGTTACACATGATTACAGGTGTTTAGCCGCATTTTCTGCTGAAAAGCTCCTCTCCTCTCACGTGCAAGTGCTGAGAGTGCTTTTTTCAGGCTCTAATAGCTTCTTTTCTAATACGCCTTTTACCACTTCAAGTCTGGACACTTTTACCCCCTTCTTGTCCAGGCTAATTTTCAGCTTTCAGTGCTATCACACTTTGAATGACAATTGCGGGGAAAAAAAGCGTTTTTCTTATAAAATTTTACAATTAAATAATCTTTCTTCATAAATCTTGGCCAAAGTTTATTTGGTTATCTTTTTAGTATAAAAAAACCCAAATTAGTTTATAACCAAAAATGATAATTTAAAATGTTTTTTTTATATTTTTATTTATTTTTTTATATTATTTATGTTTTTTTTTTTTTTAACATACTGTCACCCTAACAGTACAGTGTCACCATAGTGACACTGTACTACTTGTGGGGGGGTGATGAAGATTTATTTATTTTTTTTATTACACTGCTTGTTTTTACACCCATAAAGGCTGTAAAAGCAATAATTTCTCCTCGAGAGCGAGAGCTGTGATTGGTCACAGCTTGTCACATGGTACAAGACTGTTGTGAATAGCCTTGTACCATGTGACCTCTGTGATCATTCACAGATTTCACATGTAGTAAGCAATGATGTCAGAAGTGACATCTTGCTTACTACTATTCATGTGATCACTGACTGGCCAATCAGTGATCACATAATCGGTACCTTACACAGAGGTCCCGTACAGCCCCGATCCAGAGACTTCGGGCACCGGATCGTGGTGCCGAGCGCTCCCAAGGAGTGAGCACAGCCTCAAAATGTGGGCGACGTTTATGAACAACAACCGCTCCTATGTGTGCATTGACACATAGAGTAACACAAAGGTGCACTTAGATGCATAAAAAAAAGTCATACACATGTAAAAACAGTTTTTTGTGCTGTGTGCATGAGGCCTTAAAGTGCTTTGTTCACTCAAAAATGCTACTTTAGTAAGGCATAAACACTGGTGTGTCTATTACTTTTATGTTCTGGGGAATATAATGGTAAGAAAATCTCTTTGTCTATTCTGACTCCCACCACTGAACGTATTACAAGGGTGTCATACTCTCACTGCTACATTCTGCAATCCATAACTATATTACAATATAGAAAATCTACCAAAGGCTGGCTGTAGTTGGAGGTATTATTATTATTATACAGTATTTATAAAGCGCCAATGGTTCGCTCAGCGCTGTACATTACAAAGGGGGACAGAACATGTGACAGAACAATACCAATACAATGCAAAACATGAGGGGATCGAGGGCCCTGCTCTTTCAAGCTTACAATCTAGGAGGGAGGGGATGGTGGCACAGGAGGAGAAAGCTGTGGGGGATGGAGTGGTAGGAAGAGTGGAGGAGGTCGGCAAGTTAGCAGGGGGTGGGGTAGGCTTCCCTGAAGAGATGGGTTTTCAAGGTGTGCCTAAAGGAGAGGAGAGTAGGTGATAATCTGATGGGTTGGGGCAGGGAGTTCCAGAGGATGGGTGACACCCTGGAGAAGTCCTGGAGGCGGGCATGGGAGGAGGAGACCAGGGAACTAGAGAGAAGGAGATCTTGTGAGGCAGTATGGTGGACGGCTTTGTACGTCACTGTTAGGATTTTGAATTTGATCCGTTGCGCAATCGGAAGCCAGTGGAGGGATTGGCAGAGGGGGGTGGCGGAGATGGAGCGGCTGGAAAGGTGAATGAGTCTGGCGGCCGTATTCAGGATCGACTGAAGCGGGGATAGCCAGCGGCGAGGCAGGCCAGTGAGGAGGGAGAGGTAGAGGTAGAGATGTTCTGGAGATTATCTTTCACCCTGAAAAGTAAAAAGATCTGGTGGGTGACTCAATCCATTGATGTTTAAGGGAATAATTTTAGTGAACTTGGCCTTTTAGGCATATCTGCACCCAAAAACTAAAAAAAACTGTATACTTTCTAAAATACCAGTCCTTAGTTGAGGTGGATGTATTAGTTTTTTTCCTTTATTCTTACCAGGTAATCCTGCAAATACCCACAGTTCCTGTCCTAGGATGGCTAGGCTCACTCCTCTACTGTATGTATGAAGAAAGCCTTGGCAGTCACATTGGCTGGACTTTACACGTCTGCCTTTGTTCATTTTTAGTAAATGGTTATATCCCATAGCCAATGGGATTAGTAATTAAGAAAAGGAAAATAACACAGGAAGTTACAAGGACACTGTATATCTGACAAGATCAACAGGCATTTTATGTACCTGATGAAAATGTTCTTAGCCTGAAAAAATACAACTAATGCAGCATCCCACATCCCATGGACTGGTAATCTACAATATATTCATTTTTGCCCTTGACTGTGGTTGATGCAGATTCACACCTGCTATTCTGGATTAAATTTAGCCTTCAAAATCCTATACACAGTTTACGCAGTCCCCTGCACAATACACACCAGAGTTATACTCAGTATAAAAGATGCAATGGGGTTGATTTACCAAAGGCAAATAGAGTGTGCACTTTGTGCACTCTTCAAGTGCAGTTGCCCCAGAGCTTAATAAATTAGGTAAAGCTTCACTTTACAAAGAATACCCAATCACGTTCAAGGAAACTAAAAAAAGCAGCATTTTTGCTCGCACATGATTGGATGATGACAGTCAGCAGAGTTTCTGCTTATTTACTAAGCTCTGGAGCAACTGCTCTTGCAGAGTGCAACTGTTTGCCTTTAGTAAATGAACCCGTTTATCATTTTTAAATCTTCTATTCTTTAACAACTTGCCCTCCAGAGGATTTACCCCCCCCCCCCTCCTGACCAGGCCATTTGTTGCGTTACAGCGCTGTTACTTTGACTGACAATTGCACAGTCATGCAATGCTGCACCCAAATAAAATTTACGTCCTTTTTTTCCAACGAATTGAGCTTTCTTTTGATGATATTTGATTGCCTTTTTGCACTATAAAAAAAAAGACCAACAAGTTTGAGAAAAAAACAATATTTTTTACTTTTTGCTATTAAACATGTCCAATAAGAAAAATTTAAAAAATCAACTTTCGTCATAAATTTATGCCAAAATGTATTCTGCTACGTGTATTTGATAGAAAAATCCCAATACGTGTAAATGAATTGGTTTACATGAAAGTTATAGTGTCTACAAATGGTGGCATAGACAATGGAATTTTTTTTTTGGTCTTTTACTAGTAATGGCAGTGATCAGCGACTTATAGCGGACTGCGGCAGGCATTCTGACACTGGGGGGAACTGACTTGGTGTCACTGACATTCCCAGTGATACCAATACGGTGATCAGTGCTACAAAAAAGGCACTGACACTGTACTAATGGCACTGGGCAGAAGGGGTTAGCATGAGGGGCAAACAAAGGGTTAATTGTGTCCATGGAGTGTTTTACATAGGGGGCGGTGTGTGTGGGCTTCACTGTAAGCACACTGCTCTGGATGGCTCTGCACAGCACAGCCATCCAGAGCAGTGTGCCCAAGCTGACAGGGAGGAAGACTATTAGTAAACAAAGCAGTCCTCCTCCCAGTCTGTCAGGGATCCGGGTATGACCAGAAATGTGTGGGAACACAGGTGTAGTCAGGGCTGGAGAGGTGGAATGGTCAGGCAGGCCGTTTGGTACTGTTAAGCACCGCCTGGAGGCATCTCCAGCAGCCCACAGCAAGGGGTTCCTCAGGGCGCGGGGTCTAAGTCCCAATCTGCTTATTCACCAGGGCCCCTGATGATGGGGATGGACTTGGAGCAGACTGAGACCAGGTCGTGTCCCCTGAGTACGTCCGGCAATGGTAGAAAGCGTCGTCAGAGGTGTGCGGGGAAAGGAGCCTGACGTGAAGAGGCTGGCAGACCTGGTAACAGGGACAGATCTGTGCGGGATGGATGGATCGTCTGGGTAGCGTAAGGCGTAGTCAGGCAGGCCAGGTCAGCAATGTGCGGGCAGCGAGGTACCGGAGGATCAGGCAGAGAATGGTCAGGGTCACAAGTCGGGTTCAGTAACTCACGGGCAGCGCTGTACAGAGGATCAGGCAGAAGGAAGGTCAGGCAAGCCAGGGGTTAAACAGGAGATGGTCAGCAGGGTCAGGAACAATGCAGAGGTCGGCAACAGAAGATTCACAGAATACCAGGTACAGGGGCTCATGGGAAACAATACACCAAGGCACTGATCACAGGTCTGGTCCTGCTTAAATACACCTCCTGCAATCAGCCTCAGGTGATGGCTTGATTGCAGGAGTGAGATTCTGGCTGCTGAGAGCACCTGCTGGCCAGCCTTGGTACTGCAGCCCATAAGGCAGGTGAATCCCACCACCATTGGCGATTCCATTCCTGACACCGTCAGAGATGCTAGGTAATCACTGGGGCCGGCGGGTACTCACTGGCCGGGACCCGTTGATTGACAGCCGTGGCTGCAAATGGTGGCGCAAGTAGGGAGCGTGCCCCCCCACCCAGAAACACAAGATCACATATATATGTGTGATTTTGCGCACCCCTGCCATCCTGTAGCAGTATATCTGCTATAGGGCAGTCGGGAAGTGGTTAAGGCTCACTTCTGATATACACTATATTGCCAAAAGTATTGCGAAACCCCTCTGAATCATTGGATTCAGGTTTTCCAATCATCTCCATGGTTACAGGTGTATAATATCAAGCACCTAGGCGTGCAGACTGCTTCTACAAACATTAGTGAAAGAATAGGTTACTCTCAGGATCTCAGTAAAATCAAGCGTGGTACCGTGATAGGTTGCCACCTGTGCAATAAGTCCATCCGTGAAAATTCCTTGCTATTAAATATTCCACAGTCAACTGTTAGTGGTATTATAACAAAGTGGAATCATCCGGGAACAACAGCAACTCAGCCACGAAGTGGTAGGCCACGTAAAATGACAGAGAGGGGTCAGCGCATGCTGAAGCACACAGTGCACAGAAGTCGCCAACTGTCTGCAGAGTCAATGGCTAAAGACCTCAAAACTACATGTGGCCTTCAGATTAGCACAACAACAGTGCATAGAGAACTTCATGGAATGGGTTTCCATGGCTGAGCAGCTGCATCCAAGCCTTACATCACCAAGTGCAATGGAAAGCGTCGGATGCAGTGGCGTAAAGCACGCCCCACTGGACTCTAGCAATGGAGACGTGTTCTTTGGAGTGAAGAATCATGCTTCTCTGTCTGGCAATCCAATGGACAAGCCTAACTTTGGCAGTTGCCAGGAGAATGGTACTTGACTGATTGCATTGTGCCAAGTGTAAAGTTTGGTGTAGGGGGGGATTATGGTGTGGGGTTTCTTGTCAGGGGTTGGGCTTGGCCCCTTAGTTCAAGGGAAGGGAACTCTTAAGGCATCAGCATACCAAGACATTTTGGACAATTTCATGCTCCCAACTTTGTGGGAACAATTCCACAAGGTCCAAAACAAAAAGGATTAGCAAGTTTGGGGTGGAGGAAGTTGACTGGCCTGCACAGAGTCCTGACCTCAACCCAATAGAACATTTTTAGGATGAATTAGTGCAGAGACTGTGAGCCAGGGCTTCCCATCCTCACAAACGTGCTTCTGGAAGAATGGTCAAGCATTCCCTTAGACACAGTCCTAAATCCTAAACCTTGTGGACAGCCTTCCCAGAAAGGTTGAAGCTGTTATAGCTGCACAGGGTGGGACAACTCAATATTGAACCCTATGGACTAAGACTGGGATGCTACTAAAGTTCATGTGCGTGGAAAGGCAGGTGTCCCAATACTTTTGGCAATATAGTGTATATTGAATTCTAATTATCAGCTTTCTCCATGTATGTATTTCTGATTTTGAAATGATGTACAGAACAAGTCAGCTCTTGATTTATCAGTAAATGTGTTTATTGTGCAAATTTGTTTATTCTGCAGTATGGGAGTATCTTAGTACTTGGCTCCCAGAGAAAGATAAAAAGCAAGCATGTATTTAGCAGGCAAGCAGTGGCTTGGTGTCCTTTGAAGAAGTCTCACTTCTATTCTTGTTATTGTGTTCTGTTCCAAAGGGGACAAGGTACATGTAGTAGTATGTCCCATCTTCCTACATGCTATCGGTCGAACAATGCACCTCACTTTCCTCCAGGGCCATGAGACAATGCAGCTAGCAAGATGATGGCCCTTTTCTCTGTCTCCAAGCACTTTCCTCACCAAGCTACAGGGAAGGACAGTGTGAGTACTTCTACATCCCTTGGGCCACAGAAGAGAGAGGGCTGTCAGGTGCAATATCCAACTAATTATCATCTGGGACTGCTTCGCAGTGGATTCTGGAATCCCTTGGCCGGGGAAATGAGAAGAGGTTCATATGGGATCTGAGGAGGTACACCAAAGAGGACTCAGAGCTCCTTAAAGAGACTGTTGCTGATTTTTGGTCTACATTTTGTACTGTGTTTGCCTTGAAGTTGTCCTCAAATTTTGCAGTTCCTTGGGAATCCCATACACCCCTAGAATGCAGAGAGTAGGCAACTAAAATATCCCAAGCAAACCCTCTCCCTTCTGCTAATGCAGCCACTTCTTTGTTAGTTGTCAGATGGCCATGGAGGGGGGAGGGGTGTCAAACTTCACAGCTAGCCTTAGATAGCACATAGCAAGGTGGGACAAAGTACTACATGTACTTTGTCCCCTGGGGAACAGAACACATTTATACAAATTTAAGTGAAATGTCTTCTTTAAATATACAGCATGTTTGATTAGAACAGTGGGAATGATCTTGAATGTAAAGTGTGCCAACAGTGTATTCAAACATGCGTGGGAGAACCATAGATCTATACTCTATACTAAAATCATATATCAATTAAAAAAAAATGGGGCAGACTGTGGACCACTTGGACTTTTTTTTCTGCTGTCACTCTATGTTTGTATTTATTTTGCTCATAGCAACCTTTTGGAATCCATACCTTTATTTTTAGACACCTAGATTGCAAAAATGACAGTTGGAAGGTGCCTGGTTTGTAAGGCCAGCTAGAAATGTTTTATTTTTTACATCAACCCAGTCTGTTTTGTTTATTTATGTATTTAAAATACTTTTTTCCTCTAAAACATGGAAACAGTTTGAAGGGAAATCCTCCTTTAGATGGAACAAAAAAAAATATATAAAACTCAATTTTCAGCTTTTATTAATATAAAAAGCATAAAACAAGGGCAGTAAGAA
This sequence comes from Staurois parvus, assembly GCF_062004578.1. Lineage (NCBI taxonomy): Eukaryota > Metazoa > Chordata > Amphibia > Anura > Ranidae > Staurois > Staurois parvus. Next base: position 4,313,992 of record NW_028318186.1, on the reverse strand, counting down.
TGTAACAGCATACTCATATATAAAAAAATATGCCATTTCAATAAACAAAATTTTGATAACTTCTTCCAAAACATAATAACACTATAAAAAGTTAAAAATAAAGATCCCTGATAGCTTTAATTTTTAAAGTTATCTTATAAAGAAAAGTATAGTGATTTTTTGTGATAATTCTGTTAAGATTTACCTTTTATTAAAGGGCATATAAACCTGAAAGGCACATTTACTAGCAAAAATTAGACATGGAAAATAAAGGAGCAATTGGCAATGGGGTAAGTTTCTGCAGCTATGTGGACCCAAGCACCAGCCTCAATTGGCTTACAAAAATAATTTGGTCCTCAGCTGCCTGGCAATTAAGAGCTATAGCATATCAACAGATATATTAACATAACTATTGACATCCATTGTATCAAAGGCATTTAGTGCAGGGCATTATTTGATAGAAGAGGTAGAGGCATAGGTTGATGCAAGGAGTAAGGCATAGGCTGGTGCACAGGGTAAAGGCATAGATTGGTGCACTGGGTAAATCGCATTGCTTGGTGCATGGGATAAAATACATACTTTGGACATGGGATAAAGGCATAGGTTAGTGCATATGGTAAAACACATAGAATGGTGCAGAGGAATAAGGGGCATAGGGCATAGTTTGGTACAAATGAAAAAAGGCATAGTTTGGTACATTACAAAATGACCCAACATTCAATTCCCCTTCACTCTCAATTTTCTTTGTGTACCACCCAGTTAGTGAGCATGATGGCATTAGGCCCGAAAAGTAGACATTTCTTGCACAACAGGTGACCAGTTTATGTGGGATAAGACAATTGTGCAAATTTAGCAGACTAAAAAATAGCATTTCAAACCCTAAATTAATTGTTAATTCATCCACAGATTACATTGTTTCACAGTTGATATCGCAATGTATAAACTGCCTTGTTTCTTACACCTTTCAAAAAAGTTAAATCCTAACTTTTTAACAATGGACTTTGAAAAAATGGAAATCAGCCACAGTTTTTGTTGTTTCACAGCTGACATTGCAATAAATGAATTTTTCGCATTTCTCAAAAAAAGTTAAATCAGTTAATTGAAAATAGAATTTTTTTCTTCAGTATCACAGATCTGGAAATATCTGAAACTTTTGAAACAGTTGGAGTTTAAGTGCAGTCTAACATCTTCGGTGAGCAACCTAGAAGGCAGAAGGCATTGAAGAGACGCTGACTAAGCAGTCCTTCATTTGGACTGGTATCCCTACTTTCTATTTTTGATTTCCTTATCCCCTTTATTTTATATGTTAAAAGGAAAATCCAGTTTTCACTTGAAGAGAATCCTCTGCCTCGTGTACCAAATTTTACCAAGACCAGAGGGTGCAATTTGAAATATTTTCTGCAGCAGCCCCTGCTGGTGAAATCAAGGATTACACTTTAATTTTCAGGCATAATTCTATACTATAAATGTATTACAGTGGATAGATTTGTGAATGCTTAACCACATTAGGAACAATATATTGTGGGTCTTTCTGCTGTTTGCAAGGGAGCTACAAGAAGGGGAACTAAATAGAAAAATCAGAATTAGACAGGATCTTTCATGAACTGGATATTGACTTTATCTCAGATCCTAAATAGATTTAGTGGCCTTTTAAGTAGTGGTCCTTCCTTACTGTAATGGGTATAGAGTAAAGTAGACACAATTAACTTTTTGTAATTTAAAGATATAGTTTGATCAGAGAGAAGTACAGGCTGGTTTGTCCTTTCTATGCCTCCATTTTGATCTTCCCATGTTCTGCTTGATATTGGTTGTCATGTTCTTCTTCCTCTAAGGGAACCTGAAAGAGCAATTAACATAATAGATGAGACTTGTTTTATCCAGTTAATAGATGTAAAAAAATTAAAGAGAAAACAGTACTCTTAAAGTAATTTTTGTTGTCATAAGTTTAATGCTCCAAAGGTACCATCAGGGGCGGACTGACCATTCGAGCACTCGGGCACTGCCCAAGGGCCCGGGGTCAGTAGGGGGCCCCATGAAATGCCCCTGTTATATTTTATATAGGCTTTTTTTGAGTGTGGACAAGGACACATGGGCCCCACGATCCCCTATTGCCCGGGGGCCCCATGAGTTGTCAGTTCGCCCCTGGGTACCATATGTCTGTAGCTACTTTGAGCTTTTTCAATTGAAGTCAATATCTGAGCCTAAGGAAGTAATTTCTTAATCAGCACTCCCCTTGGGGGAGAAGGTATAACTAGAAACTACTAAGTCTCAGAAGCACATGGTGGCCTGCAGGCAATAGTCCTTGTAATATAGAGGTCAGAGATGGTCCCTGATGCACCTACTGGTATTATATAGCAACTACAACTCAGTCCACCTTCAGGGAGCTGGCCTATGTCAGGGGCCAGGTCTCAGACCATCCCAAAATGGAAGGCCTTGCTCATGGGTATCAAAGTGTTATAGTTTTTGACCATACATGGGTGGAAGTGTGCTACGGACCTTTCAGACATTACAGAGCTGGTAGGAGGGCAAGGGCTTCGCTGTTAACTAACTGGGTGACTTGGCTGGAAATTGTTTTAATAATCTGTCCCCGGTGTCACCATAATCGTGAGGAAGTTCTCTCCACAACTGGTCCCCAGCTGGGAGTAGGGATCATGACCTCTGGCACTTAGAGGATGTTACAAACTGTCAAAGTATATTTTTTAAGACTCCCTTATAGCCAAATAACCACATCCTTATGAAGGTCATGTCTTACGTAGAAAAACCAGGACATTGGTTGTGTCATAGCACCTTCTTTTACCAGTTGCCCTTTGGTCAATATAACTTGTTGACCAGTGCAACTGGCTTGGGGCTATGCTAAAGAACTAACTCTCTAGGTGGTTAACCTAGGAATTTGGACATTGATGAACCAGAAAAGAGCTTTATTAGTTGCTTTTTTCCATGCATCTCTTATGCAATCCATAGTTACAAGTTCAGTTGACTGACTTTTTAGATTATAGCTATAGTGATCAAATTCGGACACTGGAAGTGTGATTTAAAGCACTTACACGGTACAATATTCTCAATATAAGCTTAATGATTTGGTTGGTAATTAACACAGCAGCTGAAGCAGTAAGCTGAAGCTGTAAAGGAGGATAGAACCGAGAACCTTCAACTATACCCCTTGACAATTGAAAGAATGTAGGTGACAAGTTAGACACTGCTTGGAGTATTGTTGGGAACATACCATACTAGGTAGCAAGTGAGACATTTATTGCTTTATTTTTCAGATGGCTTCTATGATGCATTGCATAAATGACTTAGCAAAACCTGTTTGGCCACTTTTTAATGTCCCAGGTTGTTAAAGTAAACTGATGTTATTCCATCCAAGAGAAAATAAATAAATGACAGCATAGGGGTCTGAATTTAAGTATGACATGGTTGTTTACCATTTAGATGATTATACAGTATGTTAGTATAAAGATTTTATGCTGGCTGAGAACTAGGTAATTATTGTTACCTGAGGATGGGCCAGTCCATCTGAAAATAATGTTTTAGAGCCCTTTTACAGTATAGCTAGTGTTGGATAGTCACATTCAGCTCAGCTTTTTTGTAATGTTGAAGATATTTCACCACTCATTTATGAAGCTTTTTTGAATCTAATGAGTGTCAGGAACATGACCAAATCACCTTAGTCTAATCACCATAGCATGTGTGAAGGCAATGTTAACTGTCCACAAATGTGATGGGGGATGTGAAAGTTTGTGAAACCACCTTGTCCTAATTACATAATCCAATCCCATGGGGCCATGAAGCATGCTACTGTAGCACCCTCCTAGTGTAGCATGCTAGGCAAATTTAGTTTTTGGCTCTTTCTGAAGTCAAGGGAGCAGTGATTGTTTGGTCTGTTCAGGGTTTCACAGGCTGGGAGTTTGATTGCTTTCTCCTGCCCCTGGGCAAAGATCCCAGGGCATATGGATGGAGATGCAAATGACCAGCCTGAATATTTAATATGCTCTAGTCAATCCCTGGAGAGGAGAGTCTAGAAGGTTGCTGGGGGGGTGATAAATAATCTGAAGCTCTGGAGAGATGGTTCTCTTTCCTGCAGAAGAGGGTTCCAAGACTTAGAGAGGGGTTGCCCTTTCTAAGGCAACCCATGGACTGTGTAGCTGTTCTTTGAGGTCTCAGCTGTGGCAGAGCATGGATCCTGGAGCGATCTTCTAGGGAGCTAGCTGTAGGACTTCACCACAAGGGATCTGGTCTAGAGGAGAATTGTCTACCTCACTGGACCATGCCTGGTGAAAACTGGAAGGTGTGCTACCATCCTGGGGACTTGTAAGTAATGACCCTAAAATTATTCCTGGTGAATGTGCAAGAGGTAGCTATGTACTGAGACAGCTCTTATAGGGTCTCAGAGTACTGGTCATTCCCCTGTCCTCAGCAGAATCCTTAAGTGTAAGCCTAGGGAAGAATGTCCTCTTGTTACTGTGCAAACATTTTGGACTATCCCCTGCTTTAATCCCTCCCCTGTTTAAAATTCTACAAGCAATACATTTCAAAAACACAACCCCCAGCATGTGTTTTTGGAGCTGGTGTGCATGGACTGGTGCTTGCAATGGTGGGCAGCCTCTGCACTATTAGGGATAAATCAACCAATACCAGGGTCCCCTACAGAGTTAACACTACACTATACATCCTAACTGTTCTAGTTGTATTTCTGAAGGTAAATTGTTGCCAAATCAACATGATAAACACCAATGGAAATCTCTTCACTATTATGAGATTTAAACACTTGCTGACAGTCATTTCAATAAGATGGAGCTACATAGGTGGTTTAAATGGGCTTGGTCACGTTACTAAAATCAATATCAATTCATTGCCAACAATAATTAATTAATAAGTGTTGCAATTGTTTACTAAGCAAATGGAACAGTTGGTTTCCTATGAGAGAGTCAGGGATTTTTTCTTATGGAGAATCTATCCCTATGCACACGGTGTGTGTGATGAACAATGGTCAGATTTGCACCCTGTACAAATCACTGATCAGCTTTGCCACTGTTTGTACATAATTGCTCATCCAAGTTGTTACCCGCGATTAGGGAATCTGGCCAGCTCTGGACACCATTTCCCACCACAGTTGATTGTACACTTTCCTGACAGACTCCATGGCAACATATGTTTGGGTAGCTCTGCCCTCGCTTCTGCCTCATAGGACTCCACTCCCATAAATTTTCAGGCTGAGCCAGAGACCACGTTTCTTTTTGTCCTCCTCATAAGATCCTTGGAGTGAAGTTTCCCCTACCTTTTGGAAGCATCAGCAGTCAGATCTCATGCAGGAACAGCTGTGCAGATATGAGGAGCATCCTGCAGCATCCAGGAGACTTCCAGCTTTACAGGATGTGTGTTGCCTTCACAGGCTAATTGAATTGAAGTTACTTATATGGGACATGTAGTGAACCACTGCCATCTAGTGGCAAACATGAATGGCAGGTCTCCTCTGCATATGTAAGCTCTCAGACAGGAAATGACTCTTGGTTTAGGAAGCTCGTCAGCCATTTTAGACTTCTATTCACTGGGGATGCAGTGTGCTTGCTTCTCTCCCAAGAGGCCTGAGACATCATCACCTGTAAGTGCCTTTCTTCTGTGTCATCTGTCATTTATGTTACACTAGTTATTCTATGTATACTGATATGCTGTTATTGTATTGTGTTTCAGTTTCACCTATAAAATAAAGTTGGATTCTTTGGTAGACAACACAAGCAGTGGGCTTCTGTTTGCTGGAGATTCTGACAAGGGTTTAGCTGTCCGTTTAGAGCCACACATAGTCAGTGTTTTGAGAATGGAACAGTGAAAAGGTGAAGCGCAACAAGCCTGGAGATAGGAGTCACTGCACAGACAGAATGAGTCTAAGATCAGGAAGACAGTATAAGGCTGAAGATCAGCCACCTGGGACACATCAAGGCAGGGAGAGCATGCCAAGTGTCCAGCAAGATGATGCACGCTCACACTCGTCTAGATCAGCAAGGTCCAGTCAGATTTCATCAGCAAGTGCCCTTTTAGCCAGAGCTCGCGCCAAAGCAGAGGCAGCTCGTGTTCAGCTAGAATTCGCTGAGAAAGAGGCCACCGTTATGAAGGAAATTGCTGAGAAAGAAGCCGCCGCTGCAGCAGCAGAGGCTGCCATTATAAAGGAAAGGGCTGAGAAAGAAAAAGAAAAATCAGAACAAGAAGCAAAGTTGCATATTCTTCAGCGTCAGTGTGCAGCCGCCGCCGCCGCAGCAGAGGCCGCAGCTTATGCCGAAATGGAACGGTATAGAAGTGGGTCTATCCACGAAGGCCGATATGTGCCTGAGAAACCCCTCTCCTCAGTAGAACGCACAAGGGAGTATGTCCAAGAACTGTCAAGCAGCAATGCAACAAAACAGTTCCCTAATCTAGAGTCAGCTGAATCTAAACCAAGACCAGCAGAATCCCTGAGTGTACAAAAACAAACCAATCCAGAATCAGCTGAATCTAAACCAAGACCAGCAGAACCCCTGAGTGTACGAAAACAAACCGATGAGGCCAGCAGTACCAGAGCGATTAAAAATGAATCCTTAGTACAGCAATCCAAACACCAGAGTACACAAGATGTCACTAAATATCTTATCCGTAAAGAAATGGTTAATTCGGGCTTTCTCAAGTTTGATGACTGCCCTGAGAATTACTGGGCATGGAAGTCTTCTTTTCTGTATGCAGTCAAAGACTTAGGCTTATCAGCAGCCGAGATGCTGGACCTGATGATAAAATGGCTTGGGACGGAGTCAGCAGAACATGCAAGAAGGATGCGCAGGGTACATATATTTAACCCTCCAGCAGAACTTGATATGGCCTGGCAAAGGCTAGAGGAAAGATATGGATCACCAGAGGCAATTGAAGGTGCTCTAATGAAAAGACTTGAGTCTTTTCCCAAGCTAAACAGCAAAGACAACTTGAAACTGCAAGAGCTGGGTGATATTCTTTGGGAAGTCCAGTGTGCCAAAGAAGAAGGCTATTTAAGAGGACTTGCACATTTAGATACCGCCAGCGGTACTAAGCCAATAGTGGAGAAACTACCTCACAACCTGCAAGAAAAATGGGTGAGTGTTGGAGCCAAATACAAAGAAGAATATGATGTCCCCTTTCCCCCTTTCTTTGTGTTTTCTAGATTTGTACAGCAGCAAGCAAGGATCCGGTGTGATCCCAGCTTTTCCTTCATCACCAGCAGTCAACTGCCAAAGGCAGAAAAGCCACTTCGATCCTACAATAGGACTTCAGTGATCGCCCACAAGACAGCGGTTCCCTCTGAGGACCCAGGCTGTCCAAGCAGCTACAAGGTAAACACCTTTGAAGGTCCTGACAGACTTTGCCCACTTCATAAAAAGCCCCATCCTCTAAACAAGTGCAAAGGGTTCAAAAGTAAACCCATCAAGGAAAGGATAGCCTTTCTTAGACAAAACGGCATCTGCTTCAAGTGTTGTGGATCCACTAAGCATCTAGCAAAAGACTTCAAAATACAAGCGGATTGCTCAGAATGTGGCAGTAACAGACACATCACAGCTTTACACCCTGATACATTGCATCAACCACTAGAGGTCGCTGAAGAGCAGAAAGATAAGGGCAGGGAGCAAAAGGATAATTCAGCTACCCCAGTAATGTCCAAATGCACTGAAATCTGTGGCGACAGTACAAGTCCACGCTCATGTGCCAAGATCTGCCTAGCAACAGTGTACCCCACAGGAAAAAAGGAGAAGGCAGTTAAGATGTATGTAGTTCTGGATGAACAGAGTAATAGATCACTGGCAAGGTCAGACTTTTTCGATGCCTTCAACATTACATCAAGTGCTATCCCATACACCCTAAAGACATGTGCAGGAATGATAGAAACTTCAGGAAGAAGAGCTACTGACTTTACTATTGAGTCTCTTGACAAGAGAGTCCATCTCTCACTTCCCATTTTGATAGAGTGTGATATGATACCGGATGATAAAACAGAGATCCCTTCACCAGAAGTAGCCCGTCATCATCCTCATCTCAATTCAATATCTCACCTTATTCCAGCTATCCAGACAGATGCCTCTATTCTTCTACTTCTTGGGAGAGACATTCTACAAGTACATAAGGTACGCCAACAAATTAATGGGCCCTTTAATGCCCCCTATGCCCAAAGACTTGACCTAGGGTGGGTCATAGTAGGAGAAGTTTGTCTAGGAGCAGTACATCGGCCTGACAGTGTCAATACGTCAAAGACATCTGTGCTACTGAATGGACGCACATCCCTTCTAAGTCCATGCCAAAACAGCTTTGTTGTAAAAGAAACCCTTAACATCCCAAAACCATACTGTGACTTTCCTTCTAGTTACAATAGAGACATTAGTAGTGGCATGGAGTCTGACACTTTAGGGAACTCAGTATTCCAGAGAACAAAAGATGACGACAAACAAGCAATGTCTATAGATGATCGAGCTTTTCTCCATATCATGGATAAAGAGACTTTCCAAGATGAAAACAACAATTGGGTAGCTCCCTTACCCTTTTGCACACCAAGGTGTTACTTACCCAGTAACAGAGAGCAGGCCTTGAAGCGCCTGAACACACTATGTAAAACCTTGCAAAGAAAACCTGAAGTGAAAAAAGACTTTACATAATTCATCAAAAGGATGCTTGATAATAATCATGCTGAAGTAGCACCGTCACTGGATGAAGGTAAAGAACACTGGTATCTGCCGATGTTTGGCGTTTACCATCCACACAAGCCAGACCAAATAAGAGTTGTGTTCGATTCCAGTGCTCAACATGGAGGTGTTTCATTGAATGATGTACTAATGAGTGGCCCAGATCTAAATAACACACTTCTGGGTGTCCTCTTACGCTTCAGGAAAGAGCCTATTGCTTTCACAGGTGATGTGCAACAGATGTTTTATTGTTTCCTAGTGAGAGAGGACCATCGTGACTACCTGCGTTTCCTGTGGTACAAGGATAACGACATAGCTAAAGAGGTGACAGAGTACAGAATGAGAGTACATGTTTTTGGTAACAGCCCGTCTCCTGCTGTTGCCATATACTGCATGCGCAAAGCTGCCCAGAAAGGTGCAGAAAGTTATGGTCAAGATGCCAAACACTTTGTGATGAGACATTTCTATGTAGACGATGGACTTGCTTCAGCTAACACACCTGAAGGAGCAGTCGACATTCTCAACAAAGCAAAACAGATGCTGGCGGAGTCTAATCTGTGACTACATAAGATTGCCTCTAACAGCAAACAAGTCATGGAAGCTTTCACCGCAGAAGATAGAGCTAAAGAGCTCAAAGACCTGTGCCTGGGAATAGACACCCTTCCTTTACAGAAGAGTTTAGGCCTAAGCTGGGATCTAGATAAAGACTGCTTTGTGTTTCAGGTTTCTTTAGCAGAAAAGCCATTCACAAGAAGAGGGATCCTATCCACTGTGAACAGTCTTTATGATCCTCTCGGGTTTGTAGCACCAGTCACCATAAAAGGTAAGGCCTTAGTTCGTGAACTGTCAAGTGGAGAAAGTGAGTGGGATGCCTTACTTCCACAAGAGAGACTCCATGAGTGGGTCCAATGGACAGAGTCTTTACAAGCTTTACAATGTCTTCAAATTTCCAGATGTTATGTTCCTGTTTCATTGTCACAGGCCTGCAAGAGAGAACTGTACATCTTTTCAGATGCCTCTGTTATAGCAATAGGTGCAGTCGCTTACTTGAAGGTAAGTGATGTAGGAAATGTCTGTCATGTTGGATTCGTAATGGGAAAATCCAAACTGAGCCCTAGGCCGGCACATACAATTCCACGCCTAGAGTTATGTGCAGCTGTACTAGCGGTTGAACTGTATGAGCTAGTGAGAGACGAGATAGACCTGAGCCTAGATGCTGTGAAATTCTTTACAGACAGTAAAACAGTTTTAGGCTATATCTGCAACACTTCAAAGAGATTCTTCTTGTATGTCTCCAATCGGGTGAATAGGATCAGACAAACAACCTGTCCAGAGCAGTGGTTCTACGTACCCTCAGAACAAAATCCTGCAGATTATGCTACCAGGCCTACACAGATAGCTTGCCTTCAGAACTCTATATGGTTCTCAGGTCCACCTTTTCTGTATCAGACAGCTGTAGATAGTCCTGATGACAACAATGTTTATCCTTTAGTGGATCCTGAAGCTGATCCTGAAATTAGGTCAGAAGTAGTAAATTTCAGTACTAAAGCCTTTGACACCAGACTACGGCCGCATTGTTTCGAAAGATTTTCCAACTGGAAGAGACTAAGCAGGGTTATAGCAAAATTAATTCATGTTGCCAAAAGCTTCCAAAAGAAAACTAATGATGATCAACCCGGAAGCTGGGGAGTTTTCCATGAAAGAGTCAGTTTAGAAGAACTTTCACAGGCCAAAACAGTTATAATTTCTTCTGTACAACACGCATGTTTCAGACAAGAATATGATTGTATTGAACAACAAAGGACACTTCCAAAACAAAGCCGTCTTACAAAACTGAGTCCCTTTGTAGATCAAGATGGACTATTGAGAGTAGGTGGCCGTTTATCCTTTGCCACGCTGCCAGATGAGGAGAAGCATCCTGTCATCATTCCTCATGATCACCACATTGCTACATTGATCGTAAGATATTATCACAACCAGATAGTTCACCAAGGGCGCCACATAACAGAAGGTGCAATCAGAGCTGCAGGTTTCTGGATTCTTGGTGGAAAACGTTTAGTGTCTGCAATTATTCACAAATGTGTCGTGTGCCGTAAGCTCAGAGGGAGATTGGAAAGCCAAAAGATGGCAGAGTTGCCAAAAGATAGAGTCAATCCTGAACCTCCCTTCACTAGTGTGGGTGTTGATGTGTTTGGCCCCTGGGCAGTTGTAACACGACGAACTAGAGGAGGCAGTGCTGACAGCAAACGCTGGGCTGTTCTTTTCACATGTCTTTCTACAAGAGCAGTGCATATAGAATTGGTTGAGTCCATGTCGGCGTCCAGTTTCATTAACGCTCTAAGAAGATTCTTTTCTATTCGTGGTCCAGCTAAGTTGATTCGCTCTGATAGAGTTACTAACTTTGTAGGAGCATGCAAAGAGCTGCATATATGCTCAAATGATGCAGAACTTCTAGACTATCTTAAAGGCAAAGGATGCACATGGATCTTTAACACTCCACACTCATCTCACATGGGAGGTGCCTGGGAGAGATTAATAGGTGTAGCTAGGCGCATTTTAGATGCAATGTTACTCCAAGCTAAACCTACTCGTTTGACTCATGAGACTTTGAGTACTTTCATGGCAGAAGTTATGGCTATCATTAATGCAAGACCTTTGGTACCACTATCTACAGATCCTGATAATCCTACAGTTCTTACGCCTGCCATGCTCTTGACCCAAAAGGTAGACTCTTTATCGGCCCCTTATGGGGACTTTAGTACAACAGAACTTCATGTAAAGCAATGGAAACAAGTCCAATGCCTGGCTGATACGTTTTGGAAGAGATGGAGGAGAGAATACCTGTGTACCTTACAAAGTCGCAAGAAATGGACTGAGACCAGTCCCAACGTAAAAGATGGAAATGTTGTTTTATTGAAAGATAGTCAAGAAAGCAGAAACAACTGGCCTGTGGGAATTGTCACAAATACATTGCCAAGTAAAGATGGTAATGTCAGAAAGGTTGAAGTCAAAGTGACAAAACAAGGGACTGCTAAAGTGTATACTAGACCAGTTTCAGATGTCATTGTTCTCCTTTGAATAGCATTTCTGTTGTGTAGTTGGCACAATACATAGCAGAGAGCTCCTCACTGATAGCGTTCAGGCGAGACATTCGCCATTGAGTTAAATTCCATCCTGTGGATTACAATTGGGGTTGGAGATAGTTTGGCCTTGGGCGGCTACTCCAATCCGAAGATGGGTTTATGGACTATACTATTTCTTCATGTGGGCCATAAGCTTGAAGTACCATAGCCAAAAGACCCTGATATGTTGTGGACTCATGTTTTAGTTTATGTTACCAATCTAGGCCGGAATGTATTTTCTTATGTGTTTTCCCTGTACAGTAGATATGCATGGGCAGTGATATAATATATTATATCAGGCAGGGAGTGTGTTGCCTTCACAGGCTAATTGAATTAAAGTTACTTATATGGGACATGTAGTGAACCACTGCCATCTACTGGCAAACATGTATGGCAGGTCTCCTCTGCATATGTAAGCTCTCAGACAGGAAATGACTCTTGGTTTAGGAAGCTCGTCAGCCATTTTAGACTTCTATTCACTGGGGATGCAGTGTGCTTGCTTCTCTCCCAAGAGGCCTGAGACATCATCACCTGTAAGTGCCTTTCTTCTGTGTCATCTGTCATTTATGTTACACTAGTTATTCTATGTATACTGATATGCTGTTATTGTATTGTGTTTCAGTTTCACCTATAAAATAAAGTTGGATTCTTTGGTAGACAACACAAGCAGTGGGCTTCTGTTTGCTGGAGATTCTGACAAGGGTTTAGCTGTCCGTTTAGAGCCACACATAGTCAGTGTTTTGAGAATGGAACAGGATGACTCGAGTTGTCACCATGTCCCTAGCTATCAGTGGGGTGGAGTTTGGCACACATTTGCAGAGGATCAATGCCTGGAGATTTGACCCCCAGCCGGCATTTGCATTGGCTGGATGCCCTGCTATCAGCGGGTGGCCCAGTGTGAATACAGCAGCTGCAATCCTGCCTCTGGGATCTGGGTCCTTTAAGTACCTTTGTTGTAACTCTCTGAGTTTGTGTGGCTTGAGGTCAGCACAATACACTTGACCAGGCACCATGCAGACTGTTAAGGGGTAACTCCACTTTTGTTTAAAAAAAATAATAACCAAAACAAAAACATATGGAGAAGACTATGCTCTCTGAATGATCTGTCCGTATGCATTGCAGCATTTATTCAAGGTTTGGTGCAGTTTCCTACCTTTTTTCTTTTTTTTCTGTCCTGAACAGATAATTGTTTGTCTCAGCATGGCCTGCATTCTGTATGACAGGGTCTGATTCATTAGCCACCTAGTGGAATCACAGTGCTCTGATTTGGGAAGCTGTAGTGTCAATATTCCTTTAGCAATGGTTAATCCTTTAGGGGTTTCATTTTCACCTAGCATACAGAAACAGCTATTACATTGTCTTTTTTTTTACAGCTTAGGTTATTTTTTAATTCATTTTTAAATTAAATGGTATGTTGCGCCCTCTAGTTTAGCTAGATATGATTTTTGTGAGGCTTGCTAAAAGCCTGGGATAAGTCAGCCTGGAAGTGAATTAGAGAGGTCACCTCAAGACAGGCTGGGAGGCTCTACAGGTCAGGGCTTCTGGAGTCCTCCCACACTTCCAGAAACTGCTGGAACTTTCTGGAAGAGGAGTAGAGGAGGGGTGGTGGCCCAGATTTGCATGTTTAGGGGAACTTGGCCAATCCCCAGGCAGGAAGCCAGGTATTGCGGCTATGAGTAACCCTTAAATGTGGCAGAGCCTGTGCAGCAGGGGAGTCAGGTGAAAGATGGATTGAGAGAAGGAGCTGGAGTCTGGAACCTGGGAGGGGGCCCCAGGGAGGGGGGCCTACCTACAGGCTGGTGCTGAATGGAAGGATCTCCACTGCACCACCAAATCCTAGGGAGGACATCCTGTCAGCAGGAAAGGAGCCAGCCCAGGATAAGGCGTAAAAGCAGCTGCAACCCGTCAAGCTAACAGGACAGTATGAGTACTTCCACACCCTTTGGGCCAGAGAAGGGAGAGGGTGGTCAGGTGCAATACCAAACTAGTTCTCATCCAGGACTACTTAACTGCAGATCTTGGAATCCCTTGCCCAGAGATGCCTTCAGGACAGCCGGGTGAAAGAGGAAGGATTCATCTAAGGTCTCAGCAGGTACACCAAAGGGGACATCAGTGTTCCTTAAAGAGAAAGGTGCTACTGTTTTGTACACATTTTTGTACAGTGTACAGTGTTTTCTGAGAAGTTATACTTAAGTTCTACAGTTCCTTGGGCATTCCATATACCCCTAGACCCCATCCAAGTTGTTAATCCCTAATTAAACAACAAACCAAAGCTCAAGGACTGTTTTACTGACTCTGTGTGTGAAAATGTGGAGTTCTCTCTTAGACTTGCCCAGTATCCCTGTTTGGCTCCCTGTGCCTTTTGTAACCTGACAGAAGGCTCTTCAATGTCTGATGAAGCTGGACAACATCACAGTGGTGTTCTACATCAAGGGGCAGGTTGGAACCTGTGGGATCAGTCTATGTAGGAAGGTAGAGATGATTGTGATCTGGGTGGAGATAAATCTCTCTAACATTTCAACAGTCTACATTCAGAGCTTCTGGGAGGAATGCATATTTTGTGGCCCAATTGGGCAACAAGTGGTTCCTACATTCAGGCTCCTTCAAGTGGATTTCATCTCTGGGCAAGATTCCAAAGTTAGATCTGCTAGTATCTTCTTACTATTAAAAGCTAGAAAGTCTTTTCCCAAGGAGCCTGGGCCAGCAAGTCCTGGGTGTGGATACTGTGACAGATCAGGAAAGGTTTCACAAGGTTTTCCTCCAGTCTGATCCATATACAGTTTTTGGGGTCTATTCCTAAAGACAATGTCAATCATTGCAGTAATTCCCCATTGGCCAAACAGGTCTTGGTTCTTGTCGCAGGGTGCAATACTCCATCCTTGTTCACAGCTTTCCCATTTTTCATCCTGAGAGATAGAGACTAATCAGCCTTTTTTTTCTTGAAGCTGATATCTATAAATTATTAAACAGGATTTGACTAAAGCTTGTATATTTTAAACAGGTTTTTTTTAAACTTTTGCTTTGATCTTCAGGTTAAGTAAATTTTGTACTTCAACCAATCTTAAGCTCTGTTAAAGGGTAGATGTCTGCACTACCTGTCATATTCAATGTATCATGGATGGACTATCCCTTACTCATCCAATACCTTGATGAGGTGCTACATCTGAGACACAAGGGAGAGTCAAGGCTCTGTATGTAGGATTTACTACTTGCTCTGGACTTCCTTGCCAACTCTAGATGAGTTCTCACTTCAGTCCAGCTTGGGTAAAAACTGAGCTTTGAAGACAGCCTCTCTAAGGGCTATTACATCAGTCAGGAATTTTGCCAAAATCAGGGCTTTAGGGCAGTAGGGATCCTTTCAAGACCAGCAGATCCAGTTAGGTTCATCTTCAGTCCAGTTGGCATAAGGATTGAGCCAGGAAGACAGTCTATCTAAGGGCTATATCCTCAGCCAGGAAGCTTGCCAGGATCAGGGCTTAGAACCCTTTGGCGGCTTGCTGCTCTAGATGGGATCTCTTTCAGTCCAGTTTTGAGTAAAGGCTCAGTCATGAAGGCAGCCTCTCTAAGGACTTTTTCCTCAGTCAGGAAGTTTGCCAGGTTCTGGACATTAGGATATAAGGGATCCTTGTTTGCATTCTGCCTAGCATGGGTAGTGTTTATACCTATACTGGGTTGCAATTTGAGGTGGCTTGACATCCTATGAGATCAAAAGTTTTTATACCACCATATGCAGGACCACTAAGGATAACTCATTCGATTCCCTGAATATTGGGAAACATTGTGCATGCTCACAAGTTACAGCTTTGCTTAGAGTTTTCGCACATCTCTTTTTCACTCCAGCAGGATGGAGATATTATCCAGAATCACTGGATGGGTTATTCTGGCTAGCCAACTAGCTTATAGGGTTTAGGATTTGGGACAACATGGTATTCCACCAAGGCTGTTATGGCTCACTGTGGTACAAGGCTAGCTTCCTTATCCTGTTAATATTTTAGCTGTAAGTTTTCTGTTGGCTAAGTGCTTGTGCACTTGTTTTTTTTGGCTAGTTAGTTCCCAAACATATGCTGCCATGGAGTCTGTCTGGAAAACAGACTTGCTGGGTTGAAAATTAAACTGAAGGTGCACAGAAGACATGTGTATGTCATCATCATAATGAATAACCAGACACATAATTTGCTCAGATTACTGATTCCAAGTTTTCACACTTCCAAGCCAAGATCCAAATACTTTACTAGTGTTGTAGGACCCAGGTATTAGAGTGCCATTATTTTTGGACCAAAAGTCTGAGCATAACATTGCAGTGGAACAGAAGTGTTAGTGCGCCATTGTGGTGGCAGCCCCAGGTGTTACTGCTGTGCTGTGTCAGTGTGGCAATGCTGAAGATACACTATATTGCCAAATTGTGACACCCCTCCAAATCATTGGATTCAGGTTTTCCAATCCCCTCCATGGCTACAGGTGTATAAAAGCAAGCACCTAGGCATGCAGACTGCTTCTACAAACATTTGTGAAAGAATGGGTCACTCTCAGGAGCTCAGTGAATTCAAGCGTGGTACCGTGATAGGTTGCAACCTGTGCAATAATTCCATCCATGAAAATTCCTTGCTACTAAATATTCCACGGTCAGCTCTTGGTGGTATTATAACAAAGTGGAAGCAACTGTGAACAACAGCAACTCAGCCATGAAGTGGTAGGCCACATAAAATAACAGAGCGGGGAAGTGCACAGTTCACAGAAGTCGCCAGCTGTCAATAGCTAAAGACCGCCAAACTTCATATGGCCTTCAGATTAGCACAATAGTGCATAAAGAGCTTTATGGAATGGGTTTCCATGGCCGAGCAGCTGCATCCAAGCCTTACATCACCAAGTGCAATGCAAAGCATTGGACGCAGAGGTGTAAAGCCACTGGACTCTAGAGCAGTGGAGACATGTTCTCTGGAGTGGCCAATCATGCTTTTCTGTCTGGCAATCCAATAGACATGTTTGGGTTTGGTGGTTGCCAGGAGAATGGTACTCATCTGACTGCATTTTGCCAAGTGTAACATTTGATGGAGGGAGGATTTTGGTGTGGGGTCTCTTTTCAGGTGTTGGGCTTGGCCCCTTAGTACCAGTGAAGGGCACTCTTACGGTGTCAGCATTCCAAGACATTTTCAACAATTTCATGCTCCCAACTTTGTGGGAACAGTTTGGGGATGGCCCCTTCCTGTTCCAACATGACTGCGCACCAGTGCACAAAGCAAGGTCCATAAAGACATGGATGAGCAAGTTTGGGGCGGAGGAACTTGACTGGCCTGCAGAGTCCTTACCTCAACCCGATAGAACACCTTTGGGATGAATTGGAGTAAAGGCTGCAAGCCAGGCCTTCTCGTCCAACATCAGTGCCTGGCCTCACAAATGTGCTTCTGGAAGAATGGTCAAACATTCCCACAGAGACACGCCTAAACCTTGTGGACAGCCTTTCCAGAAGAGTTGAAGCTGTTATGGCTGCAAATGGTGGGCCAACTCATTATTGATCCCTACAGACTAAGACTGGGTATGCCATCAATGTTCATGTGTGTGTAAAGGCAGGCGTTCCAATACTTTTGGCAATATTGTGTATATGCATCAGCCGCACACACCAAAAAGTATTAAGCTCATGGTCAATACTGGGTGCTGTACAGATAGGAGGGATGGTAACATCTACACCAGGTCAACAGCATACACCAGTAAACCATTCTTGTTTCATCTAAAAAAAAAAATGTAACATCTCCAAGGTTTGCCAACATTTTAGAGCCATGCAAGGCCCCCTTATCATATTTCATTCTGCATGCCTTGGAAACATTATCACTCCTTGGGGAAAAGTATGGTGATATTAAAGGATAAGTTCACCTTCTGTAACATGTTACACCAATATTCAGGGTGTAACATGTAACATTACAAATGGATTGGCCCCCGCAACCCCCTCCCCCATTCCCCCATTGTGACAGCTAGCAAGGAATCTTCTCCTCCCGCTAGCTGTCACAGTTTTTTTTTAAATGTGGCTGTGTGTGACTTTGCCCACCTGGCTGTGTTACTCATTTACAGTGTTCTGTAAATGAGAAAACCACAAGCCCTAGCAGCCTTTATGGTTGTTGGCTTGTAGTTTTCAATAAATTACCATGGTGCTGTGAGCACTGTGGAAGTTCATTGAGTCTTCCTGTCAGTAAGTATTGGCTTACCTATACGAGGTACAAGGAAGCAGATGCAGTGACAGGTCTGCAGAAGACCGGCATGGTAAAAGTGATCTGCTGATCGCTGGTGCAATGCTTTACAGGCTCCCAAAATGAAAAATAATAATTGCACATTTTTTTACCTGCAAAAACAGGTGAATTTATCCTTTAACCATTTTTCCTGAAACAAGGATTGGGTATTATGATTCTGCATTGTTCTTGGATTAGAACCGTGGTACAGTAGACAGACAATAGATGAGAGTCTACCAATTTGGACTTTTTGGGAGAATTGGGTGACAAGCCAATATCTGTGGGGAAGTGCACCACAGCTTAAAGTTGAATTTCGTCATATAAAAAAAAAATACTCTTGAAGTGGGGCCTTCCTGCACTTCAAAAGTAAAATGCTCGTTTAGTTTAGGGAGAGTGGAATAAGCAGTAATACTTACCTTATTACTTACTACTCTCTGGTAACAAAGAATAAGGTAAGTGTTAGAGCCTATTCCTCTATTCCTAGACTTAACAGGCCTTTGGCCCCCTGCAGTGCAGGTAGTCCCCACTGCAAGGGTAATTTTTTGCTGCTGCCTGGAGTGGGGTTTTAACAAGCATTCATCATAAACAAATCAACTGTGGAGGTTACAAAACTTTATTTGATTACTACTTTTTAATCACTTCAAGTGCGGATAATTTCACCTCCTTCCTGTCCAGGCCAATTTTCAGCTTTCAGTGCTATCACACTTTGAATGATAATTGCACGGTCATGCAACATTGTACCCATATAAATTTTTAGCATTTTTTTTTATAAAACTTTATTTTGGTGGTATTTATTCACCACTGGGTTTTTTAATTTTTTACTATATAAATGAAAAAGTAAAAAAAAATTTTTTTTTAAAGTGTTTTTCTTATAAAATTTTGCAAATAATCTTTCTTCATAAATCTTGGCCAAAATGTATTCATGTATTCATCTATCTTTTTAGTAAAAAAAAAATAACCCAAATTAGTTTAGAACCAAAAATTATAATTTTTCAAAAAAAGTTTACATTTTAATTTTATTTTTTCATGTTATTATTTATGTTTTTTTTTTGTTAACATACTATCACCCTAGCAGTACAGTGTCACCATAGTGACACTGTACTACTTGTGGGGGGTGATGAAGATTTTTTTTTCTTCTTTTACACTGCTTGTAAAAGCAATCATTTCTCCTTCTCTCTGGCTGCAATCCTGCAGCCATTGAGAAATACTGTGCAAGCTGTGATTAATCACAGCTTGTCACATGGTACAAAGCTGTTGTGCATAGTGACATCTTGTTTACTACTGTTCATGTGATCACTGATTGGCCAATCAGTGATCAACATGAATGAGGACCTCACACAGAGGTCCCGTACAGCGATCTGTGTTCCATTGTGTCCAGAGGACACAGTGGGCACTGATCATGGTGCTGCTCGCTCCCAGAGAGCGTGCACAGGCAATGGATGTGGGGGGACATTTAGAGACATCCACCTGCATCGGCAGTGCTTCATCTGGCCTTTTATCAACATGGGCCAGACTAGAAGATATTAACAGGCTTGTCTGTGTCCAGCACCCATTTATCCTCCACTGCCCTATACAGGGATGTTTCTGCATCAAATTGCATACGTACATCCCAGCTTTTTTAATGTCTAGGGCCATCTTTCACAAGGACAATGTGAAGTGTCAGAGTACAATGTAGACATGCATCTTCTGTATACTGTATATGAACTCTCAATACTTACTTCCCAGTAAACTGTGTCATCATAGCAGCTCTGGTCAGGTGGCTGTCCCCAGAAAGGTATTTTCAGTATAAACCCTAGAAAAAAAATTTCAATGTTAATGTTATGGTTCATATGTGTGATATTACTTTAATAAAATTCAGAAAAACTGCATGTACGATTGTTCTGAGTGACTGATGGCAAGAACAAATATTATCACGTTTTTTCTCTCCAGGTTGAACGTTATTCATTCATACAAAATAAAATGAATAATTCCACATTGTGGTCACTAGATGGAGTTGATGATCAAATTAAATAAATACTTACCATGATTGTCAGCTCCATCTAGTGGCCATAATGCAGTATTTTCCTGATTCACTCTATTCTATGTGAGGAATATTTAACCTGGAGAGAAAATAGCCTAACAATACTCTATATTGTTCCTATTCACACTGAACAAATGTACAAGCAGTTTCACAGGATGAATAGCTTTCAAACACAAATATACCCTTATGTTTTATTACTTTCTATCTTTTTAATCTCTGTTAAATACTTATTCTGTTTTTACCAATATAGGATCATCACAGAAAAGATGTGCATCGTTATTCCTGTCTTAGGAAAAACTCAACAGAAAGTTATAACAAAGAGCAAAACCTTCAAAAATCAGGTACACAGTCCAGAGCACATTATGCTTTTAAGGCACTTTACCCTGTAATTTCCTTACAGTAGTTTTTTCAGCAAGGTGCCAGTCACAATATCTGATATGTACTGTAGATACAACAGGGCCGCCATCTGGGTGGGGCAGCCCATACACTTGTAGGTGCCCGGGCGGCCCTTCTGCGTGGGTTGGGTCAGGCCACAGGGTGCTGGCAGAGGACCCTGTGGAGGAGGAGGAAGAAGAGGATGAGGTCAGGCTAGAGGAGCCCCCCCCACTTTTTCCTGGTGTAGATGGGACACAGGCTCAGCTATTCTTCCTGGCACCAGATCCCTCCACTGACACTATCTGGAGGAGACAATACAGGACAAGTGAGATCTGGGAGGATAGGTGCTTCCGAAGGTGTGTGTGATCAGAGTAACACTGCCTCCCTCCCATCCCACTTCCCCTTCCTGTGACACTGCCCGCTCCTTTCCCGCTGTCCTCCTCCTATCCTGCTGCCTCCCTCCTTTGACACTACCCCCCATCTGTCCCACTGTCCCCTTCCTGTCCCCCTGCTCCCCTCCTGTCACACTGCCCACACCTGTCCCACTGCCCCCCCCCCTCTTGCCACACTTCCCCCACCTGTCTTGCTGCCCCCTCCTTTTCCACTGCCCCCTCCTGTGGGGGGAGGAGATGAGACTGAAGGAGGACATGGGATGGAGGACATGAGACTGGCGGGTGGAGAGCATGGGTTGGAGGCGATGGGACTGTAGGAGGAGGACATGGTATTGAGGAGATGGGACTGTAGAAGGAGGACATGGTACTGAGAATATGGGACTGGAGAAGGAGGACATATGATGGAGGAGATGGAACTGGAGGAGGAGGAGGGCATGAAAGGGAGAAGATGGGACTGGAGAAGTAAGAGGAGATGGGACTGGAGGAGGAGGACATGGGGTGGGGGAGATGGGACTAGAGGAGGAGAAGGAGGAAATGGGGTGGAGAAGGAGAACATGGGCTGGGAGTCATGGGATCGCCAGTGGGTGGATTTGGTGGGACAGCCAGTGGGCAGGCCCTGGGGAATATTGGTGGTCAGGTTTTTTTATGTTTTATAGCATGCTAATGAAAAAAATTTAACCATGCAGGTTATAGGGAGGTGGACCAAAGGGAACCAAAAAGCCCTTCACTGAACTAGGTGAAGTCTTCTTCATACACAAGGTATCTGCATTTTGTGCTTCCATCATATATTCAAAAAAATAAAACTTTATGGCCCACATAATAACCCTATGTTGACACAATGGTCTAGTGATCATGAGAGATATCATTGAAATAACATTGTTAACAATATGACCACTCATACTGGGACCATCATGCAACAACATTGGCCAATTCTGATCCTCCAGTTTGGAGGCTAGGCATGGGTCTAACAATGAAAAAATGTAACTGCTGTGAAGATCAAACAGAAAGCCCTTGTGGGCTGTAGTGTTGTATAGTAGTAGGAAAAGCAGCATCTTTGTATGCTGTGTGTTTGAATCAGTGAGCAAGCCTATATCAGTTTTTTTTTTCAATAATAATATTATACAGTAGTGCTACCCGTTTTAGTTTTGTTTACATTGCAAAACCTTGTAAGTTTCACGATAATGTAACAAATCCATTATCAATACCTTGCCAAAGTGGACTCAATGTCCATATAGAAAACATGTGGAATTCTACCTAAATAGTACCCTGAAATATCTTGAATTTCCTCATGAAAAATAGCAGTGTAGTTCCAGTGCCTCTGAGGATGCCCAGTGGGAGGGTCGAAATGCATTAGCAACAGACGTGGCCAGGGGCGGACTGACAACTGATGGGGCCCCCAGGCAATAGGGGATCATGGGACCCCTGTTTCCTTGCCCACACTCAAAGCACACCCCAAAAAGCCTATAAAAAGGTACCAGGGGCCTTTCATGGGGCCCCCTACTGACCCCGGGCCCTCGTGCAGTGCCCGAGTGCTCGAATGGTCAGTCCTCCCCTGGACGTGGTGATACTAAGCCTAGGAGCTTTGTGGAATACTAGAGACCTATTATTGTACACTTAGAGATTCATGCCTATTATATCTGGAAACATGTGAGTGCAATACCAGTGTGTCTGCTTTTACTAATACACGGAATTACACTATTTTGGATGCCTCTCTCCATTCCTTACATGTATATATCTATCAGCTCTACATTTGAATCATTGGGAATGACAAGCAACATTTAATCAAGAGGACTACAAGCTCCAGCATGACTTCCTATGCCCCACCAAAAGAGTGAAAGACTCTTATTTCACCATAAGAGTCCATTAAAGTTGGTGAGTGAGGGGGCACACAGGCAGGGAGCACAGAGCACTTATCACCTTCTGCCTGTGAAAGGGATTTTTGTTCACTTGATTTCACATTTGGGAGTTTATTTCACTATTTATTGTTATGTGTTTATTATTTAAGCATGTTTTTATGTCATATAACATACATTGAGGCAGCGCTCCTGCTATTTTGTGTATTATAGTGTAGTTCCAGTGCCTAGGCACCCCTGTGCCTAAAGCCTCATAGCTGTATATCTGCAGTGTAATATAATCTAAGGGACTGCTGCCTCTGATTGTTAGTCTCAACAGATTTGGAATGATATTTGGTGATGTTGCTCCTGTGTTGCTCTTTGTTCTCCTTGCTGGAGAGGAAGCTTTACCTGAGGACATGCAGTGCAAGGATCTCCCTGCTTCTGTTTCATCATTCTTTGGATCTTTATGTCTTTGCGTGAGAGGGCAAATCAATAGTCACCAGTGTTGCCTCCTCCTCTCCTGCAGATTCTTGTATATTATTCTTGCAATTATCAGTACATCAGTCAATAGGATATGAGCCTAACATAAAAAAGCAAAGTCCTGATCTTCTACTGTGTTGGACACCTCCTCACATATATACAGTACAGTAGAAGGCATGGTACATCAGTAATGGGGAAAGACCAGCTACAGAGAGCATATAAGCAATACTGGTGAGTTTGTCCTCTGTTTATCCTATGGACTTTCACAACTTCCACTGTTCAAGTCCTTTTTAAAAAGCCAGATGCCTAGTGAGAGGTGTCCTAGCTGGAACTGGTATAATGTGCTTTTCATCTGTAAAGGAGCCTTCTAGTACCCATACCTTCCAACTGGGAGACAAGAGACACCTATTAGAGAAAATATATTGGCATAAGAAGCACCCCCTGCTATGCCCCCTTAAAGGAGAATTACAAAAAAGATTGGGTAAGCCCACAAACTCTTTTTTTTAAACCACTACTATTCCTTTACATGGGCTTTTGAAATATACAAATGCAACAATTTAGGTTTTGGATGAAATGTTTAGCTCTGTGAAACACTTTTTTGATAGATAAATAGTGCAATTTATATACAACAATATAGATCAGACCAAAATGAGGGACAAAAGAAAGGACAAAGGGACTTTGTTCCAAATAAAATACAGTCCCTGTAAATCAGGCACAGTTGGGGGCTATGAGTACATGTATATGGTTACAATGACTATGACAATTGTTACATTATTAGCACAAAAACCTGTAAATGCATTAAGTCACTGAAAGCTAAATATAGGACATTTTAGATCCTGTCTGTAGAAGGCCATTATTAAATCACATGTATGAAATCCTCTGTTGTTTTTTTTTTCAGAGAGAATATATTCCAGTATACAAACCTGTAATAACACCTCCAACCACAGAGATGCCAAATGTTGCAGCCAAAGCGGCTCCTTGCAGGAGTGGAGTAAACCTACAAGGCAGAAAAAGAAAATGGATTATCGGCGCAGAGTCAGGGTCAAGAATATTACTAGATTTCAGTCAGAAGAGAGTTAATACCCCTGCCAGTTTATTTTTTTGCTTTTCCCATTGGGGAGATTTTCCTTCAATTCCTGTTCCAGAGAAGCAACAGGAAATGAGAGGAAAGTTCTACAAAATGAGCGAAATCACCTCATCGGCCTATTTTATAATTGTGGCCGGGGGGGGGTAGTAAAAATTGGCGGTCAAGTTATAGGTTTACCACCGGAAGCAGGCACCAGTGTAGCATTACCCCTGAAGGAGCCGCTGAGAATTAATAGGTTCTTTCTATGTGATGCAATGGCTGCCAGTCACACAAGCAATAGTCCATTCACTCTGGCTTCATTAAAAAAAGTCTAGGGAATGTCTTTTTTAAGACACCCTTCTCATGGTAAAAGTAGCACAGTCTAGCTCTCACAACAGGGAACCATGAGGTAGTTTACAGAACATTCTATTTTCTCATAGCTGGGGACCATGAGGTAGCTCCAAATTAGTTAAGGTGTTATAGATAGGGAATCATAAATCAACCACCTCCTTATTACTATAAATACCCTCTAACACAATCAACACCTTCCCCTGAAAGTGTACCAAATTATATAAGTGACAGTGTTATTAACAAATACTCCAAAAAATCATACTACAATCACCTTAATCCCCAATTTTTTTTTCCCAAATTATATAAATCCACTACCAATATAAAGTCCACTACAATTCTTTTGTAAGTTCACTAAAACATCCCATCAATTCTTCCAACGGTATTCATAAACAGTCCACCTCAAAGAAAAGAGAACTCATATAGTGCATTGATTTATTGTTTTATTTCTAATTTTTGACTAATTTTTATAAAAAATATTTTAATTTTATTGAATGCGTTTTATGACACTTTTAGAGGTATAGATGGAATAATATGTGCATATTTATGCACGTTGATTAGAGAGTAATAAATAAATAAAAAAATAGAGATACATTTTAATAAAAGATCAATAGGATAATGAATTGGGAAGTATCCATTGGGTGGAATGCATATTATATTGATAGCCCGTAATATTTTATTTATGAATTATGATCTATTTATGATGGTACAATTGGGAGGTTAATTTTAGTTATTTTATATAATTTTAATAGTAGGGATTTTTATATTTATGTAGAGTTCTTCCTTAATAACTAGGTTTGATTAAAGTAATTTTAGATGGGTAGTTGTTTAGAGAAAAAGGACCCTAATCCACTATAATAATATATTTATATTGAGGTTATGTTATAAAAGGAAAGTCATTGTATATAATACTATTCAGAATGTGTATATATGTATCCAAGAGACTAGGTGATTGAGGTTTTAGGGGTTAATGGTATAATTTTTATGTATCAAGTAATAATTATGTTGTTATATATTTTATAGATTGCTAATGAAAATTATGGGGTAGAGTTTTATAGTATGTCATTTTGGTGGACGTTTTGTGTATCAGATAACATATGCCGGATCAGTTGTAAGCAGTTACCGGACATTACTGGCATTGCTCCCATCTCCAATATGGCAGCGAGTGCCTCGGCGCCATGATGAGGGGTTTAAATAGAATTCTGTTGCTTGACGGTCACACCCCTTATGACTAAGTCGATGACGAAACGCGTCAAGGTGGAGTGACGTCGAGACGTTTTTTCCCGGAAACCGGAAGTTACCTGGTGGCCATTTTGGATAAGGGAGAGATCGAGCAGGTGCACCTGGACGTTTTTCCCTGGATGACCGTGAGATTCCTATACTTCCTGTACTCCCTCTAATGCGATTTTAAAGCTTTGGCAATGTGAGCAGTTTCAAATAAAGTGCATGTTGTTAACTTTTATTGGCGGTATCACACTATGTCCTGTATGTTTTTTTGGAGACACTGTGAGCAGAGTGTCTGAGGAATCCAGAGAGTGAGGTGGCTGCAGGATACAGCAGAGGTTCCTAAGCGGTTCAGCCTGTGGAGTTTCTGGATTACTTTAAAGCCTATTATATTGGGAAAGTTGGTAAGGGTACCCTTACTGCATTTAGAAGTGTACACTTTTTGAATTGGAGTTTTTGCGATGTGGCACTAAAATAGTGTTATATACACCGATGTGTTTTTCACTGTTCACGTTTGGTTCACGTTTTTTTCACCATTTTTCACCTATATTCACTGTAGGAAGTATAGAAAAAGTTTTTTTACATATATAATTTTATAAAGGATAATGCACTATATGAGTTCTCTTTTCTTTGAGGTGGACTGTTTATGAATATCGTTGGAAGAATTTATGGGATGTTTTAGTGAACTTACAAAAGAATTGTAGTGGACTTTATAATGGTAGTGGATTTATATAATTTGGGAAAAAAATTTGGGAATTAAGGTGATTGTAGTATAATGTTATAGATAGGGGCCATGAGATAGCTCTAGAATAGTTAAAGTTTCATAACTGGGGGCCATGAGGCAGCTGCTGAATAGCTAAAGTCTCATAACTGGGGGCCATGAGGTAGCTTCCAAATAGCTAAAGTCTCATAACTGGGGACCATGAGGTAGCTCCCAAATAGTTAAAGTCTCATAACTGGGGACCATGAGGTAGCTTCCAAATAGCTAAAGTCTCATAACTGGGGACCATGAGGTAGCTCCCAAATAGCTAAAGTCTCATAACTGGGGACCATGAGGTAGCTTCCAAATAGCTAAAGTCTCATAACTGGGGACCATGAGGTAGCTCCCAAATAGTTAAAGTCTCATAACTGGGGACCATGAGGTAGATTCCAATTAATTAAAGTCTCATAACTGGGGACCGTGAGGTAGCACCAGAATAGTTAAAGTCTCATAGCTGGGGACCATGAGATACTGTATGTCTCTGCAAGGGAGTCAGCCAGATTCTCTACTCACAAGTCCTAAAGCAGCCACCTCCTCAGACTCTATCCTTTGATAGAGAGGTCCAGTATTCAGTCCAGAGATGCTGCAGAGGCAAGCAGCCCCCTGAAGCTTACAGACCTATCCCTCCCAGGAAAAAAAAAACAGAAAAAATCCTCAAAACTTCAGGCTATTTACCACCTCCCAGACCACTTTCTGGGCACACTTCCCAGGGGATTGGCCTGGGCATTGTAAATATTTAGGCTGGTCATTTGAATTTTCAACTGCAAGCTCTGCAAGATTCTCACAGAGGTAGGAGGAAGGAAGCAAACAAACTCTCAGCCTGTGAAACTGTGACCAGACCAAATCAATCGATCACTGCTCCTCTGATTACAGAGCAAGCCAAAAACTAAATTTACCTAGAATCCTATACTAGGAGGGCACAACACCAGGTATATTTTTATCTTCCAGGAGTCCAGCTTTGATAAATCTGCCTTGCTCTAAGTAGGAAAAATTGGGACAAAAGGGGCACTGTCCACGTGACTAGGGTAAAACAAATATTACATGCTTGGAGTCATCAAAAAAATGTCATGCATAACAGTGCATTGTAAAATTGGGAAAGTCACTCACCCAGGTTTGGCTCCCAGTGCAGTGGCAACAACAGCAGCGATACCTCCCAGAATACCCGGCAAGCCATGCAAATTGTGCACACCACAAGTGTCTTGGATTCTCAGCTTGGAAGCGACAATTGGCTAAAAGACAACATATGGTTATTCCACAATCTAGAGGAAGATACAATCCAGATATTAAAAAAGATTTTTCTTATTTTTTTAATTGACACAGCATAAATATAATCTGTAATGGTTTACACTGTGGACACCTTAGGCAATTAAAGCATCCCCCCAAATTCAATAGGAAAATGAATACTAAAAGAATGATGGGTAAAAGACAGATCCATCAAAGTTCTGAAATGGGGCACACTATTCAGGCAATAACAAGGAGTTAAACTAACTAATATACATTGTACTAGATATTTTAGCATATATATATACTGTATATATATATATATACAGTATATACAGTATCTCACAGAAGTGAGTACACCCCTCACATTTTTGTAAATATTTTATTCTATCTTTTCATGTGACAACACTGAGGAAATGACACTTTGCTACAATGTAAAGTAGTGAGTGTACAGCTTGTACAACAGTGTACATTTGCTGTCACCTCAAAATAAATCAACACCCAGCCATTAATGTCTAAACTGCTGGCAACAAAAGTGAGTATACCCGTAAGTGAAAATGTCCAAATATGACCCAGAGGGGTTTATTTACTAAAGCTGGAGAGTCCAAAATCAGACTCCCTTCTGCATAGAAACCAATCAGCTTCTAACCTCAGCTTGTTCAATGAAGCTTTGGCAATGAAACCTGGAAGCTGATTGGTTTCTATGCAGAAGTGAGTCTGATTTTGGACTCTCCAGCTTTAGTAAATAAACCCCAAAGTGTCAATATTTTGTGTGGCTACCATTAATTTCCAGCACAGCCTTAACCCTCTTGGGCATGGAGTTCACCAGAGCTTCACAGGTTGCCATTGAAGTTCTCTTCCACTCCTCCATGACGACATCACGGAGCTGGCAGATGTTAGAGACCTTGCACTCCTCCACCTTACGTTTGAGGATGCCTCACAGATGCTCAATAGGGTTTAGGTCTGGAGATATGCTTGGCCAGTCTGTCACCTTTACCCTCAGCTTCTTTAGCAAGGCAGTGGTCGTCTTGGATGTGTTTTTGGGGTTGTTATCAAGTTGGAATACTGCCCTGTGGCCCAGTCTCTGAAGGGAGGGGATCATGCTCTACTTCAGTATGTCACAGTACATGTTGGCATTCATGGTTCCCTCAATGAACTGTAACTTCCCAGTGCTGGCAGCACTCATGCAGCCCCAGACTATGACACTCCCACCACCATGCTTGACTGTAGGCAAGACACACTTGTCTTTGTACTCCTCACCTGGTTGCTGCCACACACGCTTGACACCATCTGAACCAGATAAGTTTATCTTGGTCTCATCAGACCACAGGACATGGTTCCAGTAATCCATGTCCTTAGTCTGCTTGTCTTTAGTAACCTGTTTGCGGGCTTTCTTGTGCATCATATTTAGAAGAGGCTTCCTTCTGGGACAACAGCCATGCAGACCAATTTGATGCAGTGTGCGACGTATGGTCTGAGCACTGACAGGCTGATCCCCCACCCCTCCAACTTCTGCAGCAATGCTGGCAGCACTCATATGTCTATTTCCCAAAGACAACCTCTGGATATGACTCTGAGCACGTGCATTCAACTTCTTTGGTTGACCATGGCAAGGCCTGTTCTGAGTGGAACCTGTCTTGTTGAACCTCTGTATGGTCTTGGTGCCTGTGCTGCAGCTCAGTTTCAGGGTCTTGGCAATAATCTTCTTATAGCGTAGGCCATCTTTATGTAGAGCAACAATTTTTTTTTTCAGATCCTCAGAGAGTTCTTTGCCATGAGGTGCCATGTTGAACTTCCAGTGACCAGTATGAGAGAGTAATAACACCAACTTTAACACACCTGCTCCCCTTTCACACCTGAGACCTTGTAACACCCATGAGTCACATGACATCAGGGAGGGAAAATGGCTAATTGGGCCCAATTTGGACATTGTCACTTAGCGGTGTACTCTCTTTTGTTGCCAGCGGTTTAGACATTAATGGCTGTGTGTTGAGTTATTTTGAGGGGACAGCAAATTTACACTGTTATACAAGCTGTACACTCACTACTTTACATTGTAGCAAAGTTTAATTTCTTCAGTGTTGTCACATGAAAAGATAGAATAAAATAGTTATAAAAATGTGAGGGGTGTACTGACTTCTGTGAGATACTGTGTGTATGTGTGTATATATATATATAATCAGACAAGGGAGGACTGGACGTGGGATAATTTTCCCCCTGGACCAGTACTAATAAGATATGTTGAGCTGCTGGTCCTGAGTAGTGATGCCCGAATCTGTGAATAGGTTTGCAAATACCAAATCTGGTTTATTAAACTTGCATTTGAAATTACAGATGTAGTGCGATGTATTCCTTTATAGGTGATATTGTTTGTTTACAAACAGCAGCCGGGATCTGTCATTTAGCAGCAGTAGCACTGGCACAGCTAAATGACAGATCACTGGCGGCCTCTGTAAACAAACTGACTAGAGATCCTAAAGGACGTAACTTGATCAATGACATCACTCAGGATCCCCTCTGGCTTATTTACATACAGAAGCAAGCAGGGATCTGCAATTTTTGTAATGGGATTGAAGGCAGGGCAACATGGTTGGTTGGCAGGTCATCTTGGCAGTATTTGCTCCTTAGTTAAAAGGGCCACTTGGTGGCATGTGCTCTTTAGTGCAAAGGCCTCCAGTCTTCAGCTGATTCCAGGTCTCACTCATTTAACACCAATAAATGTATTTTCATATTAAAGGGACAGTCATTTGGTTAAATGTTGTCATTTGATAGCCCATATCTTACTTTTTATAATCAGAGTGAAATCCTTTATGATCCAAATGAAAGAATTAAAAGAATGTGGAAATGTAGAAGGCTACACATGACAGTTTTAAGAGGGGACGAGTAAGAACTGTTTTTTCTTACAAGGTTTGCATTCAGGAACTTTTATTTACCATTAAGAACTTGAAGCCCAATGTGGAAATGATGCCAGCAATTAAACCAATTATCATTGCCCCAAATGGTCCAATATTCATATCAGCACATGTGCCCACAGCAACTCCTCCAGCCAAGGTGGCATTCTGAATGTGGACCTGTGTAAAACAAGTAGATAATAGAATGTTATAGAACAAATCCAAAAAAAACGGTAGAATTAATCACTAAATTGTTAACGCTATCCAAAACGAATGCAACTACAATAAAATCAGAAAGCCCACATGATCAGCATTGATCTGTGTATTATACAACATCATGCAGATTCAACAAGTCTCTTGTCCTTGATAGGATAGGCTGCCTTTTGTCACATGACTATGTGTGTATGTATAGTCAAAAAGCTGGCCATACAATATACAGCATAACAACTTACAGACCAATCACGTATCTGGTATGTCACTGGCCTTCAAGTGGTTGTACCGGGATGATGCCTGCAACTGCAGGCATCATCCAGGTACTGTCTTTTATAGCCGGTGGTTGGCTCTCTTGTAATTACAATCAGAGCAGCTAACTAGCTCAATCGCTATTACAAGCAGCGGGAGGGAATGTCCCCCCCACCCGCCGCCTTCCATGGCTTGCTTGGAATCTGTCGGTGAATGTGCCAGCAGGTCAGAGAGCCATAAAAATCTGGAATTGACTTTGATCAGCTGTCCACTATGGTAAACCAGAAGCAATGACCTGTCATCACTTCTAATTTACCCAGATGTCAACGGCTCCATTTTTAAAAACGTAAAAGTATTCAAAAACACTAATATTGAACTATTGACTAATTGAATGCTTTTAAGAGGAGGGATTTGGGGTCCTGTCACCAGGGCTGCATCGAGGGGGACAGCCCATACACATATAAGGGGGCCTAGTCATCCTGAGGGGCCCGGGCCCCAACCAGGGCCTTTTGCCCTGCATGGGCAGACCTGCCAGGGTGCAGAGGAGGGTGGAGTGGTGGGCAGATCCCAGGTGTATGCAGGGAGTGGTTGGGGCCAACTGTCAGGCAGGCCCTGGACAGGAAGGGAAGTGTGCACCTGGCTGTGAGGGGTGGCTATGGCCAGGGGGTGCTGGTGGAGGGCCCCACAGAGGAGGAAGAGGAGGAGGTCAGGGTGGAGGAGCCCCTCCATTTTTTGTTTCAGCTGTCACCAGAGATCCTGGTGGAGATGGGACACATGCTCAGCTACTCCTCCTGGCACCAGATAACACCATCTGGAGGAGCCACTACAGAGCTGGTGAGATCTGGGAGGATAGGTGCTTCCCAAAGTGTGTGTGATCAGAGTGACACTGTCACCTCCTGTGACACTGCCCTCCTCCCGTCCCACTGCCCCCTCCTGTGACACTGCCCCCTCCTTCCCCACCTGTCCCCCTCCCATCTTGCTGCACTCCTCCTATAACGCTGTCCCTCACCTGTCCTATTTCCCAACTCCTGTCTCCCAGCCCCCTCCTGTCACACTGTCCCCATCTGTTCCACTGCCCCCCACCTGTCACACAGCTTCCCTGCTGTGGGGTGATGGGACTGTAGGAGGAGGACATTGGATGGAGGAGATGGGACCATAGGAGGAGGGCATGGTATTGAGGAGATGGGACTGGAGAAGGAAGGCATAGGATGGAGGAGATGGGACTGCAGGAGGAGGAGGATTTGGGATGGAGGATATGGGACTGGAGAAGGAGGGCATAGGATGAAGGAGATGGGACTGCAGGAGGAGGAGGACATGGGATGGATGAGATAAGACTGGAGGAGGACACAGGATGGAGGACATGGGATGGAGGAGGAGGACATGAGATGGGGGAGATGGGATTGAAAGAGGAGGACATAGGATGGAGAAGGAGGAAACATCTCCAGTACATGTGCACCTGCTCTCAGTAGATGGCTTGCCACTAAGAGAGCCATGCTGTGGCCATGACTCCTGTGCGCATGCACGGCAGTGACATCATCGCAGCTCAGCCAGTCAAACAGCTGAAGCCTGCAAGCCCGGAAAGAAGACCAGGTGAAGATGAAGGCACCTACAACGGTGACAGCGCGCCACTGGAGGGCTTCATTCTAAGGTAAGTCTTTCATAATGAGCTAGTATGAGATGTATACTAGCACGTTATGCTATTATTTTGCAAGGAACATTTTAGGGGATTTTATTCTTTTTGTGGTTTACTACCGATTTAATGGAAAACTGATTAAAATTAAGCACAATTTAAAAAATATATATATTTCTGATTTTTGAAAGCCGAAGTGAAAAAAGTCAACTATGAACAAAAGTTATGGCCCCACGTTAAATGAGAACACTGGTTAACACAAAACTCACCAGAAACCTAACACATTCTTAAGCTATGGCTCTCCTGGAATAGGATGTTGAGAACAACAGTTTTGTACTTTTATCCAACCATTCAGATGTCATCAAGCAAGCTGCACAAAATATTAAACACTTGGATGGGTATCTATATAAAATTTGTGTAGGCTCTGCTACTCCAGTGATCCCCACTAGTTTCCTATGCCCTGCTGCGTATTGAACACAGAATGTTACTCTTGCAGACAACACTTTGTAAGAATGCTTTCTGATAGGACCAGATGGAGATTGTGACATCACCACCCCATCTCTCTACCTTGTCCAATTAGAGGACGCCTTGCATTCATTGAAAAAATCCAAGGCATCCTGTGATTGGCACCCATGCCAAGTAAGCAACTTCCTCTGTCCACAATACAGCAGGGCAGACCCAGAAGCTAGTGGAGATCACTGGAGTAGCAGTGCCTACTTCACTGATTTTTAGCCTCCATGGGGATCCCACAGGTGTGGTACATACAGTCCTAGCTGGACCAATATAACTATGTAAAACTTGCCATACCTAGACTTCAGTTCTGGTAAATCTATCTCTTTTTTCCTCTAATCAGTGGAGCAGTGTGTGATTCGTTTTGGCTGTTCTGGTTCTCATGGCTGCAGGCTCAACTGCTTC
Source organism: Staurois parvus (assembly GCF_062004578.1). Classification (NCBI taxonomy): domain Eukaryota; kingdom Metazoa; phylum Chordata; class Amphibia; order Anura; family Ranidae; genus Staurois; species Staurois parvus. The sequence goes on along the minus strand of NW_028318186.1, from coordinate 4,280,388 downwards.
CCCTGCCTTCTAGTGGATTCCAGATTGTAGTGGGTTGGAAGAGATAGACCCTCAGCCTGACTATTTATGTGGTCTCAGACAATCCCTGGGGGAAGGAGTGTCCAGTAGGTGGCTGGGTAGTGCATAAATAGTCAGGAGCCTGGAGCAGCATGGTTCTTGTCCAGGAGGAGAAGATCCTAGCCTGAGGGACTGCTGCCCTTCTGGGCAGTGTAGTCAAAGTCTGTAGGAGTTCACCGAGGTTCCAGCTCAGAGAAAGCTAGGGGGCCTATTTCCTGGAAATAGCTGGAGCAAAATCAAGGGGTTTCACTGAGGATCTGGCCTGGAAATTCATGGGAGATGTATTTGGCTGGACCAAGGCATCCATGTATACAGGGACATTGTGAGTACAGGCCTAAGTGTGGGATCCTAGTGACTGTTCGCTGCTCTAACCCTCGGAGCATCTGCTCCAGTGCTGCTGAATTAAGATATTTCCTTTGCTTGGAGTCTCAGGGTTCTTTATCCTTCTATTGTCTGCCAAGAGGGAAATTATCCTGATGAATGTAGACAAGGCAGAGAGTGCCCTCTGATTTCTTTGTGCACTGAATTCGAAGTATCCCAAAGCCCACCCTGCACTCCAATGAGCATTAAATAATAAAAAGACATCCCCTGCCTAGTTATTGAATTGTGAGAATGTCAAAGTTATTGTGTGCTTAGCTTCTTGTGCATTCATTTGAGAAAAGAACCTGGGGCTAATCTGTGGGTCCTGTCAGGGGTCTGCGCTACACATGGCAGCCAGAGGGCTTGCTATACAAGCTGTGGTGAAGATCCTCTGCTTCACTTTGCTTCAGGACCTTCAGCAAAGATTATACTACAGGTTGAGTTCAGCAGGCAGCACCTCCTCCAAACACAGCCCATCCAAGTGAATGGGGCCGCGCCGCAGCCACCCTCTAGCGGTGTGTAATGTACGTGGTGCTGCAGCCTTTCAAGGGTTCAAACATGCATCCCAGAGTTGACACATAGCCTCCTCTGAGCCACATGTCAACAGCCTCTAAAAAGTGATCCACTGTGGATCATTTTTCAGAGGAGCTGCTTTGGTTACTTATTTCAAAATGTTAATAACATTCACATATCAGCACTACACAGTACTACGTCTTTATTTATACTGAGATAAAATTCTATGGTTTTTGTTCTTTGCTTGCAAATGTAATACAGTATCAAAAAAAGCCACACCCCCAACATGATTTAGCCACACCCAGTTCTCTCTGCATCGCTTGCCACTTCCTTAACACCCTATAAACTGTTTTCTCGGGTTGGTGTCTTTGGATCATGCCTTGCTCTTTCTTACCATATCAAACTTTCCTTTGTGTTCCACCAAGCTGGAGAAGGCATAGGCAGTCAGTACACAGGCAGCCAATGAGAAGTATGTGTTAATTATGGCCATTTCCTGCTCTGCTCCATGGTTGGCAATGGCCGAATTGAAACTTGGCCAGAACATCCACAAAAATAGAGTCCCTGTAAATATGACAAGATGGTAAACAATCATTTATGTAAGTTCATTAGGTATTTCAATATTTTAATCCACAGCTGCATAGAGAGGTGAGGGAGGAGAAACAGCAGTACAATGATCTTCCTAGTGAATTGCTGTGCAGGAAGAGGGGGGGGGGGGCGGACAAGTCTGATCATTGGAGGAGAGCAGGCTGGATTCTCAGTACAGATAGAGAACTAACCACACTGTGCTCTCATGCCTAGTAGGGTCAGTTTTTAATAGGAAAGCAGAGGAACTGGCAGGAATACCAGGGATTAAACACAAAGGAAGCAATACAAAGAGAACAAGATACATTTTCATACAAGTACATGGTACAGCAGGCACATATAAGGATTATGAAATGTTGGGTTTACATATTTTTTAAAATAATACCTGGTGTTCTTTTTTAAATGCCGCTTTATGCATTGACATACCTCCATAGACCCTGTCTGTCCAGACAGTATGGTCACCTGCTGACTTGGCACTATGTACAGGCATCTGAACTCTTCAATAAGACACAGACATTGAATCCGAAACAATTTTACTTCAGCTAATTGTAGTACACAGGGTCTTCTTCCAGTCTTTTGAAGACTAAGACTTTTCTGAGTTCTGTTTGAAGTACTAACACTAACTGAGGGAATATGGAAGAAAAAGGGAGTGTCTGAACTACCTAGTCCTAAACAGGTGGGAAGGATAGAGGGATGCCAAATGACATAAGTAAACAATTTGTAGTGACCTAAAACTGCCACCAGATGTCAACATACATCAAACAAAAGCAACCCAATACAATTCAATACAACACAAGAAAAAAAACATATAAGTGGTGATCCTGCCATGAGTGTTCCTGTTCAGGCACTTGCTACTGGTCTCCTGCAGCCTCTTAGCAGTCATTTTTGTCTACATGCACTCAGATGATGGCTACATGGTATTTCTCATGGCAGGTCTTCTGATGGTGACAACAGTGAACAAGGTCTGTGCAATGTGTGTTGAAATGGCCATGTGTAATCTCCATAGGAATCGAGTTTATTTAACCAGTTCCTGCCTGGCCAATAGCAAAATGACAGCCGAGCGGGACTTTCGTCAGTCCAGATGGGCATCATATGACGTCTTCTTGGATTGCCACCTCACACGTGCCTGCGAGATCTGTCATCGGCTGTGTTCCTTTCATGCCATCCATTGTATCCAATTGTGTTGCTAGGTGTGATTGGTCACAGTGATCACATGGTACAGACTGGGCCAATCACAGCCCATCTGTGTCATATGGTTATCTGAGTATACAAAAAAAAAATACTGATCACTCCCCCAGAGTAGTACAGTGTTACTATGGTAACAGTATATTACTCTGGCCACTGTGTTTTATTTTTTTTTAAATTGTAAAAAAAAAGGAATTAAATTTTTATATATATATATATATATATATATATATATATATATATATTTATTTATTTTATTTTTTTTTCATACTGTCACCAGTGTGCCTGATCACCACTGCACCAGTTATATGATGACATTGTACTGCACTGGCTGGTGACAGTATGTAAAAAAAATAGTGAAAAATTTTTTTTTTCATTTCTATATTTTCCAAAAAAGTCTGATAAAAAATGACAACTTCAAAAAACTCACCATGCCTCTTACTAAATACCTTAGGCGGTCTACTTTCCAAAAAGGGGTACTATGCAGGATATCTGTATTGTCCTGACATTTGTTGGCCTCAAGAAATGAGATCGGCTGTCGGTACATCAGGATTAATTAATTTTCATATATATATATATATATATATATACCATGGGTTGTGGACTCTATAACTTTCCTACAGATTGCATAATATATCACATTCCTACAGATTGCATAATATATCACATTCCTACAGATTGCATAATATATCACATTCCTACAGATTGCATAATATATCACATTCCTACAGATTGTATAATATATAACTTTCCTACAGATTGCATAATATATCACTTTCCTACAGATTGCATATTATACACTGATTTGGGATGTTTTCACCAAAGAAATGTAGCAGAATACATCTTGGCCTAAATTCATGAAGAACAATTATTTATTTTCAAGATTTTGTAACAGAAACAAAGAAAAACTTATTTTTTCACAATTTTCAGTGTTTTTTCACTTTTTTAACAAAAAATAAAACCCCCAGTGGTGATTAAATACCACCAAAAGAAAACTCTAGTTGTGTGAACAAAATGCAAAAAATTTAGCTTGGGTACAGTTTTGCATGTCTGTGCAATTGTCATTAAAAGTGTTAGAGCGCTGAAACCTGAAAATTGGCCTGGGCAGGAAGGGGGTAAAAGTACCTGGTATGGAAGTGGTTAAGATACACATTTGTATGCGTAGGGGACAGGGGCGGACTGACAACTCATGGGGCCCCCGGGCAATAGGGGGATCATGGGGCCCCTGTGTCCTTGCCCAAACTCAAAAAAGCCTATGAAAAAAGGTACCAGGGGCATCTCATGGGGCCCCCTACTGACCCCGGGCCCTCGGGCAGCACCCGAGTTTCCAAATGGTCAGTCCGCCCCTGGTAGGGGATGATTTACTAATGGCAAATAGACTGTGCACTTTGCAAGTGCAGTTGCTTTAAAACTTAGTAAATGAAGGGAAGCTCTGCTGACTTCCATCATCCAATTATGTGCAAGTAAAAATTGCTGTTTTTTTTATTTTTCTTGCACGTGATTGGATATTCTTTACAACGTGAAGCTTTGTCTCCTTTATTAAGCTCTGGAGCAATTGCACTTGCAAAGTCCACCATTTTTTTGCCTTTAGTAAATCAACCCCACAGTATTGCATAGCAGGTTAACATCCAGTTTAGTTAGGGTTAACTAATACTTTCCAATTTTAGTATATGTCCTGCGGAAGCGAGGTTGGGGTTAACATATCCTTTAACCCTGTCTCTGCTGTATACAATGGTTTGCAGCCGGATCCTACCTTAGGTTAACAGTATCAGATCATGTGGATGAACGAATGGATTGTAGAAGTGGTCAAAGAGAGACATCTAGTGGCTACATTGTATAACTATTCTATCAGTCTTTTTTGTTGGGGTTGATGAATTTTAATGTTCATTCACAACTTTTTTAGCCTTGAATGGGTCATAGGAGGGTTATGACCTCTCAAATTTAAATTGCTGGCTGTGTTGTCATTTGACCACAGTATCTATGAGATACATAAATATTAGTTTCCAATAGCCTGAGCCTTTAAAAGCAATCTGTCATTTTGCTCATTCAAGGCAGAGTGAGTAACTTTCTTTAAAGTGTTACTAAACCCAGCACTCTGCATTCACTATAACTCTCCAATACACAGAACATGGAAATGCAATTATTTTATTAATTATAAACTGATAAATGCCTTTTCTCATCTTCAGTTAGAGCAGTCTTGTGACTTCTATCAGTGTCTAGCTGAGCACTGGGTAAAGCTTGTTGGAGAAGTTTTTTTTCTGCTCTTGGAGAATGCAAAACCCGACCCTCTGTCTGGATAGTGCTCATTGGCTCTGTCCTGATCACATGCACTCTCCCAAGAAAAAAAAACTATCTAGCAATACACACTAAACTGAGCACGTGCATGTGGCTATGGGTTCAGTCTGTCTTATCAGGTGGACATCTGAGCAAGAAGAGGATCAGAGGATCAGAGAAGACAGGATCAAACAGCCTTTTTACACAATGCGGAGGATTAACCCTTAAGGTTTCACAGTGAGTATAACAAGCATACTGCATATACAGACTGAATTTACTGTTGTGGGTTTAGTAACACTTCAGGCTCACCAATCACCCCAATCTTAGTGATGCCCCCTCCCCGGTCACATGATGCACAGGGTTTTTTCTGCATCTTCTCCTGCTTGTGGACAGTGTTTAACCACTTGACCTCCAGAGGATTTACCCCCCTTAATGACCAGGCTTTTTTTTGCTACTCGGCGCTGCACTAATTCAACTGATAATTGCGCGGTCATGCAATGCTGCACCCAAACAAAATTTACGTCCTTTTTTTCACACAAATAGAGATTTCTTTTGGTGTAATTTGATCACCTGTGCACTTTTTATTTTTCACGCTATAAACAAAAAAAGGCCAAACATTTTGAAGAAAAACAATATTTTTTACTTTCAGCTATAAAAAATATATAGTAAACTCAAAGTTGGTTATAAATTTAGGCCAAAATGTATTCTGCTACATGTTTTTGGTAAAAAAAAATCCCAATAAGTGTATATTGATTGCTTTGTGTGGAAGTTATAGCGTTTACAAACTATGGTATAAATACTGCAATTTACGCCATTTTTCTGCTATACAGCGCTGCACAAGTTTAACGGACAATTGCGCGGTCATGCAATACGGTACATAAATGAAATTTACATCCTTTTTTTCCCCACAAATTGAGCTTTCTTTCGGTGGTATTTGATTGCCTGTGCGGTTTTTATTTTTTGCGCTATAAAAAAAAAAGGCTGAAAATTTTGAGGAAAAAAAACAATATTTTGGACTTTTTGCTATAAAACATGTCCAGTAAAAAAAAATGCAAAAATCATATTTAATCATAAATTTCTGCCAAAATGCATTCTGCGACATGTCTTTTCTAAAAAAAAAAACCAATATGTGTAAATTAATTGGTTTACGTTAAAGTTATAGCGTTTACAAATGGCGGGAAAGATACTGGGATTTTTATTTTTTTTTTATACTAATAATGGCGGCGATCAGCAAATTATGGCGGCGATCAGGGACTTATGGCAGCGACCAGCGACTTATGGCAGGACTGCGGAACTGCGGCGGACATTCTGACATTGGGGGGTACTGACTTGGGGTCACTGACATCCCCAAAAACACTAATACAGTGATCAGTGCAAAAAAAAAAACACTGACACTGTACTAATGGCAATGGGGAGGAAGGGGTTAACTTTATTTTGCAGGAAAGGGTTATAGGAGTGAGGGGAGTGTTTTACTAGGGGGCGGGGGTGTGTGCTGGAAGGGACAAGGCTGATCGAGAAAGAGAAACTGTTCTTTCTCGATCAGCTCATCCTCGAGCTGACAGGGAAGTGACAGACAGCACAGCTACTGCAGCTGTGCTGTTTGTCACTGTTTGCCGCCGATCGCCAGGAGATAGCCGGTAAGGACCGGCTGTGACCCAGCGACTCACATCTGCGGCGGTGATCGGCGCGCCCCCTAGCTGTTTACAAAACACACATTTTAAAACGTGGTTTTGCCTGCCAGTGCCGCCCTGCCACCGTATATCTACAGTGGCAGAGCGGCAAGTGGTTAATGATGCAGACAATGGTGCCGACATCAACACTGTTGTGTTCCTCCTTATTCTGTGTGTAAGATGATAATGTCTCCTCAGGGGCGGGTCAATGACACACTGTACTCACAATATGTCCTTACTCTTGCCAGCTGAATAACAGTGTGTGTCATTCAACATGGAGGAGTGAGGACATCTAGTGGCTAAAAAAAAATGACTGTGGGTAGCACAATCCGTGAGGAAGTATTACTGCCAGATCTTCCTTTTTATGTTCAGCCCCTGCTGGGGAATTTTCTAAAAAATACTTTTTAACCTCTTGCTGCCCACATAATGCTTCAATGTTTATGCCTGGGGGGGTCAGGAAAGATTGGCTGATAACATGACCACTGTGGTTGGCTGTGAGAGAGCGCTCACTTCAAGCTCCCAGCACAGTGACCCAGCTGTCAAAGACAGCTCTCGGTCCACACAAATGATCAGGAGTTGTTGGGACAGCCAACCACAGTGGTCATGTTATCAGCCAATCTTTCCTGACTCCCCGGGCATATAAATCCTATTAAAGGGATGCTGAAGGCTGGGTGGGAAGGGGTAAAGGCGTAGCCTAGTTCAGACAAATGAATTAATAGAAACCAAACAGCCACAGCACTGAAAATTCAAGACACTAGTTAACCACTAGTTCAGCACCGAAAGGATTTACCCCCTTCCTGACCAAGCCATTTTTGCTATTTAGCACTGCTACGTTACCTAGTAATTGCACGGTCATGCAATGCTGTACCCAAACATGTGTATTTACTATATAAACAAAAAAAAAGCCAAAAAATGTTTACTTATTGTTAAAAAACATATCCAATAAAAAATTTAAAAAAAAATCAAATTTCTTGATAAATTTAGGCCAAAATGTATTCTGCTACAAGTCTTTGTTAATAAAAATCCCCATGAGTGTATATATATTAGTTTGTGTGAAAGGTATAGCATCTACAAACAATGGTATATACTGTGTAATGGATTTTTTTTTTATACTACTAACGGCGGTGATCAGAGAATTAAAGTGGGACTGTGATAGTGCAGTGGACAATCTGACACTACCTGACACTGGGTAAAAAACTGACTATAGTAGAGAACAAAAGAAAAGAGTGCACAAACCTTGAGCATTACCTCAGTAAACAGTTCATGCATTTATTGATAAATTATACCAACACAGGGTTAGAAGACACGTGTGAGTTCCATCCGGAAAGGAGATAAACTCTTGGTCAAGCTGACGCGTTTCGAAGGGGGTCCCTTCTTCCTCAGAGCTAGTCACAAAGAGATAAGTCACCCCTCAATATAGTGTTGCTCTATCGCAGGGCCTGCCCTCACAAATGGGATGGCCTCATTTGGGGGGGTTTTGGGGCTAAATGTGTCAGCTTGACCAAGAGTTTATCTCTCTTCCGGATGGAACTCGCACGTGTCTTCTAACCCTGTGTTGGTTTTGGATGTTTACAAATATATGTAAAAATACTTTGTTAAAAAAAACCCTGAAGAATATATGTAAAAACTATATATTTTTAAAAATATATATTTTTTAAATATATTCTTCAGATTTTTTTTAACATATAAAATCATTTTAACATATATTTGACATATATTTGTAAATGCATTCCAAAAGTGTAGATTTGTATTTTTAAAGACATACAGTATATTTGAAATTTATTTTTAAAAATATTTTTCATACATTTTGTAATAAAAACGTCTTTCAACATACAGTATATATATATATATATATATATATATATATATATATATATATATTTTTTTTTTTTTTTTGAATACGGCCAAAATTGTAGCATTTCAAATATATGGCAATATATTGGGGAAGAATATTTTAAAAATATGTTTCAAATATATTTTTCTTCAATATGGGTGGGACCTCGGAACCCTATTAAGGGACCAAGGGGTCAGAGAGGAAGTTAGCCATGAGATTCATATTTTCAGAAATAAATCATGTTTATCCTCCAACACTGCTGCCAATTTTAATTTGGCCATGATATCATTTAGTTGGGGTTTCAACCTCCTGAACGTTTGTAAGCAGGTGAAATGTGTTTTCTCCACAGCAGGTGGCACTCAAATTGAGTGGCACCTCTGCCTGGAGAGGAAGCCCAAGAGAAACAACATTTCTCTATGGTTTCCTGTGTCAATGGATTGTTCCGGTTGGCTACACTGCGCCCATGAGACCCTCTATATAATGATCTATATAAGTCCATGCCCCCAGGTTTTGAGGCTCTTCTGGCATGTGGCTAGTCTAGGGAGAAAGACCCTGCTTGTTCGAGAAAGTAGCTAGTGGTAGGGAAAGATTCCTAATGAGGAGGAAAAGATTAGGGACTTGTTGTCCTGGAAAGGAACCTCCCTCTCGGGACCGGACTGGCCAGTCCGTGCTTCCCTTTTGAAACAGACGCTGTCGGTACATCTCCTCCTCTGCATTGAACTGTGAGTTATTTCCCTAGCGATGCTCTCTCGCCTGGGTGTTGGCATTCTCTTTAACCACTTGCCGCCCGCCTGCTGTTTTTAAACGGCAGGGAGGTGGCACTCCAGGGGCGGGTTGCTGTTCATAAACGGCACCCGCTATTTCTAGTTGTGCATGCTCCCTGGGAGCGCACAGCACCGTGATCTGGTGCCCGCTGTGTCCTCCGGACACAGTGAAACACCGATCGTCGGACGGGACCTCTGTACGAGGTCCCGATCATGTGATCACTGATTGGCCAATCAGTGATCACATGCAAAGTAGTAAGCAAGATGTCACTTGTGACATCATTGCTTACTACGTGTGAAATCTGTGAATGATCACAGAGGTCACATGGTACAAGGCTATTCACAACAGCCTTGTACCATGTGACAAGCTGTGACCAATCACAGCTCACACAGTATTTCTTAATGACTGCAAGAATGCAGACAGAGAGAAAGAGAAATGATTGCTTTTAAATCCTATATGGGTGTAAAAGCAATCACTGTAAAAAAAAAAATCTTCATCAACCCCCACAAGTAGTACAGTGTCACCATGGTGACACTGTACTGATAGGGTGACGGTATGTAAAAAAAAAAACCATAAATAATAATATAAAAAAATAAAATAAAAATGTAAAAAAAATGTTTAAGAATTATAATTTTTGGTTATAAACTAATTTGGCGTATTTTCTTTTTTTTACTAAAAAGATAACGGAATAAATTTTGGCTAAGATTTTTGATGAAATATTATTTATTGCAAAATTTTATAAGAAAAACACTTTTTTCAAAATTTTTGGACTTTTTCATTTATATAGCAAAAAAAATAAAAAATCCCAGTGGTGAATAAATACCACCAAAATAAAGCTTTATCTGTTTAAAAAAAATGGTAAAAAATTCATATGGGTACAGTGTTGCATGACAGCGCAATTGTCATTCAAAGTGTGATAGCGCTGAAAGCTGAAAATTGCCCTGGACAGGAAGAGGGTAAAAGTGTCCGGACAGGAAGTGGTTAATACAAGTTCCAAGTTTTACCGCAACCAGATTCTGTGTAATTACTGCCCACACCACACTGTACCTCCCCACACATTCAAGGAGGGGGATCTCCAGGAGCGGGCAATAGTTTACTTGGTGGCACTAAAAATGAAAACAACTCATTTTGCTATTTTATGACATATAGCCCTTCTTCAGCAAAACTTCAACTTGGTCTTAATAAAAAGCATGTTTTTTATGCCTCTGAACACAGTTCCATTTCTGCCAACGTATTCATGCACATTTTTTAGAACGGCATTCATTAAAAATGCCCAAACCTGCATTCAGAGAGGAGCCTACTGGCATAATGTATGCACATTCCTGCATATATGCACACAAACATGCGTATGCACTTGTATTCATTCCACTGGATAGAATAGATGAATACTCTGGTCAATAGAATGAGTTGACGCCAGGGGCGGACTGTCCTTGCCTACACTCAAAAAAAGCCTACTAACCCCGGGCCCTCGGGCAATGCCCGAGTTCCCAAATGGTCAGTCCGCCCCTGGTTCACGCTCATACGCTTCTAAGTGCCATACATATGTAAATGTGCGTAAATCTGCCACAAAATGAACATTTCTAGCCCTTGGGTTTTCAAGAGTAGATCCAGATCCGGCATAGGCATTCATTCACTGTGAAAAAAAAGACTGCAATAATCACAATATTTCCCTGGTTTAGTTCAGGCAATATCACAAAGTTATATCACAGGATTGAAGCAAACAAACTGGATCCCTTACCAATCATGGCAAACAGGTCTGAGTGGTAGACCGATCCTTCGTTATCATGGCCCTTCTTCAGACCAGGGCGATACAGGACTGCTGATGCAGCCAAACCAAAGTAAGCTCCAAAAGTGTGGATGGTCATGGATGCCCCAATATCGGTGGCCTGTGAAACACAAGAAGCCACTGAAAACTAGGCTGCATATGTTTAATGGAGAAAAATACGTGTAGACATACTCTAGGTTCTTCCTCTTATGGGTTCACTTTGACAGTATATCTCCTACCGTGTCTAAAACCCAAGACTGTTAGAGCCTACTGAATTTTAGAACTCTATTGATCGACTTCAGTACAACCAGCCTGTTGGGGTTTTCAATGAGATCACTGCCGGCGGCTATGGCCGCCAGCAGTGATCATTGTATTCTGCCGGTGCGGAAGAATCCCTGCACTCCTCCACCCTGGCAGAACACAATAGAGCTGTGGAAGACACTGCCTGTGTTGACTAGGAATCAAGAAATTTTCTTTCCTTCAACCAGTGGTTGAAGGAAAGAAAATTGCATTATGTATAGCCAGCCTAATGTAGGCCATAGACGGTTCGTTTATCAGCCGATTTTTCATCCGAAAGAATAAATCGGCCGATTTTCGCACTGTTAGTGGGGCAATGGCATTGGCTGATTTTCGCGGTTCCTCCTCATTTCGTTTATCGGTCAGTCATGCTGGAAAATTTGTGAAAAACGGTCGATTTTCGCAATCATTGGTGGCAACATCAGTTTACAGAACGAACGATGTTTTGTTTTTTATATGAAAAATCGTTTCGATAAACGAACCGTCTATGGCCTGCATTAGCCTTACAAAAAGAAATTTAATGCGACAACAACATCTAAGGATTGCTAAACTGCCATATGTTTTTTTTTTGTTTGTTGGTTTCTGGGATTAGATATCACTTACAGTATCAAAATTAAACCCCAAAGCAAATATTTATATTACAGCTTACCAATGCTTAGATGTGACGGCTGCATTAGTTTTCCTTTTTTAGGGTTTCTTTCTTTTATTTTTACCTGGTGATCCACCCAGTATGTAAATGTTTTTTCAAAAGAACAAGCTGTCCAGCATATGTAGCAGTTAGGGGGTTGAGACAAACCATTTAACACTGATAGGGTTGCTTACAATGATCAGCTTTTATTTATTTCTTGATATCGATTACTAAAATTATTGATTGTAATCATTATCCCAAAGGAAAAAAATATTTGCTGTAACTGCTGGTAAAGAATTGGCTGGAGTTTAACTTCAAATTTTTAGTGTATTTAAATCTGCTAGTTCATCTAATACTCCCCTCCCCCCAGACTGACATTGACACCTAAGCGTTTTCTGCAGGGTTTTGCAGAAACGCAGTTCAGTCCGTTTAACATGATTTCCTATGTGACACGGTCATAGTTGTGCATTTTCACCGGGTGCATTTTTTGGAAAGGGTCAGGGACGTTGCTTTTTTGGTTCTATAGACTTTAATGGAAACGCTGCAGAAAAGCATGTATTGCGTTTTTGGCGCGTTTTGGATGAGTTTTGTATTTTAACTCTGCCTGGCAACAAGAAAAATAAAAAACCGTGGCAAAAACGCAAGTGCAAAAACGCAAAACGCAATGCAGAAACAGCTCAAACACAACCTGCATAGGTGTGAACCTTGGGTAAAGGTGCCCCCTGCCCTCCTTCATCCAGAGTGGAGGCACTCTAATACAGGAGGTGTGTTACTGTCCAGCTCTCCAGAAGGAAGGAAACCTACAAAAAGAAAACTAATGCAGCCGCCACATCGAATGATTGATAAGCTGCAATATATAACATTTTTGGTTTGGGATTTAAAACCGCTTTCATTTCCAGTTATTACAACGGTGCCACATGCCAAAGCGGTAACCCCGAGCTACACTCGGGCCTACCATGCGGCGCTGCTCTGGGGGTCCCTACAGCACTTACCTTGTCCTTCGCTCCCACGATGTGTCCCCTGTAGCATCCCCGGCCATCTCCTCCGGCTGATGCCGGCATCCGGCTTCCGTGTTCCGGTCCCTGTGACGTCGGGACGTACGGGCGCCGGAACCGGCGGGAAATTTGAAATTTTTTAAAAATGTCATTTTTGCTGTTTCAATGCATTTTACATATATTTTGTCCCTACTGCTTTGTCCTGTGCCCTGCCTGCATTTCGAATGTTCTTTCTGCCTGAAAACTTAGAAAAGTCCATGGAGTCCAAAAAGCGTCCCTTTACGTCAAAAGCGGTTTTAGAGCAGCGATAGTAAATCAGAACCACTTGCAGAATTGAGTGATAATGATTCGTGGGGAAATTCGTCATCAGACACTGAAAACGATTTTGCGACTTTGCTCAGCGATGTGCGAATTTGCCGCTGTATTTCAAATTTCAGTGTTTTTGGTTTGATTATATTATTGAATTAAATTTAATATTATTATATTATTATTTTTTATGATTATTTATTAAATTATAATTTATGATTTTGTGTTTCAAATTTTATCATACCCGGGATGTTTACTAGACTCTTGTTCGGACAGATTTCAGTGAGTTATTCCTAAAAATTACAGCCTACAATAAAAAACGACATATTTCCATGCAAAATAATGGTACCGCTTTCAGCACAAAAAATCGGAAAGAATCATACTGCCGAGGAGGTTAATGTCAAATATCTTACTTTTGGTCAGGGGCGGACTGACAACACATGGGGCCCCCGGGCAATAGGGGATCATGGGGCCCCTGTGTCCTTACCCAAACTCAAAAAAGCCTATGAAAAAGGTACCAGGGGCATCTCATGGGGCCCCCTACTGACCCTGGGCCCTCGAGCAGTGCCTGAGTTTCCAAATGGTCAGTCCACCCCTGCTTTTGGTACAAGTATGAAAACTGCTACCTACATAGATCTTTGAAGGCAATAAATTTCAGCGAGATAAACCGTCACACATAAACTTACACCTAGAAATCCAACAAGATGCTCATTACATGCGAAGATGAAGATTTCTAACACGGCCATTATTAACATCTGAAGAGGACTTGTTTTCCCCAGAACGGCTCCAAAGGAAATCAAAACAGTTGCTGTGCTGAAGTCGGCATTGATCATGCTGGAAAGAAAAGACAAGTTACTATTAGGAAAGAAGCAAAGGCATGTCACCGTTTGCAAGATGTCAAAACAGTGATGTATACAAGGACGCACAACAGTAACAGGCTTTTTCTTTAAATAGACCCAAAATCAAGAGTCCACTTCTATCTGTGCCTTAGTTTAATTTACAAATATCAAGCGTAGGCAAGCGCTGGAACTATAAAGCAGCTAGCACCAAGGTATAGGTAACAACTCCTTAAAATATAAATATATACAAAGTGCAGCACTAAAATAAGTGAATGATATTATAGTGAAAATAAAGTGCAAAGTCAATCTGACGTATAGGGAGACAAAAAAAAAAATTGATCAGCGGAACAGTCAAGTGCAGCAGATAAAATCAAATATAAAAAGTGTTCAATAAATGTGAAATAGTAAAGTGCAGCATAAAAGTGAGAATATATAAAGTCCATAAAATATCAGTGGATTAAGAGCTATAAATTGTCCATAAAGATATACGTACAGCAATCATGGTGAAATATTTAATTTATGTTTAAAATAATAGTGATTCATCTTGGGGTGACGTAGTTTTTACTTGTTTGAAACCTCTAAAATATATCCTTGGTCAAAATGTAAAATCATCTATCCATTTCCACATTGTATTTCAATCATTTCTGGCCTACTCCTATTAACCACCTGATTGCTGCACCATGGCCTACAGCGCGGCTGTCTTGTTCTAAGACGGCATCTAACAACGTCCTCCCGGAATGCGCCTCTTGGGCATTGGGTGAGCTCTGTGACCGCGGTGTCCTTTGTTTGTCAGATGCCTGCACCTCCCTGCTGCCTGCTGTGGTTCCAAACAATGACCACAAGGACATACTAATGATACAGCTGTTAATTGGTGGAACTACATCACACAGAAGGGGACACAGGTGAGTAATCCACATGAAAGTGTCAGATACTGGCTGGTGTAGCTTTGCAAGATATTAAAGACTGTATTTATGGGTAGAGCTGGGATGGGGGGGCATGAGGGACAACTGCCCTGAGTGCACTACCATCATACCTCTGTACAAATCATTAGTAAGACCTCATCTGGAATATGCAGTTCAGTTTTGGGCACCAATTCACAAAAAGGATATCAGGGGACTGGAGAAAGTACAGAGAAGGGCAACCAAACTGATAAGAGGCATGGAGGAGCTCAGCTATGAGGAAAGATTAGAGGAACTGAATTTATTCTCTCTTGAGAAGAGGAGATTAAGGGGGATATGATCAACATGTATAAATACATCAGTGGTTCATATAGTGAACTTGGTGTAGAGTTATTCACCCTGAGGTCATCACAGAGGACAAGGGGGCACTCTTAACGTCTGGAGGAAAAGAGATTTAATCTCCAAACACGGAAAGGTTTCTTCACAGTGAGAGCTGTGAAAATGTGGAATAGACTCCCTCAAGAGTTGGTTCTGGCCAGCTCAGTGGATTGCTTTAAAAATGCCTGGATTCTTTACTAGATACACAGAATATAACTGGATATAACATTTATAGGTAAAGTTGATCCAGGGAATATCTGATTGCCTCTCGGGGGATCAGGAAGGAATTGTTTCCCCTGCAGGAGCAAATTGGATCATGCTTTGCTGGGTTTTTTTTGCGTTCCTCTGGATCAACTGTGGGTGTAGGATTATAACTTTTTTTTTTGGTTGAGCTGGATGGACATTTGTCATTTTTCAGCCGGACTTAACTATGTGACTATGTGGGAGTGGGAGGCCACACTCTCCTCACCAAACACTACAAGGTCATATCCTCTCTGACTGCCCTTGCTGTCACACTGTGTTCCAACATGCCCACTCTCTGCCCCAGTAGCCTACAGCTGACAGGAAAAACACAATGAGCATGTGCAACCACCTACCCGCTGTTAGAAAGCAAGTGATTGGCTGTGCATTCACAGTGCACACTCCATGTCAATCATTGGCAGTTGGAGCAAGGGGGACTGAGCATCCTTTCTATATCGTGTGTTAGAGGCATGCAAAGGTGCGAACAGTTCTGCAACCTCACCCTGTCCACTGGACAACCTAATCCTGGCACTGGTTACAAGCGGTGGCAGTGGTATTAGAAATGTATTTTTCTGGCTTTTTTAAAAAATAGTACAGTTTTTTTAAAAACATATTTTTTTCTTCCTGCCAGACAGCATAGCTAGGTTTCTGACCTCATCTTTCTCCACTACAGTAAAACAATACAGCTGGATCACCAGCCCATTAAACTTGCTGACATTGGGGAGTGGTAGTATGCTGATGAGTTCATCACTCTTGTATGCAGGTTCATTGTGTTAGACTGACAGCACTGTGGAATGCAGCGGAGACTTGTTTACTCAGAGTTCTTCCCCTCCATCACTTATTGAAAATTTTATTGTACAAGGGATGGTAGCAGGGGTGGACTGACAACTCATAGAGTCCCTGGCAATGGGGGATCATGGGGCCCCTGTGTCCTTGCCCAAACTCAAAAAAGCCTCTGAAAAAGGTACCAGGGGCATCTCATGGGGCCCCATACTGACCCCGGGCCCTCGGGCAGTGCCCGAGTTTTCAAATGGTCAGTCCGCCCCTGGATGGGAGTTAATATCAACACAGATTTTGCTACTAATCATATAGAAAAGACCATTTTAAATATTTTTTAAATTCAACACCTGGATTAAAGTATAGCTAAAAGCGCCCCATCCTCCGAATTATTTTGCTTCCTACAAATAAAATACTGACTTTCCACTCTATTCACTAATAAAGTCCTTACGAGTTAGCTATCAATATTTGAGCACATTTGCCACCATACGCCTCTGTTTCCTAAGCTAATCTCTATTCTCTATTTCAGTTGAACAATTTCAACCATCATACCAACCACACTTGCATTTCCAAGGTGGAGAAGGACCTCCTGCAAACCAAGGATAGAAAGGACTGGCTGCAAATTTGGACCACGGTAGCCTCCTGCTCAGTTAGTGTAAGCACCATTGAGTCTGCATTCAAAACCATTAACAGATACTACATAGTCTACTCACACATTGCCCATCTTCAGCCATCTCATACTGCCTTGTGCTTTTGTGGCTGCCAAAATTCTGTCTTACATACCTGGTTGACCCATTCTCACATGGTTTTGCTCCAGGGTCCTGAAACTCATACATTCCTTGTTTAACCAGCCTTTTCCCAATGATCCATGTTACCATATTACACCTTAAAACCCCAAGATTTTACTAAACCCCAATTCAAACTGGTGGTCTGCATTCTGTTATTGGCAAAACAGCCTATTGCTAAAGCCTGGAAGAAACAATTTGTCTCCTTTGAGGAAGTTTGTCAACAATGGGTTCTTCATCAACGAGAAACTAACCAATATTCTACTGAACATTAAAAATATTTTTTTTTTCAGAAATGGACCCCATGGATATGATACACCCACCCATTACTGTCTGTGGAGAGTTATACCTCATTATAGGAGTCCAGCTTTGGGGTGCAGGTTTTGGACATCCTCAATCTTCTCCCCCCCTTCCTCCTTCTTATACTTTTCCCACTTCTATCTCCCTGTACCCTTTCCTCCCACATTCCTACAGTGCATATAATTCCTTCCTCTCTCCATGTCTCCTATAAATTAATTGCTGATCATCTCATTTGTTCAGACTTGCAGTTATGATCTGCCTATTGTTTTGCTGGCTCCCGTAGTATTACTTGGCCTATTGTTAGCTACTTTACCCTACAGGCTATATGTTTTGATTATTAACATGTTATTTATACTATTGTATTCTCTGCAGCTATGTTCTTACTGCCTAATATAGTCTTCGCTATTTCAAAACGTTTTCGTACGCTATGTTCTATATCTTATAATCTTTTTTTCAATAAAAAAATATTGAAAGTAAAGTATAGCTAAAAACAAAGCTTTTTTTTTTAGTTTTGGATAGAGTGGAGAGGGACACCTGTAAGGTTTGTATTTCAGTCTGTATTGCCCCTGTTAGAGAGATTCGCGTTTTGGGCAGTTTACCATTACAACTGAGAGTTAAAATTAACCACTTGCCCTCCAGAGGATTTAGCCCCCTTCCTGACCAGGCCAGTTTTTGCGTTACGGCACTGCGTTATTTTAACTAACAATTGCGCGGTCATGCAACGCTGCACCCAAATTAAATTTATATCCTTTTTTCCCACAAATGTAGCTTTTTTTTGGTAGTATTTGATTGCCTGTGAACATTTAATTTTTTGCTCTATAAAAAAAATAAAGACCGACAATTTTGAGAAAAAAAAACAATATATTTGACTTTTTGCTATTAAACATGTCCAGTAAAAAAAATTTAAAAAATCAAAATTCATCATAAATTTAGGCCAAAATGTATTCTTCTACAAAAATATCCCAATACGTGTAAATTAATTGGTTACGTGAAAGTTATAGCATTTACAAATGGCGGTATATATACTGGGATTTTTTTTTTTTAATTTTTACTAGTAATGGCGGCGATCAGCAACTTATAGCGGGACTGTGGCAGGCAATCTGACAGTGGGAGGGAACTGACTTGGTGTCAAGTGACACCAATACAGTAATCAGTGCTAATAAAAAGCACTGACACTGTACTAATGGCACTGGGCAGGAAGGGGTTAACATGTGGGGAGATCAAAGGGTTAACTGTGTGATGTTTTACTGTGTGCTGTGTGTGTGCTTCACTGTAAGCACACTGCTTTGCATTGCTCTGCTATGCAAAGCCATGCATAGCAGTGTGCAGGAGCTGACAGGGGAGAGATCTGTATTGCTGTCAAGGTCCTACCTTTTCCCAGAGACTGTGCGACTTCATGTACTGGCGTCCATCTTGGGTTTCTGCAGAGCATGGTGGGAGTCTTTTACGCCTTCAGGTCTCTGAGGTCCATCCCCCAGAGGGGTGTGGCTGAGTACATATAAGCCTGTGATCTGCACATGCTCTTTGCACTTGTGTCTTGTGTCTTTGTGTTGCTACAGCTCTGTGTATACTCTCGTGACTCTTCTGGTATCTGTATGTGACTAGACCATTCTCTGTGTTTTCCTTTGATCTGACCTTCCGTTGCTGAGCCCAGCCTGTGACCTGTGATTCTTGTCTACTGTTCTGTATTGTTTTGTCCCGTTGTTGTCGACCCGGCCTGCCTGACTACACTATTGTCATTCTTACCAGCTACACGCCATTGGCGGTGGCCATTACCGCAGCTGGGGTGTCTCGGGGGCCTCGACCTGGTTCCTGGCTGCGTCAAGTCCATCCCCACCATCAGGGGCCCTGGTGAAGGGCAGCCTGGGACTTAGACTCCGCACCCTGAGGGACTTTGGTCTGTTGGTGGTGGTTGTCGTCAGTCAGTGCATTACCCTGCCACTAGGCCTACCTGTCCGTTCCACAGCCCTGCCCTGACATTTGCTTACTTACATTTCCCTCCCTCCGTCGGTTATGCTCCTCGATCACCGGGTGCCGGCGAGTAATCACCAGCCGGGACATGGTGAATGACAGCCGAGGCCGCGAATATAGGCAAGTGTAGGGTGCGTGCACGGCTCTCGTGCACCTACTACCCAGATATGCAAATTCACGTATATATATATGTGATTTTGCATACCCCTGCCACCCTCTAGCAGTATATCTGCTATATAAGGTGTTGGGAAAGCGGTTAAAGAAGATCCTAAATTTTGGGTTGACCTCAGAGCAGTAATAGAGAGGAAATTTTCCAATGGGGACATTAGTTCTGGTGAACACCTGGGATTTCCTCACTTTGCACACTTTCCCCCAGGAGTGGACTGACAAGTCATGGGGCCCCTGGGCAATAGGGGATCATGGGGCCCCTGTGTCCTTGCCCAAACTCAAAAAAGCCTATGAAAAAGGTACCAGGGGCATCTCATGGGGCCCCCTACTGACCCCCGGCCCTCGGGCAGTGCCCAAGTTTCCAAATGGTCAGTCCGCCCCTGTTTTCCTCTCAATTCCTGTTTTAGGCATGGGACTGGAAGTGAGTCCCATCTCCCCAATCGGACAGAGATGGTCAAAACAAAACTGAGAGGAGTTAAAACCCTCTCTTAACCTATCCATAAAAAAAAAAAATAGTTTTGCCTTTAGTTCTACTTTAAGTTTAGTTTAGGATCCACATTTAAATCATTTTACATTTATAAATAAAGTGGATAGTAATTAAAAAAAGATTGTGTTTAATCTTTCCCATATCCTGCCAGTTCAGATTTAATGTGTGATGAAGTATATTCTTGCCTTCCTTTTATACTAATTGTAGTACCTGTGCCATGTCACTCTAGTTTATAAACTGAAGCCAATTTCTTTCTCAATAACAATATAGTAGATAAAATGGAAAAGGGTATTTTTCCTACAGGATCTCTATCATTTGTAGCTTTCCGCAATGACCAGATGCATCAATTGAGCATTCAGAAATCCAGGAAACTATTGCATGCGACCGCCAAAGTTCAGGAGTGAGTGATGTCAAGAGTGGCAGAGGTTACAGGAAGGAGAAAGAGATTTTTCACAGGCGATGTGTGAGCTAACGGTCAAAAATGTTTTGAAGAGATTTAAGGTGGACCTTGATGATTTTCTGTGTCAATTTACTGAGGATGGGAAACCAGCGGAGGAAGTAAAAGGGGGAGAGTAGGGGGCATTGCCTGTCAATTGAACTGTAATGTGAACTGCAATTCTTTGGAACAAGGCTAAATCATTAAGTAACTGTAATACCAAGGGGTTAATTAGCAGGCGTTTGTGATCGGATACCCACATTATCGCACATGTGAATATAAGGTAACATACTTACAGTATATATATATTTATATATTATTAAATATATATATATATATATATATATATAAAGTTCTCCATCTTTCTTTTGGGACCTTTCCGAGTTTGCCTTCACGGTTCAGAGTGGGTAAATTCTAATTGGGGTGAATTACATTAACTATATCTATATTTTCTAAAAAAAATGTTGTATATGATTGCTTAGAATGTTGTGATTGTTACATGATGTCATTAGCTATATATATTCTGTCCTAGTTTGTGTATAACAAGATCCAAGGCCCTAAGGAAGTGGTTCTTCCATAAAATTAGGATGTCATGAACAGATATATGGTTATTTATTTTAAAAACTTTTTATAATATCTGTTTGTGAAATGTATATGGTAACAATAAAATACTGTTTTCATGAATTGATATTTTCTCTGGTATTATACCCCGGGAGGTGCAGTTTTGCATCCATATCTAATTAGCAGATTAGAGACTTTTTTACCTAAATTTTACCTAATTTAGTGAATACAGTACCTCCATAGAAGTTGATTTACTGGAAGAGTAAAGGCTATTTAACCACTTGACAACCGGGCTATAGCCGGAAGACAGCTACAGCAAGGTTTTCCAGTTCTGGGAGGGCGCCATATGACATCCTCCCAGAACATGCCCTCCTGGTCGCCCCCAGCGGTACGCACCCAGCTGTCTCCGTGATCGCTGTGTCCTATGGACACCCGGCAATCTCCGTGATCGCTGTGTCCAACGGACACAGCTGATCACGTGATATGGTAAAAGGCCAAACACAGCGACCTTTTATCACGTGATCGGCTGTGTCCAATGACACCACAGATCACCGGGTAAATGCAGTTGCTGGTTGTCGGCTGCATTTTCCTCACGCTGTCACAGCATGAGGAAAGTACTGCAGAGAAGCGGCAATTGTCAGAAAAGAGATCGGCACTGATCATCAGGGCACTGATGATCAGTGCCCAGCAGTGCCACACACCAGTGCCCAGCAGTGCCCCCCATCAGTGCTGCCAGTCAGTGCCATCAGGCAGTGCCACCCATCATTGCCCATCAGTGCTGCCTATCAGTGCCCATCATTGCTGCATATTAGTGCATCATCATCAGTGCCAGCTCATCAGGGCCGCCTATCAGTGCTACATATCAGTGCTGCCTATCCGTGCCACCTCATCAGTGCTGCCTATCAGTGCCACCTATCAGTGCCCATCATTGCTGCATATCATTGCAGCATCATCAGTGCCACCTATCAGTGCTGCCTATCCATGCCACCTCATCAGTGTCACCTATCAGTGCCCATCAGTGCCACCTATCAGTGTCCATCAGTGCTGCCTATCAGTGCCCATAAGTGCTGCCTATCAGTGCCCATAAGTGCTGCCCATCAGTTCAGCCTCATCAATGCACATCAGTGAATAAGAAAAATTACCTGTTTGCAAAATTGTATAATAGAAACAAAGAAAAGCTTTTTTTTTTCAAATTTTTTGCTCTTTTTTTATTTATAGCGCAAGAAATAAAACACCCAGCAGTGATTAAATACCACCAAAAGAAAGTACTATTTGTGTGAAAAAAAATGATAAACAATTGCATTTGGGTACAGTGTTGCATGACCGTGAAATTGTCATTCAAAGTGTGACAGCGCTGAAAGCTGAAAATTGGCCTGGGCAGGAAGGGGTATAAGTGCCCTGTAGGCAAGTAGTTAATGTTAGAAAATAACATGATGCTATGTTTATTTTGAATGACCAATACTGTGCTAGTGAAAATAAAGTTTATATATTCTCTCCTGTCCCAGGTGGATCCTCTTCAGCTTCCATGTTGGGCAGGCTCTGACTGGCACCTCAGAATTTAGCAACTATGCAAAAAAGACCCAGCCTGAGACTGAACTTGGGAGATAAGTTTTAGTGGGCTACATGTACTCAGATTCAGGGGCGGACTGACCATTTGGAAACTCGGGCACTGCCCGAGGGCCCGGGGTCAGTAGGGGGCCCCATGAGATGCCCCTGGTACCTTTTTCATAGGCTTTTTTGAGTTTGGGCAAGGACACATGATCCCCTATTGCCCAGGGGCCCCATGAGTTGTCAGTCCGCCCCTGCTCAGATTGCTAGTGCTATTACTGCAAGGTCAGCAGTTTTACATGTGTGTTAGATTATGAAAATTTGATTTCATTGTGATTTTCTAAATGGTAGCTAGACCTATCAAACTTTACTCTTTGGACTATTTTACTAGCTTTAGGCCTTGTTGACATCTGGGCTTAACAGAAATGTGGGAAATGCAATTTTTGCCTACATTTCTGCTAACATTTTCTAATGGCACCCCAACAATGGGTAGCTGTTGCACATTTTACTACAGATTTTGTCAAAACGTGCACAAAACACACAAAAATGCCCAATGCAAAACATGCTCAGTGTACATGAGCTTCTTTAGTGTATTTTTAGAGGGGGGTGGGCAGGGGTGCACTGACAACTCATGGGGCCCCCGGGCAATAGGGGATCATGGGGCCCCTGTGTCCTTGCCCACTCTCAAAAAAGCTTATGCAAAAGGTACCGGGGCATCTCATGGGGCCCCCTACTGACTCCGGGAACTCGAGCAGCGCCCGAGTTTCCAAATGGTCAGTCCGCCCCTGGGGGGGAGATATTCACATGAATGGTGCTTCTATAAAAACATACTGTAAAAACACCACATGGCAGTGTAAAGATGTGAACAATATGGAATCAGATCATCTTCTCATTCTTATATCAAGAGTTCCTCTATAACTGTTTTTCTGTTCTTGAATTCTTTTGGTATTTTATAATCTTGTTATAGTTGGGACATCTGTGGTTTCTCTTATCCAGAAATGATTGTCTGAACATTGTCAAGACCATTTCTCAGAAATCACTATTTTGGTGTGAATGGGGCTTTACTGGTGTTGAGATTTAAACATGACATTAAAACTATATTGCAGAAATAACTAAACTAACTAAACCACGAAAAATGCATTGTACTTACCTTCTATCTGTTGTAAAAAAAAAAAGTCTATTGACAAGCCTGTTTGCAATAATGGCCCTATAATGACTTTTGTTTAATTTATTTGATTTTTAGAAATGTTTTATTAACTGAAATAAACAAAATAAATGGCTGCAGTTAGTCTATAACTACATATACTGTACATATAACAGCAAACTCTAGTGCATCTCCTGATTAAATAGACTGCATGTAAAAATACTATGTATTCATAGCTTTATCTTCTATACATCTTAAATGTATTTCTTTAGTCCTAACCACAAAAAAATCAAGAAAAATAAAAAAAAATCAAAAAGTATTAAATAAACACATGATCTACTCATGCTATTACTCAGTGCAACAATATATAAACTGAGAGCAACAATATATAGTTCCATCCTCAGGATCTCATTATGATATATTAAGGAAGTTGTAATGATGAAATGCGTTGAGTAGAAGTGACATCATAAGCAGGGGCACCCGGAAGTACCAGGATTCTAGTTCATAAAGAGACAGTTGTTTCTACTTTTATGTGAGAATAGTATTTTTTGATACAGTGCTTTTGATTTTATACATGCTACACTATGGAGATGTTTGTGTTTTAATGCCAGTACTGGGTTGAGGAGCATAAAATGAGCATTAGGGCCACAACCAGAAGAGTAGATTAAAGGGTTTGGAGATGGGAAGTCCTGAAGGAGAGGGGAGAAGTCTGGATGTCCTGCCTGCTATATTTAGTTTACCTGTGAAGAGCATTTTTGGACTCGCATATTTATAAGGGGTCATGAGAATCTGGTGAGCCTTTTGTTCATTTAAAGAGCAAAGCGGTGGGAGAGCATTTGGGGTTTTGAGGAGTGGAACACCTACTTTTTTTTTATGAACATTTAATCATTGATAAAGTTTCAAGATTGATTTGTGCATTATTTTCACTGAAGAAGTTTCATGACTTTTTTTGTATTTTTTTACATATATTATATTCACTGATGACGTGTCGTGATTGTTGCACCTTATTTATTGATTGGGTTTGATACATTTTGGTATATATTGTTGCACTGAGTTATAGGATGGGTAGAGCACATGTTTATTACTGATGTAGTGCTGGTATATTTATATGTTCTTTTATAGCACCAGGGGGTGTGTTAATTTTTCCAGCTTCTATGGTTAAAAGTGATTTTTTTTTCCAGTGTGGGGATTATAACACAGGTTTTAATTAATGCTTACACAGTATATATTCTAGATCAGTTTACCTTTTGATGTCAATCTCAATTTTTCCATCATGTAAGTGCCATAAGCCTTGCATCAAAGTTCCCCACTGGAGACCAAAGGCTGCAATGAGCAAGTTGATCCCAACACTGCTGAAGCCATATCTTTTCAAAAATGTCATCAAGAAGCCGAAGCCAACAAAGATCATCACATGGACATCTTGGAAAACTGCAAAGGAGGCATTAATAAGTATATTTTCAGATCCATTATTTACAGAGCACAATCAAATTCCATAACACGCTGGTAAAAGTGGCCCCAAGGTAAGGTGTATATACTGTGTGCGTGTATATATATATATACAGGCGTACCTCTGTTTACGAATTTAACTCATTCTGCGGGACTTTTCTTATTGCAAATAATTCATAAACCGAAACAATGCTTCCCATAAGAATGCTCTGGAAACCAATTAATCCGTTCCGGAGGTCAGAAAAAAGTAAAAAAAAAAAGTCTTTTATCTGTTCAAAACTCCTTATAAAGTGCACTCTAAAGGCATAAAGGGACATGATAAAAAAAATTTGTAAATGCATTGAAAACCAATTAATCCATTCTGGAGGTCAGCAAAAAGTAAAAAAAAGTCATCTGTTTAAAACTCTTTATAAAGTGCACTTTAAAGGCATAGTACTGTACAGGGACATGATTAAAAAAAATTTGTAAATGCATTGAAAACCAATTAATCCGTTCGTATTGCGAAAACAATTCGTAAACTGAAGCATTATTTTCAATGGATTTTCATTCGTAAATCAAAAATTACATTATCCGAGGCGTTTGTAAACCAAGGTACGCCTGTATGTGTATATATATGTATATATATATATATATATATAATATATTTTTTTAAGGTCCATTGTCTGGCAGTTCCCCAGTCTTTGATTAAAAAAGCAAAAAAGAAGTCAATGAAAGATAGAAAAAAGCTATTTGCACTAGCTCAGAGATAGCTTTTTCATGGTAAAAGGTAGACTTTTTTTGAAATATTGTACTTTTGCTGTTTACTGTAACAAGTCAGGTATGTATTTATGCAAATTGGTAAATTACTGAAAGATCACCTAATGCAGAACAGAAAGCAAAGAAGTCGGGGTAGATCAGATCTTGTTAGAGTTCTAAGCAGCAGACATACACATAGAGTATGATATAATCCAAAATGTATCTAGTAATCAAAACTTGAGAATGTATTTGTAATTACCAGGTATTCAGAAAGTTAGCCAAATTTTAAATGACTCCTCCAGAAAAAGTACTCATTTTGTTTTCAAAGAAATACTTCATAGATACCAGTTTCAAGATTGTGGAGCTTTGAGTCCACAGAATGCCTTTCCACAGGAATCACAATAACCATGTAGATAACACACATAGCTTTCAATCAATGCAAATGTATTGCAAAATTGTGGAGAAAGCTGCATTAATGCTTAAGCGCTCTTGCACATAGGCCAGCTGAGCCTGTGCCGGCATGTGCAGACAATCAAGTTGCACTGTCCAGCCTGTCATTGACATGGAGAGCTGTGAGCTGCTGTACTCATGTATACAGTGGTGCAGGGGCAGTCTGACCATTCAGACACTCGGGCACTGCCCCATGAGATGTCCCTGGTACCTTTCATAGGCTTTTTTGGGAGTGGCTTGAGTGTGGGCGAAGATACAGGGGCCCCATGATCCCCTATTGTCTGGGACCCCATGAGTTGTCAGTCCGCCCCTGCAGTGTTGCTATCATAAGCACAAGTGCAGCATATGGTTGTATGCAAAGAATAGAAAATTTATTTTTGCAAATGTTTTTACACTGTACTTGTGTTTGTGACAGCACCATTGTATACATAAGTACAGCGGCGCATACTCATTCATGTCAATGACAGGCTAGACATTGCGCCTGTAGCAAGTAAATTATTATTATTATACAGTATTTATAAAGCGCCAATAGTTCGCTCAGCGCTGTACATTACAAAGGGGGACAGAACATGTGACAGAACAATAACAATACAATGCAAAACATGAGGGGATCGAGGGCCCTGCTCTTTGGAGCTTACAATCTAGGAGGGAGGGGATGGTGGCACAGGAGGAGATAGCTGTGGGGGATGGAGTGGTAGGAAGAGTGGAGGAGGTCAGCAAGTTAGCAGGGGGTGGTGTAGGCTTCCCTGAAGAGATGGGTTTTCAGGGTGCGCCTAAAGGAGAGGAGAGTAGGTGATAGTCTGATAGATTGGGGTAGGGAGTTCCAGAGGATGGGTGACACCCTGGAGAGGTCCTGGAGGCGGGAATGGGAGGAGGAGACCAGGGAACTAGAGAGGAGGTCTTGTGAGGAGCGGAGTGTGCATGCTGGGTGGTACTTGGATATTAGGTCAGTGATGTAGTTCGGGGCAGTATGGTGGACGGCTTTGTACGTCAGTGTTAGGATTTTGAATTTGATCCGTTGCGCAATCGGACTCCCATTGCTGCTGTCTCCATCGCCACACTCTGCCATGTGCCACTTTCAGGTCTCCTCACACTGCTGGTGGGTTCCATTTTTGTCATAGGGTGCTGTATGGCCTCCCATTGCTGCTGCCTCCACCGCCACACTGTGGCTCCACACTCTGGTTTTGGCCCCGTGACTGCCCAAATGAGTGAAGTGTGCGGTGATTCTAAGATCGACGGCACTCATCTGCATGTCATACTGACTGACAGTATTATTTCTCTTCCCCAGCAGACTCCAAGGGCATTTAAATTAAAGGTACAGTGTTCTGCACTAATATAAAGGCTCTCTGAAGCCTAGAAACACCCTTTTATAAGTTAAATTCGCAGCGAATATATTCGCATCGAATCGAATTTATTCCTCGAATTCGCCGAATCAGCCGAATCGAATTTTTGAATACTTCGCTCATCTCTAATCCTGTGTTCAGTGTTTTGTCCATTTGAGTACCTTGAAAACGCTTTGCATGCATTTTTCATGATGAAAAAAGGCTCTTATAAACGCGATTTGCTTAGTTTACAAGAGTTTTATGTTTGAAACTGATAAAATCGACTGCTAAACGCAAGTTTTCTGTGTTAAAAAAAAACACTGTAAACTCAAATGCCTGTAAACGACTGTAAACGAAGATGTGTACATGGACACATAGGAAAACATTAGGGTTAGTTCAGGGGCTGCTGAAAAAAATGCTGAACAGCTCCTAAATGTGAGTTTATCAGCTGCAGTGTACATGAGCCCTAAGTGAGCAATAGTGATGGGCTGAACACCCCCCTGTTTGGTTTGCGGCCAAACTTTCGAACCCACCAACTTTGAACAGGGACAATTTACTGTGCGGTATATTTCCGCATCTGAGTGTGTGGTAAGATACCACTCAGTCACTAAAGTACCGCATGAGTTATATTATTAAGTCATGCGGTATTTTAGTAGTGAAACTTATTGGAATCTGGAAGCCCCCTTTAACAAGGGGGCCCCCGGATCTCAGCCCCTCCCAAGTGAATAAGTATGCTGTACATGGTACTGCTACCCATTCATGAAAAAAAAAAAAAAAGAGTATTGTAAAAAAAGAAAGGAGACAGTCTTTGACAAGTCCTTTATTAAAAATAAAAATTAAAAAAGTCCCTGAAGTAGATTCAACCTCAATCACGATGCACGCTGCCACCGCCAACCTGAAAAAAGAACAAGAAAAATCTGCTCCACCCTTGATGCTGGCTCCCACCATCTGACAGCTGCACCGTGATGACAGTTCTTAAATAATATGACAATGTCACGAGGGGGTGCGATCAACCCACCTCCTTCTGACATCATCATGCCCTGTGATTGGCCAAAGCATTGCACTTAACCTGTGGTCAGGTGCGTTGTTTTGGCCAATCACAATGCACTGTCAGTGCAGTACATTGTGGGGTGCAGCAGGCAAACAGCCCACCGAGCGCCTGTATCATTCGTGTGTTAAAC
Organism: Staurois parvus; assembly: GCF_062004578.1. Classification (NCBI taxonomy): domain Eukaryota; kingdom Metazoa; phylum Chordata; class Amphibia; order Anura; family Ranidae; genus Staurois; species Staurois parvus. The sequence continues at coordinate 4,251,490 of NW_028318186.1, read as the reverse complement.
AAACACACGAACAGCCCATGTCCGTGTCGAACTTACATTCGACTCGAACATGCAGCCCATCACTAGTGAGAAACATGTGTCTTGTGCTCCTCTTTAAACTTCCTCTTTGTTCAAATTTGTGTTTCATCTGATACTAATTTTCTCTGTTTAGTATCCCATATAGGAATGCAAGTGAACAACATGTGTTTTCTGCTCCTCTTTAAATGAAATACTGCAGGCTGCATCTTTGTCATACCTTCCACTCAGATCATCAATAATCCTGTAACACACCAGGGCTGCCTGGATGGAGGAAATATGTTGGCAGGTATGCTGAATGGATTCATCTGGCCCATGTGCAAAACATCTAACTCCAGTAGAACAAGCCTAACACTCTGGTGGCATATTCATGCAGAAAATGAAAGTCTCATGAATGCCTTGGTACACTGAATTTAAGTAAGGCAATCCCAGACATTGTTGCAAATTGCTTGGCTCACCAATCTCTCACAAAAGAGACTTGACTCTTACGCTAGTGTAGGTACATGTCTTCCACCACTAGGAAGAGTCTCCATTTCTATTTGCAAAAAGAAATGAATGGCTAATTCTACATTTTGCATATTCATCCCAGCCCCAGGACACTGTCACCCCTGCTCAAGGCCCACATTTAACATGTCCACCTTCCAGGTGGTCATGTGCAGATTACGTTCCCACCTAGATCACATCAAAACTCTGAGCAATTCCACCATTAATCATAAAAGAACCACATGCAGCCACAATCCCTTCAGTTTACACACATTTATTCATTACTCTACATGCCTAGTAACTCCAAACGGGGTGATGCAAGATTACGGAGACTGCAGCTTTAGTGCTGTGTCCTTGGACATAGACCGGGGCACAGCATCATCCTGATAGAGCATCTAGATGCAGGGCAATTTAGGAAAATCCAGGACAGTTGGTGTCTATGAACAATTGTCTAAGAGGAAAATCTGCTAGATTTTCTTTAATTTCCTGTTGTAACACCTTTCAGGCGTCAGGGACCTGAAAGTCCTGGAAGTAAAGAAAGAATGGCTGGACCTTCAGCTATTTCAGTCTAATGTCACAGGTTCAGGGAGCATAGTGGCTCTGACTGCACAATTCATGCTCACCAGGGTACCTCAAGCAGTGCACTAGGAGGAATTCAGAGAAGAGTAACAGCAACACCACAATGATGATCATATATCCCAAAAGGGGAAGAGGAAGCGCTTTTAGCCCCTGAAATGCATTGGATACAATATCTAGTATCAGCCTGATCAAGAATTAATAAGCTATTTTGGACTCCACGATCACTGGTTTGGGACTCCACGATCACTGGTTTGGGACTCCACGATCACTGGTTTGGGACTCCACGATCATTGGTTTGGCACTCCCATTGCTCTTGTAAATTAAGTACAATTAAAGTGGTGGCAAAATACATACAAAAATAACCTGCTGTGTCTGTATATGTATCCTTCAAAGGAATATATAGGAGGTTTTTAAAGTGGTAGTAAACTTGTTAAAAAAAAAAAGTTCTTGCTGCTAGATAATATCAATGTGCTAGTGTGCATTGCATGCTAGCACATTATGAAAGACTTAGTTTAGAATGAAGCCCTGCAGTGGAGCGCTGTCACCACTGCCGAAGGTTTCCATCTTCACCAGGTCTTCCCTCCGGGTTCACGGGCTGCGGCTGCTTGAATGTACGAGCCACTGATGACATCACTCCCGCACTTACGCATGGCAGTTTTGGCCACGGCAGCTGAAGGAACAACACTAGTGTGCGTTCCTTCAGAGCGCATGTGCCAGTTTTGTCACCTGCTTCTGCTCCGTAGAATATCTTCTAAACAGTGAACGTTCAGGAGATATTCATTTTACCTACAGATAAGGTCTATTATAAGCTTACCTATAGGTAAAATTATACAAAGTGACTTTACTACCACTTTAAGTCAGGTAACTATGGAATATTGCATATAAATATTTTATTTTTGTATTTCTAGCCAGTAGAGGATATTTTAAGGCTCATTGTCACATGTTTTATAGGAAACATAAGGGAGGTCAGAGTGTGGATAAAATGACACTTGCAACATCAGGATCTGCTGAGGTAAGTAAACTGAGACAGATGTATTGTTTCAGAGCAGTGGTCTCCAAACTGCGGCCTGCAGGCCAGATGCAGCCCTTTGCTTACCTTTATCCGGCCCTTGGGGCACTATTCCTCCCATTGATAATGATTAGAGATGAGCGAATTATTCAAAAATTCGATTCGGCTGATTCGCCGAATTTGCGGGAGAAATTTGATTTGATGCAAATTTATTCGCCGCAAATTTAACTTATTTAAAGGGTTTCTAGGCTTCAGAGAGCCTTTATATTAGTGCAGAACACTGTACCTTTAATTTAAATGCCCTTGGAGTCTGCTGGGGAAGAGAAATAATACTGTCAGTCAGTATGACATGCAGATGAGTGCCGTCGATCTTAGAATCACCGCACACTTCACTCATTTGGGCAGTCACGGGGCACGACGAAGAAGAAGAAGAAGAATGAAAAGAAGAATGAAAAGAAGAAGAAGAAGAATGAAAAGAAGAAGAATGAAAAGAAGAATGAAAAGAAGAAGAAGAAGAATAAAAAGAAGAAGAAGAAGAATGAAAAGAAGAATGAAAGAAGAAGAAGAAGAATGAAAAGAAGAAGAAGAAGAATGAAAAGAAGAATGAAAAGAAGAAGAAGAAGAATGAAAAGAAGAAGAAGAAGAATGAAAAGAAGAAGAAGAAGAATGAAAAGAAGAAGAAGAATGAAAAGAAGAAGAATGAAAAGAAGAAGAAGAAGAAGAATGAAAAGAAGAATGAGAAGAAGAATGAAAAGAAGAATGAGAAGAATGAAAAGAAGAATGAAAAGAAGAAGAAGAAGAATGAAAAGAAGAAGAAGAAGAATGAAAAGAAGAAGAAGAATGAAAAGAAGAAGAAGAAGAATGAAAAGAAGAAGAATGAAAAGAAGAATGAAAAGAAGAAGAAGAATGAAAAGAAGAAGAAGAAGAATGAAAAGAAGAATGAAAAGAAGAAGAAGAATGAAAATAAGAAGAAGAAGAATGAAAATAAGAATGAAAAGAAGAAGAAGAAGAATGAAAAGAAGAAGAAGAAGAATGAAAAGAAGAATGAAAAGAAGAAGAAGAAGAATGAAAAGAAGAAGAATGAAAAGAAGAAGAAGAAGAATAAAGAAAAGAAGAAGAATGAAAAGAAGAAGAAGAAGAATGAAAAGAAGAAGAAGAAGAATGAAAAGAAGAATGAAAAGAAGAAGAAGAAGAATGAAAAGAAGAAGAAGAATGAAAAGAAGAATGAAAAGAAGAAGAAGAAGAATGAAAAGAAGAAGAAGAAGAAGAAGAAGAAGAGGAATGAAAAGAAGAAGAAGAATGAAAAGAAGAAGAATTCCAGTACAGCAAAAAGTGTATCTGCAGAGAGCTCCGCTATTTCTGACAGTTCTCTGACAGTTCTGACAGTTCATTTACAGCGGTTGAAACATTGTATCTATTTATTTCCGAATAAAAACATCTGTATCCTAAATGGAAACAAATAGATACAATGTTTCAACCGCTGTAAATGAACTGTCAGAACTGTCAGAGAACTGTCAGAAATAGCGGAGCTCTCTGCAGTGACACTTTTGCCGGCTGATCGGGGAAAATTCGATTCATGCATCCGAAGTTTGCTAAAATTCGGATTCAATGCGAATCGAATTTTTCCTAATATTCGAAACGAATTCCACTTCGCCAAGTTCGATTCGCTCATCTCTAATAATGATGATGGAGCACTATTTTATCCACTGGCACCAACAATGAGGCATACTTTCTTCCACTGATATAAAAGTTGAAACACTATTCCTCCCATCAATGATGGGTACTATTCCTTCCACTGACACCAACAATGGGGCACTATTCCTCCCATTGATACAAGGCACTATTTTTCCCACTGGCAACAATGATAAAGCACTATTTCACCCACTGGCACCAACAATGAGGCATACTTTCTTCCACTGATATAAACATTGAAACACTACTCCTCCCATCAACGATGGGTACTGTCCCTCCCACTGACACCAACGTTGGAGCACTTTTGCTCCAACTGACACTCATGATTGGGCACTATTTCTCCCACTACCCACTAATACCAATGATGGGGCCTTTTCCTCCTCTTACAGACCAAAGATGCTTCTTTTTACTCCCACTAACCACCAAGCCCAAGGCATTTTATATTTCCACTGGCCTTAGTCTGGCCCTCCTAAGGTCTGAAGGACGGTAAACTGGACCTTTGTTTAGGAGGATTGGATTCCCCTGTTTTAGAATACAGAACAATCAGTCTGTATGATGGAAAACACTTACTTCAGCCAACAAAAAAGTATCTAATGAACTCAGCCTTGTCTTACTGATTTATGTCTGATCACAAAGTCTATTAAGCCACAGCACAAACTATGTCAGAAAGTTTCCCTTCCTCTTGAGCCAAAAAGGAAAGTCTGCATTAAGGAGAGGCAGTATAATTTGCAAACTGTTCCTTATGAACAAATGATAATGATTTTACTGCTCTCTGGGGAAATTAAAGCTTTGTTTTACCAATTAAGAATTTAAGCAGGGGTGAAATATTTTCCAGCCTCGCATAGTGAGACCAGCAGTGGACCTAAACAGCAGAAGTCATATCAAGAATGAAACAAGCCACTATTATTTCAAACAAGGTTGAATCTTAAATCCCAAGCTCACTCAACACCTTTTTAGTTTTGAATTTAGACAGGAACAGTTAGAACCTATGGAAGATTGGTATTGCTGTCTGTGCCCTTATTACAGGGTCTAACAGGGGATGTATGCCTAGGGGGGAAGGATTGATATATCACATGACCACTGTGATTGGCTGTTACAGTATACACAAAAACATTGTTGTAGTGCAATTTAAAAAAATCAAAAAACATACTCAAAACATAAAAATTAAGTCCATATAGTCCACAAACATAAAATGAATCCGCCACCAATGTGATGTAAACTTTTAACATCTTCCACTTCCTTATAATGCTGTCCATGCAGCCACCTTGTGCTAATATTAAACACTCACCTGACAGTATTGACCCCAATACATAACCAAAGTCAAGCAAGCATTTTTTGCCTCTCCTTGGGCTATGCAATCCACTTCTCCACTGGCGGCTCCTTTCCTCCTCTGAGGGCCCCACACTCATAGGTAGGTTACATGCAAACACAGAATGGGACTAATAGTGCTCTCTGTATAACCACTTTATTATTAAAAACGCCCCACAATTACACTCACTTTAAAAAAGCACTCCAAATGCTATGATATACACATTACATTAAACACATGGGTACATCAGGTCATCAGTCTCCCTCCACACCTCATCGACCCGCCTGACCCACGCTGGATGTGCCAGAGAGCGTTATACAGAGAGCACTATTTGTCCCATTCTGTCTTTGCATGTAACCTACCTATGAGTGTGGAGCCGTCAGAACAGGAAAGGAGCAGTGGATTACATAGCCCAAGGAGGGGCAAAAAATGTTTTCTTGTCCTTGATTATGTATTAGAGGCAATACTGTGGAGTGTGCATTTAATATTAGCACGAGGTGGCTGCATGCACAGCATGGACAGCATTTAAAGGAAGTGGAAGATATTAAGAATTACAAATCATTAGTAACACCTCATCTGGAATATGCAGTTCAGTTTTGGGCACCAATTCACAAAAAGAACATTGGGGAACTGGAGAAAGTACAGAGAAGGGCAACCAAACTGATAAGAAGCATGGAAGAGATCAGCTATGAGGAAAGATTAGAGGAACTGAATTTATTCTCTCTTGAGAAGAGGAGATTAAGGGGGGATATGATCAACATGTATAAATACATCAGTGGGTCATATAGTGAACTCGATGTAGATCTATTCACCCTGAGGTCATCACAGAGGACAAGGGGGCACTCTTTACGTCTGGAGGAAAAGAGATTTAATCTCGAAACACAGAAAGGTTTCTTCACAGTGAGAGTTGTGGAAAATGTGGAATAGACTCCCTTAAGAGTTGGTTCTGGATTGCTTTAAAAAAGTCCTGGATTCTTTCTTAGATACACACAATATAACTGGATACTAACATTTATAGGTAAAGTTGATCCAGGGAATATCTGATTTCCTCTCGGGGGATCAGGAAGGAATTTTTTCCCCTTCAGGAGCAAGTTGGATCATGCTTTGCTGGTTTTTTTCTGCCTTCCTCTGGATCAACTGTGGGTATAGGATTATAATTTTTTTTATTTTTTTAATGGTTGAACTGGATGGACTTTTGTCTTTTTTCAGCCAGATGAACTATGTATCTATGTAAGAATTTACATCACATTGGTGGCGGATTCACTTTATGTTTGTGGACTATATGGACTTTATTTTAATATTTTGATTATATATTTTTGCTTTATTTTACTTGCGGTACATCAATGATTTTAAGTATATATTTGAGGGATAATGAAAGTACTTCACTATGTTTAGCGGAAATTAAGGTTTTTTGAGATTTTTTTTTCAGTATTGGTGTTTAGTGACTGTGCTAAATGTTTTTGAGTTTTGGGCTTTTACAGTGGTCTCATGATCAGGAACCGGCCCTGCCAAGTCCTGCTCATTAGTACAGACCAAGAGCTGTTCATGTGCTGAGCACAGAAACCTCTTCCACCCATGAACACATACACTCACCGGCCACTTTATTAGGTACACCTGTTCAATTGCTTGGAAACACAAATTGCTAATCAACCAATCACATGGAAGCAACTCAATGCATTTAGGCATCTAGACGTGGTGAAGACGACTTGCTGAAGTTCAAACGGAGCATCAAATTGGGGAAGAAAGGGGATTTGGGTTACTTTAAATGTGGCATGGTTGTTGGTGCCAGACAGGGTGGTCTGAGTATTTCAAAAACTGCTGACCTACTGGGATTTTCATGCACAACTGTCTCTAGGGAAATCAAGACTCATCAGACCAGGCAATGTTTTCCCAATCTTCTATTGTCCAATTTTGGTGAACCTGTGCGAATTGTAGCCTTTGTTTTCTGTTCTTAACTGACAGGAATGGCAACTGATGTGGTCTTCTGCTCCTGTAGCCCATCTGCTTCAAGGTTTTATTTGTTGTTCATTCATAGATGGTATTCTGCATACCTTGGTTGTAGTGAGTGGTTATTTGAGTTACTGTTGCCTTTCTATCATCTCAAACCAGTCTGCCCATTCTCCTCTGACCTCTGACATCAACAAGACATTTTCGTCCACATAACTGCCGCTCACTGGATATTTTCTCTTTTATGGACCATTCTCTGTAAACTCTAGAGATGATTATGCATGAAAATCCCAGAAGATCAGCAGTTTTTGGAATACTTAGACCAGCCCAGGGGCGGACTGACCATTTGGAAACTCGGGCACTGCCCCGAGGGCCTGGGGTCAGTAGAGGGACCCATGAGATGCCCCTGGTACCTTTTTCATAGGCTTTTTTGAGTTTGGGCAAGGACACAGGGGCCCCATGATCCCCCATTGCCCGGGGGCCCCATGAGTTGTCAGTCCGCCCCTGGATCAGCCTGTCTGGCACCAACAACCATGCCACATTCAGCGTCACTTAAATCCCCTTTCTTCCCTATTCTGATGCTCGGTTTGAACTTCAGCAAGTTGTCTTCACCACGTCTAGATTCTTAAATGCATTGAGTTTCTGCCATGTGATTGGCTGATTAGCAATTTGTGTTACCAAGCAATTGAACAGGTGTACCTAATAAAGTGGCCAGAGAGTGTATGTGTGGCATTACGTGGGTGGCAACAGGTTAATCCATTCCAATAATAATAAGTCTCACAATAGTTGATAATTATTTAGCAGGAATTTAGGAAATACACAGAAGCACTGCAGACCTACAACAGAATTTTCATTGGTCGTGTTCCATTCCTATAAATTATATTGCACCTTCAAAATGAACTATTTCACATCCATTAGGAGAGCAATACATGTCAACACCTTCTGAAAAAGTCATGCTTTGTATAAGTTGAGGGCAAACCTCTTAACATTTAAACGTCAGCAATTGAAAAACTATCAATGAAGAGGAAATCCTGTCCTGTGGATGAAATTAGACATCGCCAAGTGGGTTTGTTGTGGAGTATTTCCTGTGATAAGACATAGTTTGGTTGTGGCAGTAATAATTATTATTGCTGACAGCACTCAGCACTCAAAAAAGAAAAAAAAAAAGAAGGAAAAAAAAAAAGACAGAATAAGTATCTTTAGTTGCGTTAAAAATAAAAAGGGTGAAAATAAAAAAACTTGGCAGGTGAAATATAGCTAAATACAAAATGTTTTCTAGTGGTGAGGGATTAGAACACCTGACTGGTTTTTATTGCTGTTTGTGTCCACGTTAGGGAGTCTTTCCTTCCCTATTTGCAACTTTTATTGCTATCCCCAAAAGTGAAAGAGAATACCAAATTTTGGCTATTACCAGAACAGGAATAGAGGGAATTTTCCAATGGAGACACATTCCTGGTGACAACCAGGGATCTCCTGACCTGGAAGGGATTTCCTCCTAATTCCTGTTGTGGCTATTGGACAAGAAGTGAAGGGAAATCTTCCCATTGGGCCAGATATGGCATTAAAAACTGAAAGGGGTTATAACCCTTCCTTGCTCTAACCAAAATGAAAAAACAAGTTTTCCTTTAGTTCCATTTTAAAGTAGTTGTAAACCTCAAACATTAAATATGAACAAAGCATATCCCTCTATAGTGTGTACGGTACACTACAGTATAGTGTCTCAATTAAAGCAGTAGTAAAAAAATGGTTTCCACCAGCAAGGTAATGGCATAATGTCCTAGTATGCATCACGTACTAGCACATTATGAAAGACTTCGCTGAAAACAAAGTTCTCCACCGCTGACAGGACTTCCATCTTCACCTGGTCTTCCTTCCGGGTTTGTGGGCTCTGGCCATCTGACTGGCTGAGCCTCTATGACGTCACGCCACATCCTGAGGAGCCACAATGACGTCATATCGTTGCCCTGAGGAGCCGCGATGACATCCTGGGAACCCCAGGAATTGCTCTGAAGGAGAAGCATGGGTATGCCGTTCCTTCAGAGCTTATGCATTGGTGACATCACCGGCTGCTGCTTGCTGGAATATACATTTTACCTACAGGTAAGTTATTTTTTAAGCTTACCTGTAGGTAAAATTGTCACACAAGACTTTATTACCACTTTAATAGCACTAAGTGTTATTTCTGTCTGCTGCCTCATTTCTCTGCTATCAGTATGACTTTCTTCTGACAAGTTTTCCTGACACCAAGAGAAAAATGGTGACAGGGGAGCAGGGGAGGACTGACCATTTGGAAACACAGGCACTGCCCGAGGGCCCGGGGTCAGTAGGGGGCCCCATGAGATGCCCCTGGTACCTTTTTCATAGGATTTTTTGAGTTTGGGCAAGGACACAGGGGCCACATGATCCCCTATTGACCGGGGGCCCTATGAGTTGTCAGTCTGCCCCTGCAGGGGAGGGATCTTTAGCAGATTGACAGCCTCAGCTCTGTTCCTGTGTGCTGAGTGAATGGGGGTGTGTCTCTTCCCTCCAATCCGCTCTCAGAGCTCTCTTAACTAAGCTCTGCAGTGTGTAATTTAAGCTCTCTGCCTCCTGTTGTTTGAACTCCCAGACAAGCTTTATAAATTCAGCACTTTGAAAAGCTGAAGAGAAGACTGCAGAAAAACAGATGCAACCTATGTAGAAGGATTGGTTTCATCTGTGTGTATCACCTGAAGCCATTCACTTCACTGGGTATATGTAAAGGTTTACAACCACTTTAAAGGAAACCTGTCATGAGAAAACATGGAGTCTGCGATTCACTATTTTTCCTTCTGAAAAACTATAAAAAGACTAGTTGTCTTTCTGTCAGGATTTGTCACTGACCTGGAACAGAAATGCATATGAAGAACCTGGCTTCAAAGCTACTTAGCTCATTTGCATGCTTGTTCCGGGACAGCAACTCAAAAAATATTGAAGCCAAAGGATTAACATGACAGCCAGTTAACTATAAGGCTGACCATACATCACGTAATTTTTTTTTCGTGCAACCTTTTTTTCCTGAAAATTCCTTGATTTCCCCATCAGCGTTGATGAGGGAATCCCTTCTGTGAAGATATTGTGCTCTGAAAGTGGAAGGTTTTCCTGCCAGCAGAATACAGTGACCACTGCTGAGGGCTATACCCGCCCACTGTGATCAAATGAAAAAAAAAAAGACAGACTGGTTGTACTAAAGTTGATCAATAGAATAACTTCAGTACAACCAGCTTGCACATAGATGGATCGAAATTTGACTGGTTCCTGCTGAATTGGCCAAATTTCAATCCATCTATGGCTGGTTTAGGTTTTGGAAGAAGATCAGCAATGGAAACCCCTGGCAGGTTTACTTTAAACAGTCATCATGAAAAATTTGGACATTGCTGCTAAATAACACTTTTCTGATGAAGTATTATTCTAAGTTAGGGCAGTAAAATAAGTATATTGTATTCATAGTAAATAGTATTCATTACTTATTTTGTTCAGTTACATCTGTTCATGGTCTAGAGCAGGGGTCTCCAAACTGCGGCCCACGGGCTGGATGTGGCTTTTTGCTTGCTTTTATCCGGTCATTGGGGCACTTTTCCTTCCACTGATGCGAAGCACTATTCCTTCCATTGATACCAGTGATGGGGTGCTATTCTTCCCACTGACACTAATGATGGGACACTATTCTTCCCACTGACACCAACGATGGAGCTCTATTCCTTCCACTGACACCAACAATGGGGCACTATTCCTCCCACCGACACCAACGATGGGGCACTATTCCTCCCACTGACACCAACGATGCGGCACTGATCCTCCCACTGATCCCAACGACAGGGCACTGTTCCTCCCACTAATACCAGTGATGGGACAGTGTTCCTCCTGCTAACCCCAGTGATGGGACACTGTTTCTCCCACTGACACCAGCTACAGGGCACTGTTCCTCCCACTGATACCAGAAATGGGGAACTAATGACCCTACTGGCACCAACGATGGGGCACTATTCTTGACACCAGGACTGACTGACCACCAAGCCTAGGATATTGTTTACTCCCACTGATGCCAGGGCATTTTCTACTCCCACTGGCCACAATCCAGCCCCCCTTACGTTTGAAGGGCAGTAAACTGGCCCTTTGTTTCAAAAGTTTGGAGACCTCTGGTCTAGAGACATTACCCCTTTTCCCAGTCATGAATATCCATGTGTTGTTATTATCATATGGCAACTGGAGACACAGTGTAATGTTGTGCGCATGCGGAACTCTATAGTTATTTGGAGATGGCTATTCCCATAAGATACAGTATATAATTCCAATTTCTGTACAAAGCAAAGTAATGGATGCTATTTAATACATTTTCATAGCACTGTTCTGCTTTGGTGTATTAATTTGGCACAAAACTAGAGTTATAGATAAAGCATACATTTGTTGTGGTAATATTTTTAACATTATTATTGTTATTATTACTTCTACTACTAATAATAATAATTATAATATAAAAATAATATTAATAATAACACTAAAACAACAATAGCTCTACTGGTACTACTACTATAATTACTACTAATATTAATGATGATAATGATATTTTTAAACATATAATAACACTAAAGCAACCATAGTACTACTGGTACTACTAATACTATCTTTATTACTACTACTACTACTACTACTACTACTACTAATAATCATCATCATCATCATTCTCCTCATATTAAAATCAAAAATACCACTTCTACTACTTCTACTGCAATTACTACTACTAAGAAACATCATAATGTTCATCATAATAATAAGAGCAACGATAATAATAAAAAATAATAATATAAAAGTTCTACTTCAATCGCTGCTACCAAAATATTAATAACAATGACAAATTAAATAATTGGAAAAAAAAAAAAAAAATATATATATATATATATATATTTATATATATATATATACATATATATCCAATAAAGATTAGACTCACGTAACCATGTATGTATTTACCTGGTATAAACACATTTTAGATGAATTTGCCATAATTTCAGAATGTAAGTTAGTTAATTATTTTTCATACTTATTTACACAAAAAAAAAAACATGCAGAATTAAATGTTTCTACTTACATGGATATAGATCAATGAAGGTGTCATCACTTTGGGTGACATTGTGAGATGATGAATGGTCCTCGGTTTTATATCGCACAAATATCCCAAATAAAATTATTAGGATTATCTGAAGTACAATAGCCAATATGGAAAATTTAAACCTCATATTAGTGTCGAAAGACATGATGGCAGAACTGTAGCTATGCTCTTGTTAAGTCCTGCAAGACACTGATAAAGGGAGGCTGTGCAGCTCTTTTTTAATGGGTGACCTCAGATATGGATGACACTGCAGAAAGAAGGGGGGCTGGTCAGAGGGACACTCCCTCCAAGGAAATACTGTCTGCTTAAATACTTAATTCAAACCAAGCACAATGCAGTACAAGCAGTAGTTTATTTTTTTTTTCAGGGTTTTTCCAGTCTTTATGATCCTTTTTCAAAATTTTTGTAGTTGATGCCAAGTTTTCTGATTTTGTTCCCAGACAGTTACATAATATACCCCAAAGAGGAAATTGATGAGTACAGAAATAAATAAATAAACAAACACATGTACTACAAGTGGTTGTAACCCTATGAATACCTTAGGTTTTTTGCTTTTTGTTAATCAAAGTATTAATTTTTTACTATATATATATATATATATATATATATATATATATATAGTTGCTATTATTATGAATATTGTTATGAATGAGTATTAAGTATTATTAGTAGTGGAAATAGTATTTAGTGCATCTGTATGAAATAAGAGCATTTACATTTCTTTTATTTATCACACAAATATATACTGTATATAATTAAATTGCTCTCAGTATTTCATTCAAAATGTATGCTCCTGTGGGAATCAATAGACTTGTATATAATATACTGTACTACTATATAGGACTTTGTAGACAACATAAAATAATTCTTTTTGTATTTTAAATAACTTGAAGGCTTATTTAATTTAGAGTAGATCTCCATCTTTTTTTTTTTTTTAAGTTTTGGATAGTGTTGGAGTAGCAGAATATCTATCAAATGTTTACTACTGATTAAAATGATCTTAGAAAAGCGACACAATTAATTAATTATATATAGCAGCAACTCCAAATTAAAAAAAATTACTTTGGCATTAAATAAAACAAGCCTAGAAATGCGCTAAAAAACACATAAAAAGTGTCCATAAATCAATATGTGGAAGTCCAAAACAATCTCAGCGGCGCTATGTTACAAACCACCGCTCGGATAATACGGCAATACTTTATTACCATAGCATATAGTGTGCATATAATACAGATCAAATGCCATGGTAAATATATATGATACTATACATAAATATGTGAATTCTTAATAAGCCAAAATGGGAAAACTATTTATCACCCCAAAACAGCACAAAGTCTGGTTAAAGGGCCATACTTCCCCATTAAAGCACCACTCTACTCATATAATAAAATGATAAACAAATATTCAAATAAAATAAAATTAGCACATATTTAGTTAGTTGAATATAATACTCGACAAACACATATGAACACAAAAAGTAAAATAAATAAAAATAAACATAAAATTAAGAAATAAAACAAATATAACAAAATCATCTCATTTTAACATATTAACCCTACCTTATAAAAAAATGCAGGAAATAGATAAATATATCACTAATAAACTCTCCATAATCTAGACCTATAATAACCAAATCTCTTAAATACCAGAACTAAAAATTTGTTAAAAAACAGTTTAAGTCGATGTCTATGTTCAAACCATTTGGTTTCAAGGAATTTAATTCATATATCTAAAACGTCTCCCATTTGGATATCTCTTTAATCATGTCTGTACCTTTCCAATGTTTTTTTATGTTTTCAATCCCATACAAGGCTGCTAATCTTGGGTCACTATTGTGTTTAAGTTTAAAATGTCTGGACACGCTGTGTTTGTCATAACCTTTTTTAATATTATTCAAATGCTCACCAATCCTAGTTTTTAATAGTCTTCCTGTTCTCCCTACATACTGGAGGTGACACGGCACACCAAAACGTAAACGACATGAGACAAATTACATGAGATTAATGAGTCGAATTTATACTCTTTATTGGAAAAAGTTGAAACAAAGTTCTTTCTTTTTATCCTTGAGGTTCTATTAACTGTATTGCACGCTTTACATTTGTTACAATGGAAGAAGCCTTGAAGCTCTGGAAAGAGGTTTGTTTCTTTAGGTGGATCCAATACATTATGGACTAACTTCGTCCTCAACGATCTATTCTTTCTGTAAATAAAATTCGGTTTCTGAGGAATAATTTCTTTTAATATCTCGTCTTTAAGTAATATTGACCAATATTATTTTACAATACTTTCTATATTCTTATACTGATTGTTGAAATTAGTGATGAATGAAACATCTGTTCTGTCATTTTTGATCTTCCTATTAGATAGAAGACTATCTCTATTTTTGTACCGCCCCGTGAGGACGTCGTGGTGATGAAACGCGTAGGTTGGGGCCAGTCAGAGGCTGATGTCAGGACGATTGTCGGAAGACAGTTGAATTGAGTGGAGCTTCTGTTTTCTTTTCCTTGCCTATGTGATCGATGCTGGTGTCAGTTTAGACACCTTATTTGTGAGTAGCTTTTTAATCTTTTAATAAACATATATTGTAAAGACATGCTGCACCATTATATTCTTCTTTTGTCTCTGAATATGGTCCCAATGCACATGGAGCTATGGTGATTACTCACTCAAGAAAGAGTGGCCGCAGAGTATTCCTCCTAAAAAAATCTGCCTATACTACAGAGGGGTGTCTTCCAGCTGAAAATTACCACTGCAGAGTATTGCACCAAAAGTCTGGAGTTTGCTGCTTTCATTGCTCCCAGAGCAAAAGCGCTAAGGCTGGTCTATAATTTGATCAGCACTTAGCTCTGGTGAGTGCATTCTATTTATTCGGTGGTGGATTGCTCACGGTGTTTTATATATTTTTTCACACGAGTTACTTTATATTTTTAAGATGTTTTGGACTTCCACATATTGATTTATGGACACTTTTTATGTGTTTTTTTTTAGCGCATTCCTAGGCTTGTTTTATTTACTACCGATTGGTTCCACATTGGTGAGGTTTTCTATCACTTCCTGAGACAGGGACTGAAGGAAAGGAAAATGTTTAAAAAATATAGAGAGGTCTCAACCCTGTCCCCACTTTATTAATCAATACAAAATACATATCTATAACATAATTAGACTTCTAGAACATAATTAGACTTTTCAGATGCTACAACAATCAATTTCACAACAAAAAAATAAATAATAATTTTAATATTATAAAAGATTTTTATATAAAAAAAGGGCTTGTTTAGTGAATTTCTAAAAATATAATAAATTCTTAGAATACTACCACATAGAAACCCCTCAATACCTGTACACAGCTTGAAATAAGAACATTTATGAGTTGGGCCGGTTTTGGTGATACGATAGGGGTAAGGCTGGCCATACACTATACAATTTTCTGTCTAATTTCTGCCCAATTTCTTGTAGATTTACCTTCAACTTTGTAGTGCAAGAGCCTGCCTAATTGGATACAATTGAAAGTGTTGTTAGGTTTGACCTCATAATATATGGTTTTTGGTAAATCTAAAGCAAATTTCTGAAGAAAATTGTATAATGTATGACTAGCCTAATACTCTATGCTTTTCTCAGACTAGATTGTTCTGCTCATTAAGGGCAGTACTAGATGTATTGATCCAATGTTCACAAGTTTTTAGTTGGTGGATGCCCCAACCCCAATTGGAAGGGAATTTTAGCTTAGATTAGTTGCTCAAGTAGGGGTGAGGCGTGATGGCCAATTCAGTCTAGATAGTTAATCAATACATAGTCAATAATTAAAGAGTGACTCTATTCTGGTTGACAAAAATAAAACAACAACCTTCCCCTCTGGGTGATCTATGTACAATGTGGGGATTTTAACAAACTTTGTTGCAGAGTCCTACTTTTTGTTATTCTGAAGAAATACCTGTTTGTCTGTGTCCATGTGCAGAGTGAATCTGTATGTGAGTGGTTTCATAATTATCAATCAGCTGCTGCACCTTCAGGGCTCCAATTAGGAAAGTAGCAGGGTCTGCATCGCTTTAGATGTGTTTTCTCTTTCGGAGTATCTCAGCAAAAGTGAAATGTATTCTACAGAGGATACATAAACTCTGACTTGTATCTTAGTGCAGACTTCTGGGAAAATCAGTGAGCCAATTACACAAGCAGGAAATGGCACAGGGAAAACATGCAAACTCCAGGCAGGTGGTGGCTGGGATTTGAACCAGCGACCCTAGTACTGCCAGGCGGAAGTGCTAACCATTTAGCCACTGTGCTGCACAAATTCATCACGGTCCTAGCTGAGCTAGCTGGGGGGCTTACTTTGCGGAAGATTGCTAGAGCTGACTGAGGGGCTTTTCGTCTGAGGATCTGATCTAGTATCACTGAGAAAAGGTGTCTGGAGGACAGTGGAAGGAGGCTACCAATTGTCCAGGAACATTGGAGAGTGCAGGCTGGTGTGCGAGATCCTTGAGACTGTGTGCTGTTACCACCCCTCTATTGCTATAGAGTCAGCTGTGTTCAAATGGGACATTGGATCATGTGTCCTGAAGAGCTCAGTCCATTTCTACTGAGAGGACTCTGCTCATATCTGTAGATGGAAGATGAATATCCTGAAGTTGCTACTTCAAAGCTCAGTCCACCATTTACTTGTGCAAGAAGTTCTCTCATATCCCTAAAGAAGAAAGCTTAGTGTCCTCTAGTTGCTATTAAGAGTTACTGGAGTATACCACAGTTACCCTGAACCTATCCAACTTTAAGTTCTACAAAAATGCATCAGAAAAGCATATGCCTAGACTGTTCATTGAGCTAAAATAGTGACTTTAACTGTGTGCCTGGCTATGGGAAACCTCTGGGAAAAGATCTAATGAGCCTTTAATACTGCGGCTCCTACATGGGTACTACAACACTTTATACACTAGGCTGTAACTGAGATAAGCTCCTTAAGGACTCATGGGTGTAAGCCTCGTGGACTAATAATAAGCCAAAGACACAAAAATTATTATAAGTGACTAAATATTTTACAATTAGTAAAAAAAATAGCTAAATGCTCTTTTTTGCTTTTCTAAAGCAGCTGTCAAGTGACACCACCAACCCCAGTTTTCTGTGTACTTTCTAAGAGGGACCTTCTTCGAGTGTCCACGTTACTGCCTGAGTAACATGGACATTTCCTATTGGATCACTTGTCATTTCCTATTGGATCACTTGTCATCCTCTCATAGGATGACATTATCACAGGGGGACAGCAGGGGCCCAGTGGTCCTGGGGCACCATAGCAGAGCTGGATTACCTGTCCACCAGAACTAGAGGCAATATGGAACCTGAATGGGGCACTTAGGTGAGTATGTCTTGCTTCACCAGGTAAGGGAAAACATCTTTAAGGATGCGTTGGAGAGAGGTGGCATGCAGGCGTGGGGAAAAAATAGTTTTTTTCTGGAGTGGGGCTTTAACCTCCTTGGCGGTATGATTCTTTCCGATTTTTTGTGCTGAAAGCGGTACCATTTTTTTGCATGGAAATATGTAGTTTTTTATTGTAGGCTGTAATTTTTAGGAATAACTCACTGAAATCTGTCCAAACAAGAGTCTAGTAAACATTCCGGATATGATAAAATTTGAATGACGAAATCATAAATTATAATTTAATAAATAATCATAAAAAATAATAATATAATAATAATAAATGTAATTCAATAATATATTCAAACCAAAAACACTGAAATTCGAAATACAGAGGCAAATTCGCACATCGCTGAGCAAAGTCGCAAAATCGTTTTCAGTGTCTGATGACGAATTTCCCCACGAATCATTATCACTCAATTCTGCAAGTGGTTCTGATTTACTATCGCTGTTCTAAAACCGCTTTTGACGTAAAGGGATGCTTTTTGGACGCCATGGACTTTTCTAAGTTTCCAGGCAGAAAGAACATTCAAAATGCAGGCAGGGCACAGGACAAAGCAGTAGGGACAAAATATATGTGAAATGCATTGAAACAGCAATGACAGCAAAAATGACAATTAATCCAGTGTTTCTCAACCTTTTTCAGTCAAGGCACCCTTTAAAATTATGGACAGTCCTGAGGCACCCTTTAAAATTATGGACAGTCTTGAAGCACCCCATTCTAAAATGTGAAAAACTATTCTAATAGTTTTATATAACGCAGCAACATCCACACATGGAGGACACCCAACATTAGAGGTGATTTATTCTTTCAAAGCAAATACACTTTTGCACACTGGTACTGTCTAGTATTCCAATGTTTCTCTTCTCCCTCAGTTTTTTCTCCATCACTGAGCTAATGTGACTCCAGCACTGATAGGGAGGGTCAAACTAGAATGCTGAGCAGGCAGCTGACATCTTCTTTATTAACTGATGATGTCATTGGTTGTCAGGATGCCGGTGGCTAGAAGTAATGGTGCACAATGAAAACCTTTGGCTTTGAGTAACTAAAAGGCAGGCTTGTTCCACCCTCTGGTGTCTCACGTTAGTCTGCAGTTTATTGTTTGTGCATTCTTACCTCCTTGCTGCAGTGCTTTTCCTGATTCCCTTCACATGTGTGTTTGTCTGTGCTCACCTATGGGCATCGCCTGCTATTCTCTGGGTTTTATTTCCTTCCCTTCCATCACTTCCTGGCCCGCCTCCTAGTTTGCTTGTCTATATAAGACATGCTCAGTCTAGCCCACTGTGCCTGAGCAACTTCTTAGTTCTCTGAGCTCCTAACTGTTGCTACTCTTGTATCCTGTATCTGACTACCTGTGTACTGACCCCGTCTTCATTCACCAACTGTGCTTGTTTTCCACCCGTCCTGACCTTGGCTTGTCTATCGGATTTCCTGTTGTCTCCTGCCATTGTACTCTGCTCATGCAAGTGGTCTCTGCATCCTCAGCTGGGAGTACCTGGGGGCCGCAACCTGGTTCTAGCTTGCTGCAAGTCCATCCCCACCATCAGGGACTCTGGTGAAGAAGCAGGCTGAGGCTTAGACTCCGCACCGTAGGGAACCCCAAGTTGGCAATCTACAAGGGCTCACTGCCACAGGTGCTTGACATCTGGCTTGTATTCAAGTTTTGGGCAATTTGTAGACATCATACCAAGGCACCCCTGAAGAAACCTCAAGGCACCCTGGTTGAGAAAGGCTGCCTTAATCAGTATAAAATATCTACATTAACTCTAAGACATCCTATACACATACAGTATTTATTTAAGGGGTAGGTTTGCTAGTCTATATCTGGTCTATACTAAAAAAAAATACTAAGCTCTTTAAGAGAAAAGTATGGCCAAAGCTATTTTTGGTTGTACTTCTCCTATGGATCACAGGAGTGAAGTTTGTTCTACACTCCTGCAACCATCACTCAGCTGGTCCAGGCGCTGGATTGAACCAGCCTGGAGCAGCTCCTGGCTCAGCCATTCAAAGAGCCACTGGGAGACTGAGCAAGCCCTTTTGCCCTCTGCACAGCTCTCCGGTGAGCACTGGAGGGGCAGAGCAGAGAGCGAGAGACTGACAGGAGAATTAAGAGATCAGCAGTGTTTGATCGCTTAATTCTCAGTGTAGAGGTGGAGGGGAACAGATGAAGCATTGGATCAATCCTGTATCCACCTTAATTTTTTTTTTTTTTGGTTGGGGGGACCCATACTTCACTTTTAAAGTGGAGCTTACAGCAACAATAACACACTGAGGTTGATTTACAAAAGACAAATTCTAACAAAGACTGTTCACTTTGCAAGGGAGTTTTAGTGAATGTAGTGTAGCTCTGCTGGCTTTCATCATCCAATCCTGTGTAAGCAAAAAAACACACCATTTAGACTGTTTACAAAGTTAATTATTTGGCCCTTTGAATATGAACTTTGAGGCCTTTAAACTAGTTTGATTTCCATTCATTTCAACCTCCCACAAATTTTCAGGATCAAATTAGATGCCAAGCGCATTCCAAAAATATTTATACTTTTCTTCGGAAAAAGAAATGTCTAAATAAAGAATTCTAATAAATCATATCTCTAGGTAAAATTACTCCAATACAGGAAAATAGATCTTATTGCCCCTGACAAAATATGTCATTTGTTTTTTGGGGGATTTTTTTTAAAAGGGGTTTACCAGTTAGTTTAACATACCTGGACAGGGAGCCCAAATTGTCATGGGTGTCCTCTCTCATTGCTCCAGTCCAAACAACCCTTGGTTAGGGTGAAAAAGAAGTAGAAAAACAGTGGAACGAGTTCAGATGTGTGATTTTGCTTTCATTGAAGCCTTGAGCATGCTGTCGTCAAAGGCTTTGGAGTGACGGGAAGATTTAGATCACCTATGAGATGGGACCAAACACAGGTTGGGGTCAACAACAGGTGGGCAATGCAGTGTTCCAGTAGAGATGGTGTCAGGAACAGGCTGAGTCAGTAGCTTGCAGACAGCAAGGTACCAGAGGGTAAGACAAAAATTGTTTTGGTCAAACAAGCTGGCATTGATACAAGAGCAGTTAAAGGATAAGTACACCTTTGGGAACATGTTACATTTTTAGGGTGGAACATGTAATGTGTTTCCATAGCTGTAGCCGCCCTCCCTCTGACTGAGAAGTCTCCCCATTCTACCTGTCAAAGTTGAAAACAGCATGGCCGTGCGAGACTCCACCCACACGGCTGCGTCATTCATTCATGGACTTGAATGAATGAACTGCAAGTCCCGACAGCCTTAGCGGCTGTAGGCTTTTAGTTTTCAATGAACTACCATGACACTGTGGAGTGCTGTGGTAGTTTGTTGAAGCTTCTTGTCAGAATATCTGCTTGACCATACATCCTGTACGGGAAGCAGATATTCTGACAGGTCTACAGGAGACCTGCATGGCATCAGTGATCTACTGATCACTGGCGCAATGCTTTCCAGACTCCTGTAGAACAAAATAATAAATGCACATTTTTTACAGTAAAAAAATGTGCATTTATTATTTTTGTCTAAAAGGTGAACTTATCCTTTAAGCAAACAAGGAGAAGTTGCAGATTGCCAGGAAACAAGCTCTTACGGTCCATGCACATTGGGCTTAAAAAACACTGCTTCCACCTGAGTTTTGTGTTTTGCCTGTAGAAGCAGCTCAATGTTATCCTATGTCTCAATGCACATTGATGTTACATAGTTACATAGTTAGTCTGGCTGAAAAAAGACAAAAGTCCATCCTGTTCAACCATTAAAAATAAAGTTATAATCCTATACCCACAGTTGATCCAGGGGAAGGCAAAAAAACCCAGCAAAGCATAATCCAATTTGCTCCTGCAGGAAAAACAATTCCTTCCTGATCCCCGAGAGGCAATCGGATATTCCCTGGATCAACTTTACCTATAAATAGTAACCAGTTATATTCTGTGTATCTAAAAAAGAATCCAGGCTTTTCTTAAAGCACTCCACTGAGCTGGCAAGAACCAACACTTGAGGCAGTCTATTCCACATTTTCACAGCTCTTACTGTGAAGAAATTCCACATTTTCACAGCTCTTACTGTGAAGAAACCTTTCCGTGTTTGGAGATTACATTTCTTTTCCTCCAGACGTAAAGAGTGCCCCCTTGTCCTCTGTGATGACCTCAGTTTAGATTCATATTTTAAGCTCAGTGTTTAGAGGCAGAAAAAACCCTTTTGGATTACATTTTTGAGAGTTTTCTGGTAGAAAAAAAAAGGCTGAATGCTCCTAAAAGTTACTAAACACACTTAAACTAGTATTAAACATGCTCTGTATGAGTGTTTTTATGCCAAGGGAACTGGCTTTTTTAGCCCAGTGTGCATGGACCCTAACAGGAGTTTAAGTCAGGGTGCCAGACTGCAGATCACAGAAATTTTGCTGAGGGCCTTTAAGCTTCAAATAGCCTGTTTGGGGCACTATAAGCACAACTGCACACATGACACCAGGCACTAACACTGCACAGAGGTGCACATACTATGCCAGTGGTGGCGAACCTATGGCACGCATACCGCAGTGGGCACACAGAGCCCTCTCTATCAGCATGCAAGCCACATAGCCCCAGCATCCCCCCAGCAGCTGAGAATCAGATAACAGCACACATAGAGGCCATGCGCATGCTTGGAAAGGAGTAGCGGCGACTTATTAGCCGCAACTCGTCTGAGCTTTCGCATGGCCAGTCAGTGCACTGCCGAGGATATATATATTGGACTGACTGTGAGTTTTAATACATTCATTTTTATTAGCAGAAGATTTTAGCTTGTGCTGGTGGTCAGTGGAGCTTTGCCCCTCTGTGCAGGTAGTCAGTGGAACCTTGCCCCCTTGTGCTGGTGGTCAGTGGCATTTTCCCCCCTTGTGCTGGTGGTCAGTGGAACTTTGCCCCCTTGTGTTGGTGGTCAGTGGAACTTTGCCCCCTTGTGCTGGTGGTCAGTGGAACTTTGCCCCCTTGTGCTGGTGGTCAGTGGAACTTTGCCCCCTTGTGCTGGTGGTCAGTGGCATTTTCCCCCCTTGTGCTGGTGGTCAGTGGAACTTTGCCTCCTTGTCCTGGTGGTCAGTGGAACCTTGCCCCCTTGTGCTGGTGGTCAGTGGAACTTTGCCCCCTTGTGCTGGTGGTCAGTGGCATTTTTCTCCCTTGTGCTGGTGGTCAGTGGAAGCTCTGTTATTGTATTTTTCTTTTAAGACAAAATATATTAATGTATGGATTGTTTCTTCTAAACTAAAACCTCAGTATTTGGGTTTAATTGCAGTGTTGGCACTTTGTGATAAATAAGTTGGTTCTGGGTTGCAGTTTGGGCACTTGGTCTCTAAAAGATTTGCCATCACTGTACTATGCATATGTATATAGGGATGGCCAAATAAGAACTGGTTGGATTTGTAGGGTTTGTAAAATCTTGTCTCAAATTCACATAACTCTTATTTAACTGTGAACCCAACTGTGATCTATGGTGGAGCAAATCTTTGTGGTTGTAAAGGCTCAAGGTTTTTTACCATCATGCATTCTATGCATGAAAGTAAAAAAAAACCTTCTGTATGCAGCAGCCCCCCAAGCCCTTCCTAATATTTACTTGAGCTCCACTGCAATCCAGCGATGTGCATGAGAGCCTCGGATCTCCAAGGAGTTTTCCTCCTCATTGGCTGAGACAGCAGTGGGAGCTATCAACTCCCACTGCTGTCAATCACAGTCAGTGAGCCAATGAGGAGAGAGAGGTGTGGAGCTGAGGCATGGCTCCATGTGTGAATGGACACACACAACAGTGGCTCAGGAGCAAGCTTGCTTGGGTGCCCCTATAGTGAGCTGCTTGCTCTGTGGGCACTTGACAGGAGTGAGGGGCCAGAAGCACTGGCAGGGGACCCGTGATGAGGAATATCGGGGCTGCTCTGTGAAAAACCACTGCACAGAGCAGGTAATGATAACATGTTTTTTTTTTAAGAAATTGCCTGTAATATCACTTTAGGCTTTGACAATAAAATCTGGAAGCTGATGGGTTTCTATGCAGAGCTGCACCAGATTTTGCACCATGCAATTTTAGTAACTAACCCCCCACGGTTTGCTTGTCCCTGCTATGTGGGACATTTAACAAAGCAAAAAAAAAAAGAAATTTAATACCATACCAGGTAGAGAGGGTCCTTTTGATGCAATTTTGAGGGCCACATGGAAAATACAGGAATCCTTTAAATTACATTCATGGGAAATGCCTTTCAGTTGTTTATGGTGGTAAGGAACAGTACATTATCACAAATTTTGGATGTGTAAATTATATTAATACAGCTGCAGTCAATCTGATTCAATACGACTTCTTACATAAAGACTTTTTGGCAGTTTTGGTGGCAAATACCGATTTTTTTTTCATCGAGTGGTGATATGCTTGGATTGACCAATGGAAGTAGCAGGCACAAAAGATCTAAAAACAATAGAAAAAATGACTCTCATAAAATAATAAAGCTAAAGCCCATCACTTCATACAAATTGGCCAGTGGAAAAATATTATTAGTTTAGTTTGTGAAATTCTGTTTTTCACTACCACACTGCATTTTGAAAGTTTAATAAAATGTCAAAACATAGTGCACAAAAACACATCAGAATCACAGACCCACGTTCCTTCAGCCCTAGTCTCACTCCTGCATTCCCAGTTATTCCCAAAATATAGATGTCAAGTATGTGGCTGGTTGAAATTAGTTATTGTTAGGACAGTATATGAGCTCTTGAATATGCAGAAAATTCATAGAGGCAAGACAAGAGGAAGAGATGAGGGAGGTTTTATTTTGAAATAAATACTAAAGTATATTATTTGAGAAGCAATAGCCACAAATATTGTTCTGGCTGGATATAATGTAAGCATCTTGGGTAGGATGCATTAGAAAAGGGAGAGATGAAGCAGGCTTTATCCTAAAATAAACATTGGAGTGTATTATTTGAGGCACAACAGCCACAAATATTGTTCAGTGGATGGACAGTATATAAGTAGCTTTGTTAGACCACAGTGTATGTGAAAAAGATGGGGCAGGTTTAATCTTGAAATAAATATTAGAGTGTATTATCTGAAAAACAATAGCCACAAATATTTTTGAAGATTTACCCTTTAACAAACATTAGAAATTTGGCAGCAGAAGTGCAGCAGGGGAAATATTGTGTGGAGCATTTACAGTGTTGAAGCACTGGAATAGGCCAGGAGGGGCTTCAAGAGCTGGATGACTGGAGGGTGGTTGATAACAATAAAAAATGTAGTCTTAGACATCTGCAGCAAAGGAGTTTTGTAGTTATTTGCTATCCAAGACTAGTTCATATTTTTGAAAGTGAGCCAACCCACACTGTCAGAGAGAAATGAAATACCCTGCAGGGCTGAAGGTCTTGTCAATGGTTCAGCCTGGACAACCAGAAGTCCATGAGTTCCTCTCTTCTGAAAGTGTCCACATCAGTTCAGACCCCAATAATCATAAAATACTGTATGCGGTTAAGGTGCTGCCTGTAATTCTGCCTGCAGCCAGGCCTGGTCGCTGTGGTTTTACAAAACTTATTAGTAATTAGTGACATAGAGTTCAGAGGTTAGTAGTAAGTGACGCAGGGTTCAGGGATCAGTTAGAAGTGATCCCTGAGTTCAGAGGTTAGTATTAATAGATGTAGAGTTCAGGGGTCAGTAGTAAGTGACGTAGACTTCAGAAGTCAGTAATAAGTGATGTACAATTCTGAGGTCAGTAGTTATTGTTGTAGACTTTAGAGGTCAGTAGTAAGTGGTGTAGAATTCAGAAGTCAGTAATAAGTAATGTACAGTTCATAGGTCAGTAGTTAATGTTGTAGAATTTAGAGGTCAGTAGTAAGTGGTGTCGAATTCAGAGATCATTAGTGAATAATGTAGAGTTCAGAGGTCAGTAGCAAGTGACATAGAGTTCAGGGGTCAGTAGTAAGAGCATAGATTTCATAGGAAGTAATCCCTGAGTTCAGAGGTTAGTAGTAAGAGCTGTAGAGTTCATGGGTCAGTAGTAACTGACATACATTTCATAAGTTAGAGTCAGAGTTCAGAGGCCAGTAGTGATGTTGGGTTCAGAGGTCAGTAGTAAGTGATGTAGAGTTCAGACGTAATTAGTGACATGGAGTTCAGAGGTCAGTAGTAAGTGACGCAGGGTTCAGGGATCAGTAGGAAGTGATCCCTGAGTTCAGAGGTTAGTAGTAAGAGTTGTAGAGTTCAGGGGTCAGTGGTAAGTGGTGTAGGCTTCAGAAGTCAGTAATAAGTGATGTACAATTCTGAGGCCAGTAGTTAGTGTTGTAGACTTTAGAGGTCAGTAGTAAGTGGTGTAGAATTCAGAGACCAGTAGTGAATGATGTAGGGTTCAGAGGTCAGTAGCAAGTGACATACAGTTCAGGGATTAGTAGTGAGTGATGTAAATTTCAGAGGTCAGTAGTAAGAGATGTAGAGTTCAGGGGTCAGTAGTAAGTTATGTAGACTTCAGAAGTCAGTAATAACTGATGTACAGTTCAGAGGTCAGTAGTTAGTGTTGTAGACTTTAGAGGTCAGTAGTATGTGGTGTAGAATTCAGAGATCAGTAGTGAATGATGTAGAATTCAACGGTCAGTAGCAAGTGATTTCAGGGATTAGTAGTGAGTGACCTAAAGTTCAGAGGTCAGTAGTAAGCAGTGTGGAGTTCAGGGGTCATTAGTAAGAACCATAGAGTTAAGGGGTCAGTAGCAAGTGGCGTAGAGTACAGAGGTCAGTAGTAAGTGATGCAAAGTTCAGGGATCAGTAAAAAATTATGTATCATTAAGAAGTCAGTAGTGAGAGTTGTAGAGTTCAGGAAACAGTACATATGTACAATTCATATTTTAGAAGTACGTGACATAGAGTTCAGAGGTCAGTAGTGAGTCACATATAGTTCAGAGGTCAGTAGTAAGTGAGGTAGAGTTTAGAGGTCAGTAGTGAGTCGGAGTTCAGAAGTCAGAAGGTCAGTAGTAAGTGACATAGAGTGTAGTGGTCAGTAGTAAGTGATGCAGACTTCAGAGGTCAGTAGTGATGCAGAGTTCAGAGGTCAGTAGTGAGTTGGAGTTCAGAAGTCAGAAGGTCAGTAGTAAGTGACATAGGGTTTAGTGGTCAGTAGTAAGTGATGCAGAGTTCATAGGTCAGTAGCAAGTGATGCAGAGTTCAGAGGTCAGTAGTGATGCAGAGTTCAGAGGTCAGTAGTAAGTAATGTAGAGTTCAGAGGTCTGTAGTGATGTAGAGTTCAGAGGTGAGTAGTAAGGTACATAGAGTTCAAGCATCAGCACTAAGTGATGCAGAGTTCAGTAGTAAGTGGTCAGTGGCAAGTAAGCTACTTACTGTTGCCTTCTGAACAGGTGCTATAATATGTAATGTTGGGCCCTGGGCCCTCCTCTACAAATACTGTGCTGTACATTCCCTATTCAACACTTCCTCATTCTATACTTTTATAAGTCAACTCTATTTAGTCACACCTTTTTATACCACTATACAAAGTATTTAGCACAATGAGAAACGTTGCACATTTTCTTGTTTGCAGTCAAGGGAGCCCAACTTACAATGTTGTACACAGGCCCACTGCTTTCAAAAAATATTGTAATGTGGGGATAACAGTAATTTATGGTGCTGGCCCTTCTTATTACACTTTCTAATTGATCCTATTATCCTCATGTGCCCTGGAACATTACTACTGACATGATCATTTAAAGTTAAAATCCAGAAATTAGTCATACAGAAGTTGGAGAATGCACGCCAACACAGCCCTCAGCCAAGGTGTCTTTATCAGCTAGAAATAACACGATGTAGGCTATTAGGTGATAAAGATATCTGGTTTGTGTATAGTAATAATCCCACCAGAGGATTATGCAGTACTGTGGCTTGGACAATATTAATTTATAAAAGCTCTGGGAAGTCTTGGCAGTCATACAATGTTTATTTGAATAAGACTCAAAGTTAAACAATTTAGCGGTTGTTGACTTCTCGTAACATAGTTTTTTTAAATACTGTTCTACTTTCTAATCAGTGCCCCTATCACATAAAGTTCCATTAATTCTAAATGTTCCCAGACTTCTAAATGTAGCTCATATGCAGAAACATAAAAACAAAATGTTATTGACCAGTTTGAGCATCATTGGTGGAAAAATGGTAGAGGGTAGTATAGCCATTAAAGACATATAACCTGTATGTATTGTGACAAGTTGGGGGTTTTGCAGCTCATTGGTAGTGCAAAACAGTGAGTTTACTCCATACCAGAAGTATGTTTCAGGGCTTTTCCTGTCCACTTTTATTTAAAATAAAGCAAATGTTCTCATCAAACAGATCCCCACACAAGGGTTTCCATCATCAAATGAACATACACAGTAATCGATCTCATGGCTCTCTTCATAGCTCTACTGCTCAGGCCTCATGCCTTGGTCCTCCAGACCATCTAACATGCAGTGCCAGTGCCCATGCACAAAATGCTGTACCTTTGTCAGCTTGGCTTTGTCTTTCCTGCAGCTCCCTGTTGCTTCTTCCTTCACAGGCTTGTGCCTTTGATCTCTAATCCTGGCTCTGTTAAAAGCCAACACACACCTGTGCCATTAGAATGCCTGTTTTCTCCAAAACCTGGCCTAGATTGGCATTTTACACAGTAGCCTGGCCTCGCCTTGCTAAAGTATACTTATTATTATACATACTGTATATTGATATTATATTTATATAATATTAATGTAGCACCCTCCTAGTGTAGGTGCTAGACTTGTTTTGTTTTTGCCTCCTTTCTTATCAAAGGAGATGCAATTGTTTGTTCTGGCCTGTTTCAGCATCTCACAGACTGGGAGTTTGATTGCTTCCCCTGCCTCTGGAAGAAGCTTCCAGAGCATAGGACAGGAGATTCAAATCACATAGTCTGAATATATATCAGGTTTTAGCAAATTCATGGAGGGGAAGTTTACAGAATGGGGCTAGAATGTGTATAAATAGTCTGAGCACTGGAGAGCAGGGTTCCTTCACTCCAGGGGGGTGCCATAGATGTAGGGGCTGCTGTCACCAGGGAGCTCAAGGACCCAACAACTGCTCAAGGAGGCTTCAGAGGAGTCAGGATCAAAGGATAAAGGGGACATGGATGACTGCAGAACCACACTACAACAGGGATCTGGTCTTGAAAGTTGTGATCTCACTCACTGGGTTGTTTTCTGGAGGAAGCTGAAAGGAGGCAATTCCTGCGATTTATGAGTAGTGACTTTAAGTTGCTACCTGAGGCTGAGTGCTGGATACTTCACTGGGTACCAAACATTGTGCAGTGACGCAGGGTAACCAGATGACCCCACAGCTATGGGGCCTTACACTGTTCACTATCAACCATTACTACTACTAATAGTGGTTACTGACTTCTGCTGAGCATTTTGGAGTATCCCATGCCCTGAATCCCCTCTCCAGTTACAATTTATTTCAGCTACCAAAATGACAACCCCTAGACTCTTCACGGGAGCCGAAATGTATGGAATGTTGCTTGGGTGATTGGTAGTATTTGTGCTGTTAGGGGGAGAACCAGTAAAAAAACAGTGGCCCTTGCAGGGGTAGTGCTACAATAACATATGTATTAAAACACATTAGATGTATTTCTAAAGTTTTAATATTTATTTATATCAGGTATCTATGCAGGCACTTGCCTAGGGTGTCATTTTTAAAGGGGGCAGCACCTATCCCAGAAGAAGGGATGAAAGAAGGGACACCAGATGGGAAGTGAGAGAGGCTGCGTGCTGCTTGATGGTGTATGTAGTGCCTGACTCTCGTTCCCGGGGATGTCTGGAGCCGTGAAGATGAGTGTCTTTCTCTCTATCGTCGGGGGGGTAGTAGAAGGCTCTCCCAGGTGGGAGGCAGGGGTGTTGGTTGGTGTCTGTGGAGGCAGATGATTTTTATAAAATATAAAGTGCAGCGCTATAATTGTGACATAAATTATGAGAAAGGGATATGGATAAAAATAAAGTTTTTCTGAGGATGTGCTCGGCACGTAACGCGTAAGAAGGAACCTGCGCACGCCTTGACGCCACGCCGTCGGAGCATTGTGGAGCTCCGGCGGCCATTACATCTGACAGGACGTATCTCCTCCTAGATATCGTTGATGTGCAGTGGAGGAGTGGTGGTTTTCTCAGGTGGAGCTGTTCCTTGCTGTCTAGTGGATCCTGTGCTGCTTTGGTCTGAGGATCTTCACTGATCCAGGGATTGCATCTACCCCCCTTGTTTCCATGATGACTACGTCCTGAACTCCATCTCTGCCATATTGCATGCACCTGTGGTCAGTGTGTACGGCCGCCTGAAGTCACCTTTACTGGGACTTTTCTACATTGGGACCTATTTTCTCTTATATTTTTGATTCATTTTTTTACTTTATTTTTATCCATATCCCTTTCTCATAATTTATGTCACAATTATAGCGCTGCACTTTATATTTTATATTCATGTGGGGATTTTTGGTTGTCCTGTGTGTTTCAGCTGCTTGTCCATTCTAAAGCGCTCACTTTTTTGTTCTTTGTTTCAGATGATTTTTATGTTGCTTACAGCACTGTTTAGGTGGGGAGTGTGTTTGCGCTGATTGATCACAGTTGGTTATACTATGACAATAGAGCACACTCCTGTTTCACTTTCAGGCACAAAAATCTATCAATTGCTCAGGATAACTGTAGATTGGATTGCTAAAGTATTTCCTCCCTAGTAAAAGCGAAGAATGTTCTAAATTGTTTATATTAGCCTTCTGAGGATTTGGAATAATACCACTATGACATGAGGAGGAAACCTCTGTGCTGTGTATAAAGAGATTACTTTTGTTTCGGGAGGAATACCCAATTCCATAGGAAATCGAGCTTCCCCTGCAATCACAGATGTACTTTGATGAAATATTGCATGTATACATACTGGTGTCCTTCTCACGCCATTATCTGCAAGTAGTTAATGCAGATTGAGAATGTTAAAAGGCTACAAAAAGTGTGTTTAACCAATTCACCTGTATGCCCCTTAGGCCTCATACACACTCAGCGAGGAGTTCATAAAGGGTGTCGTAGACACCCTTTAGAATTCCATTGGGGTGCAGAGCCAAAAACGTCAGTGCTTGCTCTTGCTCGATGTGTCCATGTGTGTTCTGGGGAAAGAAGGGGTGTCCACACTGGATACTCCTTTATCAGTGCACTTCCATCTTCCTGCCCTGGACACTGCGACCTTCATACTGACAGGCATTCGGCCAAAGATCTTTATGGTAGGAGTAGGTGAAGTCTTATGGGGAACAGAGAGACTAGATCCCCATTAGATCTGTTACACTTTTGATGTGTCCATGTCTGTTCTGGAGAAAGAAGAGATGTCCACAATGGACACTCCTTTATCAGTGCACTTCCACCTTCCTGCCTTTGGACCCTGCACCCTTTAAACTGACAGGCACTCGGCCAAAGATCTGTATGGTAGGAGTAGGTGAAGCCTTATGGGGAACTGAGAGACTAGATCCCCATTAGGTCTGTTACACTTTTGATGTGTCCATGTGTGTTCTGGGGAAAGAAGGGGTGTCCACACTGGACACTCCTTTATCAGTGCACTTCCACCTTCCCGCCCTGGACACTGCACCCTTCATACTGACCGGTACTCATCCAAGGATCTTTATGGTAGGAATAGGTGAAGCCTTATGGGGAATTGAGAGACTAGATCCCCATTAGGTCTGTTACTCTTTTGATTGACAGTACAGTCACTTTTCAGTCCAACAGCAGCTTTCAGAACATTCCATCGCTGTCACTCAAAAGTGGAGTGAACCTGATAAAGAACTAGTTTCTCGGTTCCCCCATCAGGCCTGCCCACCCATGGATAAGTCATTTCCCAGATATGGTCATTGCCCATGTTTGGGTAATGATATCACTGTAGCCCTGCCTGGCAGTAATTCTTTAAGAATTTGTCGCTGTCATAGCAATAGATTCCTAAAGTGGCAGAAATAATAACTACCTAAATTTGTTGCATGTGTCAGAAAAGCGGCATCAGAGACATTTTGAATTCCCCTGTGAATGTTTAGCCCCCCACAAATTCACGCATCTTTAGTGCACTGGGGAGGAATGGGTGCAATGTCCAGCCCAGCAGTCTGCACTCTGTTAACATCAAGGGGCGGCCTGACCATTCGAGCATTCGTGGAACTGACTGAGGGCCTGGGGTCAATAGGGGGCCCCATAAAATGCCTCTGGTACTTTTTTATAGGATTTTTTGGGTGTGTTTTGAGTGTGGGCAAGGACACAGGGGCCCCATGACCCCAATTTCCCGGGGGCCCCATGAGTTGTCAATCCAACCCTGTTGACATCTATGACAGGCTGAAATAAACTACAGCTAGGCACAACTGGATGCTGTACCAAATGCTACTTGCTTTTAGCACCATATTTATTTCAGGTACTTATATAGCGCCATCAATTTATGCAGCTCTTTACATATATATTGTACATTCACATCAGTCCCTAACCCTCAAGGGGTGTACAATCTAAGGTCCCTAACTCACATTCATACATACACATACTAGGGACAATTTAGACAGGAGCCAATTCACCTACCAGCGTGTCTTTGGAGTGTGGGAGAAAACTGGAGAACCTGGAGGAGGCCCATGCAGGCACAGGGAGAACATGCAAACTCCAGGCAGATGGTGCTGTGGTTGGGATTTGAACTGACGACTCTAGTACTGCCAGGTGGAAGTGCTAACCATTTAGCTACTGTGCTGCCCATATACATTTAGGGAGGTATGCCCAAAACATAGGTATTCTACATTCTGTACAGCTTCCAGCAGTAGCATATTTCAGCCTGCATAGATTTCAACAGGCTGCAGGCATTGAGGCTGGACACTGCATCTGTGCCCCCCACACAGAGCTCAAGAAGACCGGCATCTGACATTCAGGGGCTAAACGACCAGTGTGTATGATGACAAGAACAATGTTTACAGATAAGCTATGGGCCTGTTGATTTTGAAATAACTTTATCATTGCTTTAGATAACAGAGTAATAATTTTTTTTTTGCCACATAAATAATTTTCTCTTGGCAATACTGTCTTACAAAAAATTATTTTGTTTATTTATTTTATAGACAAAATAGACATATGTAACAAAAAAAAAAGAGAAATGCACTTTTCCTAGTTTGATCAGTGTTAGTTTTAATTAAAAAGTGCACATTTTCTTCTATTATTTGTCCCATTTATAATGACAAAAAATATGTTTCCATCAAAGAGAAATACATGGTTATTTACAAATGACAGTAAACTCATTTTTTTCACATTTTTAAAAGCATTAAAAAAAAAGAATATTAGGTAAGGGTAGAAGGAGGAGAAGGAGTTAACTGAGGTTGATTAGGGGTAATGAAGGGTCGACAATGCCACTTGCCCTCCAGAGGATTCCCCCCCCTCCTGACCAGGCCATTTTTTGCGTTACGGCGCTGCATTATTTTAACTGACAATTGTGCGGTCATGCAACGTTGCACCCAAATGAAATTGACATCCCTTTTTCCCCCATGAATAGAGCTTTTTTTAAGTGGTATTTGATCGTCTGTGCGGTGTTTATTTTTGAACTATAATAAAATAACTGACAATTTTGAGAAAAAAACTGTATTTTGACTTTTTGGATTAAACATGTCCAGTAAAAAATTTTTAAAAATCAAATTTTGTCATACATTTAGACCAAAATGTATTCTGCTACATGTCTTTGCTAAAAAAAAATCCCAATATGTGTAAATTAATTGGTTTACGTGAAAGTTATAAAGAAAAAGTTTAATTTTTTATTTTTACTAGTAATGGCGGCCATCAGCAACTTATAGCGGGACTGCTGCAGGCATTCTGACACTGGGGGGAACTGACTTGGTGTCACTGACATCCCCAGTGACACCAATACAGTGATCAGTGCTAATAAAAAACACTGACACTGTACTAATGGCACTGGACAGGAAGGGGTTAACATGTGGGTTGATCAAAGGGTTAACTGTGTGCTATGTGCCATTTTACAAGTAACTCTTCTTCTTCTTCATTGCAGGTACAGTGCCTTGAAAAAGTATTCATATCCACATTTTGTCATGTTACAAATTATACATAATTGTGAAGTGGAAGGACAATTAAACTTCTCCACAACTTTATCCATGACCTTTCTGGTGTGTTCCTTGTCCTTCATGATGCTGTTTGTTTAATAATGTCCTGTAACAAATCTCTGATGGCTTTACAGAACAGTTGTATTTATACTGGGATTAAATTACATACATGTTTACTAATTAGGTGACTTCTGAAGGCAATTGTTTCCACTAGATTTTAATTAGGGATATCAGAGTAAAGGGGGCTGAATACAAATGCACACCACACAGGTCAGATATTTATTTGTAAAACATTTTGAAAACCATTTATCATTTTCCTTCCACTTCACAATTATGTGCCACTTTGTGTTGGTCTATAACCTAAAATGCCAATAAAATACATTTACGTTTTTGGTTGTAACATGGCACAATGTGGAAAATTTCATGGGGTATGAATACTTTTTAAAGCTACTGTAAATAATGGATTCCAAGCAGAAGCAATTTTCCGTTATTGAATTCTTGACGAAGGAGGGGTATAGGCTGTTCCATATCCAAAGAAGGCTACAGAATGTTCACAAAATTGACACCTTTGACAAGAGTCACCAATGACAAGATATTGCTCTTGTCAATGATATCATCTCTGTAAAGAAGTCTTGTAACCTTCTGTGGATGTCTGCCTGAACCCCTTCTTTGTCAAGAACTCAATGACAGCACATTGCTTCTGTGTGGAATCCAATATTTACCTGCAATGAAAAAGGAAAAGAAGCGTTACTATAGGGGAAGAGTTACTCTACCAAATATGAAATTTGAACCACCTATGTAAGTTAACAAAACAGCTATACCACTTTTTGCATTACTTTCAATACAGCCCTTATATCTGTAAAATGGCTAAAGTGCTTATGATGTTCTTAATCCTAATGGCATATACAGTTATTATAATTATCTAAAAATATTTGAAACTTGGGAACTCAACTACTTTACAGGTAAGACTCCATGTACACGGGACGTTTGGAAAACACTTCTGAACGATGGAAACTGACTGCTGGAAAACGTAGGTTAAAAAACGTCTGTTTGCATACCGCGTTTGTGCTCCTTTATGAGCATTTGCGTTTAGAAGCGTTTTTTTTAAAATAACCTCAGGAGACCTTCCAAAATACCCAGAATGCACTGAAAAACAGTAAAAAATTTACTATTTCAGACATTTTGAGAGAAATAGAGAGAGCAGTATGTGCTCAACTGTCTGTAAACGACTGTAAACGACACAGTGTACATGGACACACAGGAAAACATTAGGGTGAGTTCAGGGGCTGCTGAAAAAAATGCAGAAAAGTTCCTAGACGTGCGTTTATCAGCTGCAGTGTACATGGAGCCTAAAGAAGAATTTTTTCCCCCCTGCTAGATAAAATTGACCATAGCTACTCAAGTGGTTCCGTTCTGCCTTCCTCTTGTAGTAATCTGATGTATTTATGAGGAGCTGTACTTGGTAGACTATTGTCTTTTGACAACCTAGTTAACAATGTATCTATATCAGGATTTCAATAGATCCTCTACCTTTCCAGAGCATCACTGCATGTTCACCCGCTGGGACAACAACTTTAAATATACCCAGCGGCAGATAACACATGAAATTCTTCCTGTCTGAGGTAACTAATTCACAATGCAGTTTAGGAAACTTGTTTTGACTTGTCAATTGACATTGAATTGCAGATAGAAAACATCTTTTCAGCAGAGGCAGGTAACGCCCTGTTTGGTAACATCAAGAAAGATACATAAATCAGGAAGCTACAATCGAAAACAGGCAAAGTTTTCAAAAGACAGGAAAAGATAAAAAAGAAAAGCACAATGCATTGAAAATCCAGTGGAGCCATAGCATAAAATGTCAGATAAAGTTCTCTTCCATCCATCTCTACTTCCATCTGTTGAAATGCTTGCACTGTATTTTACAGCAAAACATTATTCAATGTGTATGTAATGTATCGTGATTGCTAATTGCCTGGTGACCGTACAACCATTTCTAAAAATAAAGAAAAGAAAATCAAAAGTTCGGGCTCTTTGTGCTCAGCATCTCTCCAGAGAAAAATGTTTTCTTTTTGCTGAGGGAAAAAATATGTCCGGGACAGAGGTCAAACACAATGGAGTTATGTCAACAAGATGTGTGAACAGCTAATGGAATAAATTACTACATTACAACTGGAAACTGGACAACATTTTACTATGAATTTACTATGATATTAAATTGGTTCTAATTAAGTTCCTGTTGTGCCAAACACTCATTTATTTCAAGATGAAGAGGTCTAAATGGTATACATCATCTGCCATTTAGGAAGGGAGGCATCTACACAAAGGCATTCTTCTTGCATAAGCAGAAAAATAGGACCTATTTTCAAGGGAATATATTAAATTAAAACTGATGTACACCCTAACTGGTTCACATTAAAGTAGAACTAAAGGACACCCTTTTGGTAGTGTGGATAATGTCCAAAGAGACATTACACAGGCTCTGAATGCCATCCCACTTGAAGACTTCCAGGGATGCTATGAAGAATGGAAACATTGCTGGGAATGTTGTGTACACTCACAAGGTGCATACTTTGAGGGAGGCAATGGTCAATTGTAAAACTTGTGAATAGAATCATTTTTAAAATATCATTCTCTTTAAAATATCATTACTTTTATGGACACACACCTTGTAATGGCAAATGGGACAAATAGAGGGGGTGGAACCCCCTAATAGGAGCACAGACAGCAATAAAACCTGACAAGGGTTCGGCTACATCTTTACTCTGTCCAAAACTAAAAAAAAAGGTCATGATTTTAGTTATACTTAAAGCACTCTTTCAGACTTGTTTTGCCCTGACTGTAGAAACTGGTTCCCATTGTCAAGGGTAGCCTAAGGGTTCAGTGCTTGAGCAGAATATCTACTCTTTCTACTCTGCCCCCAAAGAAATGAATGTACATTTTTGGGCTTCAAGTGACAAACTTAAAGGGAAGCAATGCTCTCTGTTTTGTCCTGGCAGTCATTGTCACCATCATAAGAAGCGATGGGACGTCCAAAATGTCACAGTTTTACCGGCAGAAGAGGGAAAACCTTCCAACAGAGACACCACTTTCACTGACAACTATCTGTGAGGGTATCTCCCCTTGCTTAGAAGTGATTTGTTTAAACTTCTTGTTGTGTCTCCAGGCCAGGAACTTAAGAAAAATCTGAAGAGAAATCTCCCTAATGGGACACAAGTAGCAAGGAAAAAAACTGTTAGTGGTTTTAACCATTCTCTACTCCAGCCAAACTTAAAAATCTTTTGGCTATAAATACACTTTAATTAAAATATTAACATATTGCCTTGTGTAATAAATAAAACAAATACTTCTACATCAGGTAGTTCTTGAATTATTCAGTATACATGAATGTTGAGTTTTCTCTCCAAACAGCACAACAGCGTTTCTGTCATGAATGACACTGAAATATATTTTTTTGCAGTTTAAAGTTTTTTTTATATATATATATATATATATATATATATATATATATATATTATATGCTCTTTTTTGTATGTTTTTTTTTATATAAAGTTAATAGGAAATGTTTTCACCTGCAAAAATTATAGTAAAGCCACATGAAGAGGTCATAGTGTGGTGTCTCATCTCATATCAAGGTTTGGGTTGATCTGAGAAAAGGCTTGCTAGCACTCCAAATACATACTGGTAGGTTAATTGGCTCCCATTAAAAAAAAGGTAGTTCTAGTATAATATTCTACTAAGTGCCATGGTCACATTCAAAAATTCAGCAATGCATGGGAAGGAAGTGGAAAGAATTTCCTTACTTTAATCTGAAAATGTTTTCGTTGTCTATGTGTGCCATTTAATATAACTAATTGCACTTGTAAAAGGGAAGTAGAGGATTGTAATCAAGCAAGGACCATCCCTCATCGGCGACACACTCAGTTATCTGCTATTTCATTTCAAATCATCCATTAGATTTTAATCCGAGGTAGCTAAACAGGAAGCCCACAAGATCACTTAAGGTTCTGAGACTTGTTATCTATTTTTGTTTTGTTTGTGGAGACTGTTGGGTTGCTATTATTTCATTAACAATCCTAGAGTACCTTCTTAAATTAGTTGTTAAAAAAAAAATCGTTATAAGTTTAACTTGCCAAAGAAATAGAAGAAGTACACGCCCTGCTCATTGTACAGTACAGCTTTAAAGTTTTTGACCTGCTGTGGTGGTGG
The DNA here is from genome assembly GCF_062004578.1 of Staurois parvus. NCBI lineage: Eukaryota > Metazoa > Chordata > Amphibia > Anura > Ranidae > Staurois > Staurois parvus. The sequence goes on along the minus strand of NW_028318186.1, from coordinate 4,213,667 downwards.
AATGCAGAGTTGGAGTGGCAAGGGTATAAAGAGTCAGCACAGACTTTCCTTTAAGAAGGGCAACTTTGATTTCACAGCGTGAAGAGGTCAAAGCAAGGGATTGCACATGCTCCTATAAGAAATAAATCTAATTAAAATAAATAACAGGACTGCATAATCAGAAAGGTTAATGATTTTTATTTAGGGTGCAAAGCTCTCTTGAGATTTAATAAAATAAAACAACACCATTTAAATAGCATAAATATCTTTAAAACAACTTATTGAAGTTTCTTGCATAACAGATGAATAAACTTCACATAATAATTAAAAACAACAGCTCAACCATTTAGCCCCAATACCCGTAAAGGTAAAGTCCACAAATAACCTGTCCACTCACATATTGAGTGACATTCCCCACATATAGTTTAAACTATGACAAGAAGAAAAAATATGGGGGGACAATTGCTGAAGAGAGCTGTTCTGAAATAATATTTAGAGGAACAGGAACTAGCTTTTTGGTTACAGCCTGACCAATCCCTGTTGACTAGATTTTTTTTCTTTTCTTCCTGATAGCGTGTACTGCTGCCAAATCTGCCCATCGACTCCTGAGACCTTTGACCTGTATTGTAGTAGAACCTTAACCACTGTCTTGGGTGGTGCAAAAACAATGCAAAGTTTATTGACCATATATATGTGGCACTTTACCAGCTAAAGAAACATGCTAGATTGCTTACATTTTAAGAATATATTCATACCATGTTTACCATTTATGCAAAGAAAGTGGAAAAAAATACAACACACCCTTATTAATACAAGCCAAATCCACTTGTTTAATCCTCTAGCCATCCAAACTCCTGAAAATTTCCTGAAGATAGTCTCACTGCTTGGTCATAACAAACTGCATTGGAGCAAGATAACCTGGAATAGCCTTTCTTAACCTTTGTAACCTGAAGGAACCTCCAAAATGATTTTCATGTCTTGGAGAACTCTAACAAACATCAATTCATTGGGGATCCGAGGAAAAAACATCTCCTACATTGATAGCCAATAGGAAGAAAGATACCACTACAGTGGCAGTCAGAAAACCACTTTTACAGACAGGTAAACATATAGCTGGTGAATGATGCTGGCTTTGCCAAATAGCATTGGCCCTGAAACTATGCAGAGTTCAATCAGCCACAGCTCAAGGAACCCCTGGCAACCTCTGAAGGAACCCTAGGGTTCCATGCATCCCTGGTTGAAAACAGCTAACCATGAGTCTACCCTATCTGCAGCTCAACAACCTCACAACTAGGAGAAAACCACTGCCCAAACAGGGACTTGAAACCTGGACCTTCAGATTAAAAGTCTGATGCTCTACCGACTGAACTGTCCAGGCTCTACTGTGAGTCTACCACAGTCTTTCTTGCTTGCTTCCACATTGTAAATTACCTTTCACATGTCCACACCTTCTTGTGTATTAAGTCTGTACAAGGTTGGAGGAGTTAATGGGGAGAAGACAATAACATAGCTCGACTGAAGTCATGTTTCAAATTCCTTAACACTTGCTAGACAAGTCACAAAGCCAGAAAAAAAGCTGTACATAGAAAATGACAGACAAATTAAACAGTCAATAGATGGGAAACGGGGGGTGCCTAACGGAGAAGTCTGGCTGTCGCATGGGGCCATGACTTAATAGCCTAGCAATACAGATTTTAAAAGGGTCCTATCCTTCCCCCTACTCTGCCTAAGAAAAATAATTTTATTTGTATTTTTGTCCTTAGAAACTAGGGATGAGCTGGGTTCATATCTGAATTTGGTGCAAACCAAGCTTGCCTGAACCCATGGGAAACTGTAACATGATCCCTTCCCTGCTGACCCAATGAGCTTTGTGCAGAAGATTCCTCACACCCCAGTTGTACATAACATAGGGGCGGTGATGCTCATAACAATATTGCCAATGCAAATGTCTGAATGTGGCTATGTGGCAATGTTAGGTCAATGTGGGATTAGCTCATTGGGTCAGCAAAATAGCTAGCTTGTGGATTTGGATTGAACCCAAGCTCATCCCTGTTGGAGACTTCTCCTTGATTCCTGTCTGGCTAAACAATGTTAGCAGCACTGGAAGTGAGGGGAAATCTCTGCAATGGAGAAGATGCATCCTCTTTGTAGTCATTCTATGCACTGCTGTCCTCACACAAATTACTCCATACTGCAGGGGGTAGTTAAGTTGTATGAATATCTAGAATTGGTAGTCCAATGATTTTCATAATCACATCGTAACATTGTGTACATTATGATGTGTGTTTTCAGATGGGTGTAGCAGAAGTCACATCTTTCTGCTCTGTGTGCTTGCTGGCTTGCAAACAGACAGTTCAGGCTCATAGGGACTACCCAAGACAACCCAGCTGTAGGTTTCAGTCATCTATGGTTACCCAAGGGGTATTTGATTTGATAGCTTGTATACAATGCTCTTAGAAACATCCCTTCTCAAATTTCCTGCTCAGACAATCAGCTCACTTGAATTCACATTGCAATTATCTAATGCAATATATATTTTTTTATTATATAAAAATGCACTTGTGAGCCACTAGGGTTCTAAAGCCATTATTATTACAGAATCGGATCGCATAGGTGTGAATACCCATGCGATCCGATTCTAGTGCGGACCCAAAAAAGCATGTTTTTGGCGCGGGTGCGGTGTGATTAGAGCCATACAAAATGTATTTATTTATTTCAGGTACTTATATAGCGCCGTCAATTTATGCAGCGCTTTACATATAAATATTATGCATTCACATCAGTCCCTAACCCTCAAGGGGCATACAATCTAAGGTCCCTAACTCATGTTCATATACTAGGGCCAATTTAGACAGGATCCAGTTAACCTACCAGCATGTCTTTGGGGTGTGGGGGGAGGCTGTGGTACCCAGGGGAGGCCCACGTGGGCACAGGGAGAGCAATGCAAACTCCAGGAGGTGCCATGGCTGGGATTCGAGCCAACGACCCTAGTACTGCCAGGCGGAAGTGCCAGCCATTTAGCCACTGTGCTGCCCATATTCCTTTAGGGAGGTATGCCCAAAACATAGGTATTCTACATTCTGTACAGCTTCCAGCAGTAGCATATTTCAGCCTGCATAGATTTCAACAGGCTGCAGGCATTGAGTCTGGACACTGCATCTGTGTCCCCCACACAGAGCTCAAGAAGACCAGCATCTGACATTCAGGGGATAAATGGCCAGTGTGCATGATGACAAGAAATATTGTGCTGTGTCATCAATAATATGGTTCGCTGACATTAATACACATCCTCATAACCATGTGTTACAAAACCACAAATATTACCACTTAAATGTCGCGCTCCATGAACACTGCAATTAATATTAATATTGAACTTATGAGTTCATCAATAAATCACCAATTGTATGTCATTAATCCTGTGCTTAATTCAAAATAGCATTTGCAACATGTGACATAATTATAAAAATTTATGTAGTGAAAAAAAAAATATAAATTAAATTAATATTTAAATCTAAATAAATAAAATTAAGTAAATAAATAACATATTAGTATATAAATATATATAGTGATAGTCCCAAAAATAAATTCATATGATCCAAAGGGTGTTTGTAATTCTTGCATGAGTGCCCTCTAAATTTGAATATCAATATGCGTTCACCTCAATGTAAGCCTAATATATAATTTAGGCAAACATAGCTGTGTGTCCTAATAATGACTGGATCTTTCAGCTGTTCTGCATTTGCGATTTGCTGGATAATAGATGTCTCCTGGAATTTCCTGGATAATCCGATCCTTAGTTATGGATAGGGATGCATGGACCTCTCCCTTTATATGCTGAAGGATTACTCCTCTGTCTCTCCATTTCTCCTTATTTCTCCATCGTGTTAAATATATGAAAGAAAGGAAATATAGTGCCTTATCCTTTTAAAAACCCTTTTAATTGTACCCAATATGCTTATACACTCACACAGGGGCGGACTGACAACTCATGGGGCCCCCGGGTAATAGGGGATCATGGGGCCCCTGTGTCTTTGCCCAAACTCAAAAAAGCCTATGAAAGGTACCAGGGGCATCTCATGGGGCCCCCTACTGACCCTGGGCTCTCGGGCAGTGGCCAAGTTTCCAAATGGTCAGTCCGCCCCTGCACTCACAATGTGTACATAGATGTCACAATTTGTATTATATAAAGAGCCTCCTCTGTGTGTGTGTCGCACACAGCCTATACTCGCTGTCTAGTCCTCGAGTGCGTGTTGACGTCAGAGTCCCACCCCTACGCGTTGCGCCACCAGGTCACGTGGCTTCGTCATCCCCGTGGCTTTGTCATTTATATAAGTATAAAATTTATATATATTTTTTTCACTACATACATTTTTATAATTACGTCACATGTTGCAAATGCTATTTTGAATTAAGCACAGGATTATTGACATACAATTGGTGATTTATTGATGAACTCATAAGTTCAATATTAATATTAATTGCAGTGTTCATGAAATGTGACATTTAAGTGGTAATATTTTTTTTTTATATTTTTTGTAAAATTATTTTAAATACTAATCTACATGTGAAGGGATAGAGAGTATGTTCTTTTTCCTATTGCAACACTGAATATAGACAGCCCCACTCAATTGTCAGTTTAAGAAAATAAATTAACACAAAGTGACAGGTAAGAATTGACAGTTACATTTGGAAGAAAAGGAAGGAGGAAAGAGAGGGTGAAAGAAGGAAAAAAAAGTAGAAAAGAGGGAGGAGAGGAAGGGGGGTAGTGGAGGAAAGGAAAGGGGAAGGGAAAGGAAATATGGTAGGAAGGAAGACAGTACAGAAAAGGAAGAAAGGATGTAATGTAGTAAGCAAGGAATGGAGCAAGAGAAGGCATGCAGATCAGCAGCAGTTTGCTGTCTGAATACATTAGTGAAAACATCACTTAATACAGCCTGGGTGTGTAAGATAAGCAAAACTGTGTGCTTATCAGTTGATGGCACAAAGTCACAGGCTCCAGAAAGTGTCTTATTTTTTTTTCAAATTTCTTGAATGTGAGAGTTGTTGATTACGTGTACTTGATCTACTTTCACTTTTAGGTAAAAGTTCTACACTTAATGTGGAGCTCCAGGAAGGACAAAAATGGGGAGTGTATCAGGTTATTACAATAAGTAAAGGCCTGTTCTGCACAATCTTGCCACGGTGCAGAATTAACTGCTTCAAGCTGTCACAGGTGCTTACCCCATATAGAAAGTTTTCTTTTGATTGGCATTGTCACCCTAGAAATATTTTTTTTTATATTGAAAGCTGACCTGGAGCCACCATAACAAATTACATTCAAAATTTTCAGAGTTGTTGTTAAATACATACGAGGTGTGTCCAGAATATAATGAAAATAAAGTTCTTACACTCGAGAAGGGAGAAGCTGGCCAAGGTCACTTGGGGTGGGGTGCCAAGTGTATGTTAGAACACTGGTCAGTTGCATTCCAGCCCTGTCAGATTAGAGACATTCTTTTTTGTGACACCCTGTTCAAATGCCTCGTATTAAGGAAGATGCAAGCGAGTCTGAAACAGCCGTATGAAATAAAATGTTGTGTGAAATTGGGTAAAAGTGCATCAGAATCTTTGGAAATGGTGAGGAAAGCTTTTGGAGAAGCTGCATATCTGCACAAGTCTACTGATGGTACAAGGCCTTTAAGGAAGGATGAGAAGGTGTTGAAGGCAAACAGCGATCAGGACGCCCCTCTTCGTCAACAACAGAACAGAATGTGGACCATGACCAATGGCTCATTATCAAAATGATTGCAGAGGAAGCGGGAAATACCAAGTTCAGGAAATCGTGACTCTGGAAGTTTTGAACATACTTTTCTCATATTCAAATCCTAAGAACTTGTCACCTGATCAGAAGGAACACTGTTAACTCATTTGCCAAGACCTGTAGACCTGTTTGAATAGAGAGCCTGATTTTTTGAGTTGAGTGATCACGGGAGATGAATCCTGGGTGTTCGAGTACGATCCCAAGACGAAAAAATTAAATTCAGAATGATACACACCCACATACATGTTACCTTGCCCCAAGAAAGCTTGAATGAGCAATCAAAAGTCAAATCAATGGTCATTGTTATTTTTTGATTCAAATGGAATTGTCCATCAAGAATTTGTACCTACTGGTCAAACTGTGAATTAAAGATTTTACGAGGAAGTTCTTGGTCGCTTGAGACAAAGAGTTTTTATTGTGTGACCTGAGATAAGCTCAATTTAGATCCTTCATCCCGACAATGCACCGAGTGACAGTGCTTTGGCTGTAAGAGAGTTTTTGGCTGAAAAACAAATCACGGTACTTCCCCATCCACCCTACAGCCCTGACGTGGCTCCTTGCAACCTTTTTCATATCCACAAAAATGAAGAAGGGTTTGAAAGGACACCATTTTGATAATGTGGCAACATCCAAAGAGACACTACGCAGGCTCTGAATACCATCCCACTTGAAGACTTCTAGCGATGCTATAAAGAGTGGAAAAATCACTGGGAGCGTTGTGTACATTCGCACGGTGAATACTTTGAAGGAGACAATGTTCAATTGGTAAATTTTTCAATAAAAGAATGTTTAAAATATCATTGTCAATACTTTCTGGACACACCTTTGTATATTTCCTTTACATTTCAAGGTCTTGATTTACCTGAAGATAGAAAGCCTGGTTGGAGAAGTCCAGCTCCACTACTCTTTACAATCTGTCTGTGCCATTTATAAGGACTTTGTAAATCCCAAAACTGGCTCAGCAGGCCAACAAAATCCAATAGCAGGTAAAATGGCTCCAATATATGATTATTTTATATTATATTGAGCTTTGTAACACAATGGGCAGTTTGCCAAATTATCAGACAGAGAGTCACTGTAACTTCCCATTTACCAAACAGGTGAAAAGTTAGAAGCAATATTGCAAAACGGGTTCATGCCGTAATGCAAAACACCAGAATAATGAACTTTGCACAAACACGCACTCTTCACAGCAATGTTTTTGTGACTCAGAGTAATGTAGCTTCATAGCATGGTCTCTGTAAGACTATACGCACAGCTACTTCTGATTATTCTCATAGACAGAATCTCTCCCGTTATAGTTCATGTTAGCTCTGGTAACACAGGTGAACGGCTGAAGGGATCCAAACCCCAAGGATGAAGTCGCACCCCACTGGAACTGGTGTATTCTGGTAGCAATTGAGGAGAGGCTCCCCACAGAAGCTGGGACTTTTGAACAAGTTGCTCTGGCTTAGCTACCTATTCATCAGTTCTGATAGCGAAAGGCCTCTGACATGGCTGCAGATCACTTGCCCAACTACTTCTGCCTCATCAGGTGTGGCCTCTCTGAGCTGCTGAGAGAAGAAAGCAGAGAGACTATTCTTGCCTTGGCATGGCTAGAAACCACGGAATCTGTGGGAAAAGGAGTTTAAGGGGCCTTTGCCTGCATCTGAGCATGGTTAACAAATGGATACTCCGCTGTGGCTTCAGTAAAGCTTTAAAGGACTTCTGATGTGAAAAAGAGCAGCAGTCTCTGAACCTGCCCAATCAATTAGAAACTTCTTTTGAAAGTATTCCCAAACTTTATTTCTTATTTTGTAGTGCACTTTAAAATAGATGTAACACCCTCCTATATAGACTGCTAGGATGATAGGTAAAGTTAGTTCTTCTTGGCTCCTCTGTAATCACTGGAGCAGCTATTGATTTCATTGGGTTGTTCTGGATGTTCACAGGTTGCAGGTTTGACCATTTCCCCCTGCTTTCTAGAGGCTTCTAGAACATAGGGGCTGGGAGATTCAAATGGGTAACTTGAATATGTATTGTGCTTCTGTCAATCCCTGGGGAGGTGTGCCCAGTAGGTGGCTGGGGAGAACATAAATAGGCTGGGGTCTGGAACAGCCAGGGTCTTGTCCTGCTGGAGAAGTTTCACACCCTTAGCTCCTTAGCTTGCTCCCTTCTGAGGCAGTTCTGCTGGTGGACCTGAAGGAAGTTAGGAACTGTGCAGTTGTCTTGTGACATAGACATGTCCAGTGGAAACTGATAAGTATGCTGTTGTCTTGAGTACAGACCTGAGCTCAAGATCCCAGTGACAGTGTGTTGTCCTGCTTTTGAGGTGATAAGTGCCAGTAATAACTCTCACTAAGATGACTCTTACAGGGTCTCAGTTCTCGCCATTCCCATTTGTCCCTGGCAATACACTGTTCAGAGTAGCCTAGCCTAGTGAAGTGTGTCCTCCTACTATTATTCAGTGTTCCTGGAGTATCCCATACTACCCTAACCCCTCTCCTGTTGCAAGTTCTTCACGCAAAAAATAACAAAAAGACAATTCCTAGATGTCTTACTGTTGCTTGGGTGATTGGTGGTCTCTACACTGTTTGGGACTCCTAGGGGGTAGCACTACATAGAAAATTATTGAGTTTAGCCAACACTTATAACTTCAACAAACTTTTATTAAATAGCTGATAACAAACATTGAATGTTACTACAATTTTGCCATTTACAAATTATGTATAGATAATATAAATATCAAATGAATAGCTTCCAGTTGCATAGCGACAATCAGAAAATGCTCATTCCATTCATTAGATTGGCAGTGATGTCACAAGCGCTGCTATACAAGAAAGTGGCTCTTATTTTATTTCTCCCTTAGTGCACTCACACATGGCACCACAGTCACTTATAAGTTCTTGGTCAGCTCCGCAGGTGTTACCCTTCATGTAATCAAGGCAGTTTATATATAAATCCATATATGGGCAAGGGTTTGCTGGTAAAAAAAAAACAAATACAGAAGTAGAGGTACTTAATAAAATTAGTTAACATTCGCATGTGTTGTTTACAAGTATTTTTTATGAAATTCTACGAGTACAGTGCCTTGAAAAAAGTGTTCATACCCCTTGAACTTTTCCACATTTTGTCATGTTACAACCAAAAATGTATATGTAATATATTTATTGAGTTATTTATGCTATAGACCAACACAAAGTGACACATTATTATTATGGAAAGAAAATGATAAATGTTTTTCAAACTTTTTTACAAATAAATATCTGAAAAGTGTGGCATGCATTTGTATTCAGCCCCCTTCATTCTGATACCCCTAACAAAAATCTAGTGGAACCAATTATCTTCAAAAGTCACCTAATTAGTAAATAGAGTCCACCTGTGTGCAATTTAATCTCAGTATAAATACAGCTGTTCTGTGAGACCCTCAGAGGATTGTTAGAGAACATTAGTGAACAAACAGCATCATGAAGGCCAGGGAAAAACTGGAAAGAGTCTGGCACAACTGCAAACCTACCAAGACACAGCCATCCACCTAAACTGACAGGCCAGGCAAGGAGAACATTAATCAGAGAAGCAGCCAAGAGGCCCATGGTAACTCTGGAGGAGCTGCAGAGATCCACAGCTCAGGTGGGAGAATCCATCCACAGGACAACTATTAGTCGCGCACTCCACAAATCTGGCCTTTATGAAAGAGTGCCAAGAAGAAAGCCATTGTTGAAAGAAAGCCGTAAGTAGTCCTGGTTGCAGTTTGCGAGAAGCCATGTGGGGGACACAGCAAACATGTGGAAGAAGATGCTCTGGTCTTGGCCTAAAAGCAAATCGCTATGTGTGGTGGAAAACTAACACTGCACATCACCCTGAACACACCATCCCCACCGAGAAACATGGTGGTGGCACCATCATGTTGTGGGGATGCTTTTCGTCAGCAGGGTCAGGGAAGCTGGTCAGAGTTGATGGGAAGATGAATGGAGCCAAATACAGAGCAATCTTAGAAGAAAACCTGTTAGAGTCTGCAAAAGATTTGAGACTGGGGTGGAGGTTCACCTTCCAGCAGGACAACGACCCTAAACCTACAGCCAGAGCTACAATGGAATGGTTTAGATCAAAGCATATTTATGTGTTAGAATGGCCCAGTCAAAGTCCAGACCTAAATCCAATTGAGAATCTGTGGCAAGACTTAAAAACTTCTGTTCACAGACGCTCTCCATCCAATCTGACAGAGCCTAAGCTATTTTGCAAAGAAGAATGGGCAAAATGTCCCTCTCTAGATGTGCAAAGCTGGTAGAGACTTCCCCAGAAAGGTGATTCTACACAGTATTAACTCCGGGGGTTTGAATACAAATGCAATCCACACTTTTCGCATATTTATTTGTAAAAAAATTTGAAAACCATTTATCATTTTCTTTACACTTCACAATTTTGTGCCACTTTGTGTTGGTCTATCACATAAAATCCCAAAAAAATACATTGACATTTTTGGTTGTAACATGACAAAATGAGCAAAATTTCAAGGGGTATGAAAACTTTTTCAACTGTAATAAAGAAAACCCAACAATAAACACAGCCAGACAACTCAGGGTTGCCACCTGTCAGGTTTTCAACAAGAAATTTTTATTTTAACTATCACTGTCCTATTCATTTATGCTGAGTTATCTACTTTTCGGAGATCGTGTTGCAGGCACCATTTTTAATTTAAGCAACGTTTGTCTTATAGTCGGATTAACCGGCTGCCTGACATCTGTGGCTCTGTCTATGTATGCTCACTCCCTTAAGACATTTTCAGATATATATGCAGATAAAATATTCTTAATTTTTTATTAAAAAAGACAAAAAAATTTAAACACAGACAGCTTAAAGTGTTACTAAACCCACAAAATTAAAATCAGACTGTATATGCAGTAAGGAGCGAAATAAAAACGAGAAGCGCACAAACCTTGCGCATTACCTCAGTAAACACAAATTTATTAATCAGAAAGGTACTCACAAACAGCGAATAAAATCAGGCATGTCAGTCCTCACAGGGACTTCAGAGATAGGGAGCCAGCGCGAGTCCCATCGTGGGGGTAAGCACTCAGTTCAGCTGACGCGTTTCGAAGGCCAAACCTTCTTCATCAGAGCTGACTGAACTGAGAGTGATCGCTCCCTTTTAAGTCCCTGAACTGAAATATTGACCCTCCCCTCTGGGTTGGGCAGTCTCAGGCTGGGAGGGGGGGGGGGGGCGGGGCCCCAGGTGTCAACACCAAGTAATGTTGCAACGTCAGGCTAACAATATAACATGATAAGAGTGAATAAATGTATATATAAAGAACACATAAAAAAATCATATATACATATATATGCCCACATATCCATCTATGAAATAAATGAATAAATATAATAAATGAATAAATATAATTCTAAATATAATTTTAAAATTAATTTTAAAACCATGATGATTGTGATAAACATGCAAGAGAGAGAAAGATGTATATATATACACATAAAAGATATTAAAAATAATAATAATAAATTGAAAATAATGAATATAATGAATAGTGATAGAGTCATATCCTAGGACAAATTCATCAATCATTAGGTGTACACACATTCCCACATGTATATATGTTCATGCCAAAATAAATGATAATACAAAATATATATATATAAAAATTATTACTAGTTAATTAGTACTATCATTATTGTATATTGTATACAACCTGATAATGATAGTACTAATTAACTAGTAATAATTTTTAATATCTTTTATGTGTATATATATACATCTTTCTCTCTCTTGCATGTTTATCACAATCATCATGGTTTTAAAATTAATTTTAAAATTATATTTAGAATTATATTTATTCATTTATTATATTTATTCATTTATTTCATAGATGGATATGTGGGCATATATATGTATATATGATTTTTTTATGTGTTCTTTATATATACATTTATTCACTCTTATCATGTTATATTGTTAGTCTGACGTTGCAACATTACTTGGTGTTGACACCTGGGGCCCCGCCCCCCCCCCCCCCCCTCCCAGCCTGAGACTGCCCAACCCAGAGGGGAGGGTCAATATTTCAGTTCAGGGACTTAAAAGGGAGCGATCACTCTCAGTTCAGTCAGCTCTGATGAAGAAGGTTTGGCCTTCGAAACGCGTCAGCTGAACTGAGTGCTTACCCCCACGATGGGACTCGCGCTGGCTCTCTATCTCTGAAGTCCCTGTGAGGACTGACATGCCTGATTTTATTCGCTGTTTGTGAGTACCTTTCTGATTAATAAATTTGTGTTTACTGAGGTAATGCGCAAGGTTTGTGCGCTTCTCGTTTTTATTTCGCTCTGTAGTGTTGGTCGGGCTTCCCCAGCCTTGTTTGGAGCTGCACAACCTTTGAAGCACTGGTGGTCGGTGTTTGTCCAGTTCTGGTTCCATCTATGTGCCACCCGCCTGGGTCCTTGAGCGCAGAAGAATTCGTGTTTGGTCTACTGTATATGCAGTAAAGCATACTTGTTATACTGAATGTAGAACCAAAGGGGTTTATCCTCTGCATTGTGTAAAAATGCTGTTTGATCCTGACTTCTCTGATCCTCCCCTTTTTTCAATTGTCTGCCTCTTATCTCCTGATAAGACATATCATGTGAAGACACTGTCCATGCCCAGTTTGGTGTGTATTGCTAGAGAGGTTTTTTTTTTCTTGGGAGAGTGCATGTGAGCAACACAGGGCCAATCAGCACTGCCCAGACAGAGGTCAGGGGTTCTACATCCTCCTAGAGAAAACTCATCCTACAAGCTTTAACTGGTGCGTGACCAGACACTGATAGAAGTCACAAGACTGCTATATACTGCTGATGAGTAAAAGTATTTTGCCGTTAATATTTACTAAAATAATTGCGTTTCCATTGTCTGTGCACTGTGGGAGACCAGATATAGTGAATGCAGGGGTGTAGGTGTAGGGGGTCCTGGGTGTAGTAACCCTTTAACTATGTAGAATCCATAGGAGCCTGTCCAACAGATTTCATCTTTTTCCTATCACCTTAATTTATTAGTGGTCCAGGGGGACAACAGCTCAGATATTTTTCAGACTTAAAGAATAACTCCAATTTTGTGAAAAAATATAGCAAATAAAAAAATTGGCATATTCATTTTCCACACAAGCCATGTTGTAATTCAATGTTATTAAAATATAAAAAAAAAAAGTCAGCTGCACTGCTATTAGCTCTTCTTGCAGTATTTCTGATAATCAGTGCATTGATTGCATACACAGTGGCGTCACTAGGGCTGGTGTCACCTGGTGTGGTAAAACATGGTGTCACCCTCCCTTTCAATTATAATTCTACTGCAGCCCCCCCTCAATTATATTTACCCTTCACCAGCAATTATACCTTCATTGCAGCCCCCTTCAACTCTCCCTCCCCTACACAATTTTAATACCACTGCACCCCACAATGTCACATTGCATAAAATTCCCCTGCACCCCTTCCCCCAGGAAGATCTCTCACCTCTCCCTCGGCTGCCATCACTCTGTCCAACTCCTGCTAGTATATCACTGCCTATTACTAAGGCAATTGGGGAGAGCACGCCACATGATGACGTCACTACGCCAGGGGCGGACTGACAACTCATGGGGCCCCCGGGCAATAGGGGATCATGGGACCCCTGTGTCCTTGCACACACTAAAAAAAGCCTATGAAAAAGGTACTAGGGGCATCTCATGGGGCCCCCTACTGACCCCGGGCCCTCGGGCAGTGCCCGAGTTTCCAAATGGTCAGTCTGCCCCTGCACTATGCCCAGAAGTAGGAGCAAGCCAGACTTGTCCAGCAATGGGGCGAGGCGGGTGGACAGAGAACCGACCATCCCTCCTCCAGTAATAACCCAGAAACCTGATGCTGAAGGGATAAATAGGAGAAAGGAAAGGACAGGAAATGAGGAGAAATCTCCACATTGAAGATAAAATCTCCACAGTGTGCTGTCTACTATTGGTGATGGTGGAAGCAATGGCCAATGTATATGATGGAAGACACATGCTAGACCGGAGTCAGGACACCTCACACGCACACATATATACCTACTTAATGGTGTCATCCCTCTAGTGGGTTTCACCTGGGTAGCGATGCCACTGTGCATACAGTAATGTTTCCAACCCAAAACCAGCCCTTCTTGATTCGTTTCACTACTCCTGGCTTGCGAAAAAGGATAGGGGAACCTGGTCTTGAGCAAGCTATGGATACGTGTGTGTCTTAAAATTACCTTTCCTTTTCAATCTGCAGCCATTGTTATTTTCTGTAATTTTCAAAGCAATACAGAACGCTAGAGGCACTCTGTGCATCGTTTGTGTACAGAGCCTCCCAAGAAATTTAATTTCCCACTTGTGTGATTGGTTTGCTGATTTTCCTAGACGTCTGCACTGAGATCAAATTTTAGGCATCCCCTGCAATAGGAATTTTTATTTTCGTGAGATACTCTACAAGGGTAAATACTTCTAAAGGGATGCAGACCCTGCAGCTTCTCATTAGAACCAGACCCTCCCATTCAGAATCAGTTTGCAAAGAATATGGTGAAACAAACATCTATGTCTCCAAAACAGAAAAAGGTGAGACTCTGCAACAATGTTTGTTAAAATCCTTGCAATGTACATCGATCACCCCTTTTTCTAAAAATCTAGAGTTACACTTAAAGTAGTATATGGACCACTTAATCTCACCGGCCTCTTTATTAGGTGCACCTCTTCAATTGCTTGCTAATACAAAAATTGCTAATTAGCGAATCACATGACAGCAACTCAATGCATTTAGGCATGTAGACATGGTGAAGACAACTTGCTAAAATTCAAACTGAGCATCAGAATGGGGAAGAAATGGGATTTAAGTGTCTTTGAACGTGGCATGATTGCTGGTGGCAGACAGGCTGGTCTGAGTATTTCAAAAACTGCTGATCTACTGGGATTTTCATGCACAACCATCTCTAGGGTTTACAGTGAATGGTCCGAAAAAGAGAAAATATCCAGTGTGTGGCAGTTGTGTAGACAAAAATGCTTTGTTGATGTCAGAGGTCAGAGGAGAATGGGCAGACTGGTTCCAGATGATAGCAAGACAACAGTAACTCAAAAATAAGCACTCGTTACGACCAAGATATGCAGAATGCCATCTCTGAATGTACATTACGTTGAACTTTGAAGCAGATGGGCTACAGCAGCAGAAGACCACACCAGGTGCCATTCCTGTCAGCTAAATACAGAAAACAGAGGCTACTAAAAATTGGACAATAGAAGATTGGAAAAACTATGCCTGGTCTGATGAGTCTCAATTTCAGCTGCAACATTCAGGTGGTATGGTCAGAATTTGGTGTAAACAACATAAAAGCGTGGATCCATCCTGCCTTGTATCAACGATTTGGGATGGTGGTGGTAGTGTAATGGATTGGGGGATATTTTCTTGGCTCACTTTGGACCCCTTAGTACCAATTGAACATCGTTTAAATGCCAACTATCCAAAATAATAATTGGCTTTAGCTACACCTTAATGAACACCTACAAATGGACCATGGGTAAATGATATTAAAACTTACTACAAAGATTATTTTCACAAGAGCGAGGACAATCTCCACAAGGTGTTCCACTTTTGTATGGGTATGCTGTAGGTTTCCGATTCCCTCTGTAAAAAAAAAACAAAAAGCAGAATGCAGGTATCTAAATAACATATTATAGAAAAGAATCTGTTGAAGTAAAGCATCTGTGTTAAGGTTTACTGACCACTTTGCTAGAGATCACATGGATAAAGGTCTAGGCTTTTGGTTAAGCGAGCTTCACTGAAGAAAACTTGTTAACCAGGGGCGGACTGACAACTCATGGGCCCCCCGGGCAATAGGGGATCATGGGGTCCCTGTGTCCTTGCCCAAACTCAAAAAAGCCTATGAAAAAGGTTAACATTTCTTAGTTGATGACTATATATGCTTCCATGTACAGTAGTGCAATCACCACATCTCACATAACCACCTACAGTTGCAAGAAAAAGTATGTGAACCCCTTGGGATTACGTGGAGTTTTGCATGAATTGGGCATAAAATGTGCTCTGAACGTCATCTAAGTCACAACAATAGAAGAACACAGTCTGCTGAACATAATACTACACAAACATTAGATGTTGCCATAGTTTAATTGCACATAACATGTAAACATTCACAGTGCAGGGAGGAAAAAGTATGTGAGGCCCTAGCTTAATGACTTCTCCCAGAGCTAATTGGAGCCAGGAGTGAGCCAACCTTGACTCCAATCAGTGTGATGATATTGGATGTGTTGCTGACAGCTGTCCTGCCCTTAAAAAACACACACCTTTTTTGGGTTTACTGGTTTCAAGAAGCACTGTCTGATGTGAACCATGCCTCGCAGAAAAGAGCTCTCAGAAGACCTACGATCAAGAATTGTTGACTTGCATGAAGCTGGAAAGGGTTACAAAAGTATCTCCAAAAGCCTTGATGTTCATGTGTCCACGGTAAGACAGACTGTCTACAAATGGAGAAAGTTTAGCACTGTTGCTACTCTCTCTAGGCGTGGTTGTCCTGTAAAAATGACTGCAAGAGCACAGCGCAGAATGCTGCATGAGGTAAAGAAGAATCCCAGAGTGTCAGCTAAAGACCTACAGAAATCTCTGGCACATGCTAACATTTTTGTTGACACATTTACAATAAGGAAAACATTAAACAAGAATGGAGTACATGGGAGGACACCACGGAGGAAGCCATTGCTGTCCAAAAAGAATATTGCAGCACGTTTGAAGTTTGCAAAAGAGCACCTGGATGTTCCACAGCACTACTGGCAAAATATACTGTGGACAGATGAAACCAAGATTGAGTTGTTTGGGAAGAACACACAACACTATGTGTGGAGAAAAAAAGGCACAGCACACCAACATCAAAACCTCATCCCCACTGTAAAACATGGCGGAGGGAGCATCAGGGCCTGGACGGATTGTTGTCATTGATGGGAAAATGAATTCCAGAGTTTATCAAGACATTTTGCAGGAAAACGTACGACCATCTGTCCGCCAACTGAAGCTCCGCAGAGCATGGGTGATGCAACAGGACAATGACCCAAAGCATACAAGTAATTCAACAAAACAATGGCTGCAACAGCACAGAATACGCCTTCTGGAGTGGCCCAGTCAGAGTCCTGACCTCAACCCGATTGAAATGCTGTGGCATGACCTTAAGAGAGCGATTCACACCAGACATCCCAAGAATATTGCTACACTGAAACAGTTTTGTGAAGAGGAGTGGTCCAAAATTACTCCAGATCGTTGTGCAGGTCTGATCTGCAACTACAGGAAACGTTTGGTTGAGGTTATTGCTGCCAAAGGAGGGTCAACCAGTTATTAAGTCCAAAGGTTCACATACTTTTTCCTCCCTGCACTGTGAATGTTTACATGTTATGTGCAATTAAACCATGGCAACATCTAATGTTTGTGTAGTATTATGTTCAGCAGACTGTGTTCTTCTATTGTTGTTACTTAGATGATGTTCAGAGCACATTTTATGCCCAATTCATGCAAAACTCCACGTAATCCCAAGGGGTTCACATACTTTTTCTTGCAACTGTATAGATCCTAACCTCCTTTTGTATCAGATAACTGTGAGATTAATGTTTAAAGAGGAACTTGGCCTTTCTTATGAAAGTTTCAGTCTTTTTCCCCCCTTACCTTTAGTGCTCATAGCGATAATGAAGTGGAAGCTCCAATTGTTTGCCTTTGGTACCCCTTCCCACTTCCAGCTCAGTTTGCTGTGCTGAAGTGAGCTGGAAGTTCGCAAATATCTCCTTCGTCCCGCAATTCACAGGTCTCAGAAGACTGCGGGTTCAATCAAGATGCACATCGCGACTCACGCATGCACAGTTGGGCACTCGGCTGTGAAGCCGCAAGCTGTCACAGCCTGGTGTCCACAGTTGAGATGCCGGCGTAAGGGAGAGAAGAGGGAGAGAAAGGACGTCACGGGTGAGCACATCGTTGGACCCTGGGAAAGGCGAGTGTGTGTTTTTGTAGCTCCTGCCTTTTAATAAACACAAAAATGACTGGAACTCCACTTTAAACCCAAAAATAAACATTTATTATACTGCAGCTTACCAATTTGTAGATGTGATGGCTGCATTCGTTTTCTTTTTTAGGCTTTCTTTCATCCATTTTCAGCTGTTGATCTGGCCAGTAAGTCTGTTGTCTTTCAAAAGAACAAGCACTCTTGCAGATGTATCAGTAACAGTGATGAGACAAACCCTTTACCACCGTGCTGCTTTCAATGATCGTTTTTTATTTATTTTTATAAAAACGTTATCCCAAAATGAACAACTGCTCATAAAGTGTTAGCTGGAGTTTGTCTTCATTTTTTTTTAGTGTATCTAAATCTGTTGTCAATCTAACACTACCCTTCCCCCAGATTAATAAAGGTGTTGTCAAAGGTGTCTCTCTTGCTCTTTCGTCAAGAGTGTAGGGAGGCGTGTTACTAGCCAGATCATCAGGCGCATTGGGAAAGAGCCTATAAAAGAAAAAGAATGCAGCAACCATATCTAATGATTGGTAAGCTGCAATATATTACATTTTTAGTTTCGGGTTCAATATCGTCATAAAGATGCTGCATTGATATTCATACAAGCCCAGCAGACCTCTTCCCTTGCACGGTTCTCCTACTCCAGTTCCTGTCCTGCACTGCCACCTTCTTTCCTTATGTCATGGGGAGCTGGCTATGTCCTCCTGGTTCTTGTAGCCGGCCCCTAAATGACACAGCACCAGATCTCACACATGCACAGACAGAGATGGCGTGCAGTGTCTTTGTTTAACTGTTATCCTATGAATGAAGGATAGCATATCCCTCAACTGTCCCTGATTTAGAGGGACTGTCCTTCTACTGGAACCAAAATCATCTGTCCCTCTTTTTGGGCTGATGTTTAGACCTTTATAAAGAAATGTACTAGAAATGTTATATTGCAGTAAAACTTACCGTATTTTTCGCTCCATAAGACGCACTTTTTTCCCCCCAAAAAAGGGGGGGAAATGTTAGTGCGTCTTATGGAGTGAATACGGAGCGGCCGGTCCGGTATTTCCACCACTGCCGTGTCAGAATACCGGGCCGGCCGCTCAGCTCTGCAGCGGGACCTTATGGAGATGACTGCTGACCTTTGGGGAGGTGGGGGGGGGGAGCGGGTACCTGAATTTGACAGGTACCCGCTCTTACTTCCGTGGAGTTGTTCTTTAATCTTACCTGTTCCTCTATCCAGCGGCGCGCTGTCTTCCCGGCTTCTGTAGTGTGGGCGCTCGGCATGACAGCTGGGTGCCAAGCGCGCATGCGCAAGAAGCGGTGCTTTTTGTGAATGGTAAGGCAGTACCTGGGACACATGACAGATCCCAGAAGCCGCCGGACCAATCACAAAGCGCAAGGGCTTCTCGCCCATGCGCACTGGGCACCCGGCTGTCATGCCGAGCGCCGACACTAAAGAAGCCGGGAAGACAGCGTGCGGCTGGATAGAGGAACAGGTAAGATCAAAGAACAACTCTGCGGAAGTAAGAGCGGGTACCTGTCAAATTCAGGTACCCGCTCCCCCCCCCTCCCCAAAGGTCAGCAGTCATCTCCTGTACTGTCCGCAGTCTCTGGTCATCCCCTGTACTGTGTCCGCAGTCTCTGGTCATCTCCTGTACTGTGTCCGCAGTTTCTGGTCATCCCTGTACTGTCCGCAGTCTCTGGTCATCCCCTGTACTGTGTCCGCAGTCTCTGGTCATCTCCTGTACTGTGTCCGCAGTTTCTGGTCATCCCTGTACTGTCCGCAGTCTCTGGTCATTACCTGTACTGTGTCCGCAGTCTCTGGTCATCCCTGTGCTGTCCGAAGTCTCTGGTCATCTCCTGTACTATGTCCGCAGTCTCTGGTCATCTCCTGTACTGTGTCCGCAGTCTCTGGTCATCTCCTGTACTGTGTCCGCAGTCTCTGGTCATCTCCTGTACTATGTCTGCAGTCTCTGGTCATCTCCTGTACTATGTCCGCAGTCTCTGATCATCTCCTGTGCTGTCCGCAGTCTCTGGTCATCCCTGTACTGTGTCCGCAGTCTCTGGTCATCCCTGTGCTTTCCGCAGTCTCTGGTCATCCCTGTGCTGTCCGCAGTCTCTGGTCATCCCTGTACTGTGTCCGCAGTCTCTGGTCATCCCTGTGCTGTCCGCAGTCTCTGGTCATCCCTGTACAGTCCGCAGTCTCTGGTCATCCCTGTGCTGTCCGCAGTCTCTGGTCATCTCCTGTACTATGTCTGCAGTCCATTAGTTCAGAATTTTTTTTTTCCTGTTTTCTGCCTCTAAAACCTAGGTGCGTCTTATGGTCAGGTGCGTCTTATGGAGCGAAAAATACGGTATATTGGGTTTAACCAATCATTTTTTGTGTAGGAGCTACATCAGAAGTACTGATTTTATTAGCAATTAGTGATTTATTCATTGTTTTTTTTTCAATCCACCTGGCTTCGCAGATTCAGGAGGACGTACATGTATGTCATCCTGCTTGTGTGCCTAGAGTGTGCCTTCTGGGGTGCACAGTAGCACAATATACCATCTGCTGTATCCTCCAAATTCCAGATAATGAGCCCCTTTAACCCCTTGGACCTCACACAAGTGTCCCTATTCATTTAAATGGATTATGATCAGTGGGCGCTATGCCCTATAAAAGCAACGTTCCTGCCATAGCTACGAAGCAAAGCATAGGTACACCCACAGCCACTGCCTCTGCAGCTAACAGGGGTAGTGTTGGAGGGCAGTAAAACCATGGCTCGTCTGGAAGGTTTTAACGTCCCCCCAACCTCTGTTGTAAACGCAAGCCCTAATAGGGCAACCAGTCACAGTATTTCCGATAACCACCACATCGGCCAGTGTTGCCACACCAGTGTAGCTAGAAACAGTGTTCCTGATTGCTGTTACACATGTTGCAGTGTCACCAGACCAGTGTATGCCAGCAACAGTGTCCCTTATCCCCACCACACCAGTTGCAGTGTCACCAGACCAGTGTATGCCAGCAACAGTGTTCCTTATCCCCACCACACCAGTTGCAGTGTCCCCAGACCAGTGTATGCCAGAAACAGTGTTCCTTATCACCACTATACCAGTGCAGTATTGTCTCTATCTGCCACCTGTACTGACACTGACCTGTTTATTGATCATATTTCTGCCTGCTGTCTGAACTGATCCTTTCCCTTTTTGCTAACCATGTCTCTGCTTGCTGCCTGAACTGACCTTTCTGCATGTCCCACTGACTATGCTCCTTTTGAGACAACATTCTCAGCCTCCCCTGTGGACAACTGCACTCCTGGAACCATAGGAAATATTTTGTTCACCTTTTTTGATAGGTAGTCAGCAAATTAGGTGTGTAATGTATACCCCTTTAAAAGCCAGAAGCTGCTCCTTAGATTTTGGGCCTCTCTACATGGCTAGGTTGTGAAAAAGTCTCACACGTGTGAAATCCCCATACTTGGGAGGAGTAGCATAATGTGTTTTGCAGTGCAATTTGAAGATTGTGTGCACTGTTTATTAGAAAGATCTTATTAATTGACAACTTTGTGAAAAAAATAAATTTAAATTTCTTTCCACATTTTCCATAAACTTGTGGAAAAAATTACTTTTTAAAAGACTATGTCTTTAAAAAAATACCTTGAGGAGCTTGCTCTCCAAAATGAGGTTATTTTGTTTGTGTTTCTTTGCCCTAGCACTTCATAGTCATAAAATTAGACATGTAAATTGTGCTACCTGAAAACCCAAAGGTGCTCCTTGGATCCTTCTATGCGTGAAGGCTTTAAAAAAGGTCACAAACATCCTCATACTTTGGAGGAGTAGCAGAATGTGTTTTGGAGTGTAATTATAAGTATGCCTATGCTACGTGTGAGAAATAACATGTTAAAATGACAATGTTGTGAAAGAAAATAATTTTTTTTAAATTTCTTCATTTTTCCAAAAAAAATTGTAACAAAAATTACAACTTCAAAAAACTTATCATGACTCCTACTAAATATTTTGTACTGTCTACTTTCCAAAAAGGGTTTTTTTTAGGGTATTTGTACTGTCCTGGCATTTGAGGGCCTCAACAAATGAGAAAGGCCATCAGTACATCAAGACTGATCAAGTTTTAAAAATACATACCATGGTTTGTAGATTCTATAACTTTCACATCAACTAAATAATATACACTGATTTGTTTTTTTTTCACCAATGAAATGTAGCAGAATACAATTTGGCCTACAGTTTTGAGGAGCATTATTTATTTGCAAGACTTCATAACAGAAATGCAGAATAAATTATATAAAATGTATTTGGTAACAGTGTTGCGTGACTAAGTAATTACCATTCAAAGTGTGACAGCGCTAAAAAATGGCCTGGGCAGAAATAGACACTATTTATATAATTTAAATAGCTTCATCATGCTTCATCAGCTATTCATAATACTGCCCCAAACTACCTCACTGACCTGATATCCAAATACCACCCAACACGTACTCTTCGCTCCTCAGAAGACCTCCTACTCTCTAGCTCCCTGGTCTCCTCCTCCCATGCCTGACTCCAGGACTTCTCCAGGGCTTCCCCCATCCTCTGGAACTCACTACCCAATCTATCAGACTGTCACCTACCCTCCTCACCTTTAGGCGCACCCTGAAAACCCATCTCTTTAGGGAAGCTTACCCCTCCCTCACCTAACTGCTGATCTCCTTCACTCCTCCTACCACTCCATCCCCCACAGCCATTTCCTCCTAGACTGTAAGCTCCAAGGAGCAGGGTCCTCAAACCCCTCATGTATTGTATTGTTACTTGTATTGTCTCATGTACTGTCCCCCACTCTAATGTACAGCGCTGAGCAAACTTTTTGGCGCTATATAAATACTGTATAATAATAATAATGCTTCCTACTAGATGCATCAAAAGGGACAAATGGAAGAATATAATCTGCCCCTTTAGCTGTTGTAAGCCACCTTAGTTCCTACATGGAAGAACAAATTTTGGTTATCATAATGTCAGTAAAGCCTAACCTTATTTTACAATGATCTTCATGATTAGATCACAATGGTTTAACCATGTTTCAATAGCCATATTATCCCGTATATGGTCAAGAATGTGAGCACTTTTGGGCCAGTGGTTAGCGTGTGCACCCTTTGCAGCTCTGACCGATCTAAGTTACATAGTTATATAGTTGGTCTGTCTGAAAAAAGACAAAAGTCCATCCAGTTCAACAAAAACAAAAGTTATAATCCAATGCCCACAATTGTTCCAGAGGAAGTAAAAAAAAAAACAGCAAAGCATCATCCAATTTGCTCCTGCAGAGGAACAAATTCCTTCTTGATCTCCTGATATTCCTTGGATAAACTCTACCTATAAAAGTTAGCACCCAGTTATATTTTGTGTATCTAGGGAAGAATCCATTCCTTTTTTAAAGCAATCCACTGAGCTGGCCAGAACCAACTCTTGAGGGAGTCTATTCCACATTTTCACAGCTCTTACTGTGAAGAAACCTTTCCATATTTGGAAATTAAATCTCTTTTCCTTCAGATGTAAAGAGTGCCCCCTTGTCCTCTGTGATGACCTCAGGGTGAATAACTCTACACCGAGTTCACTATATGAACCACTGATGTATTTATACATGGAGATCATATTCCCCCTTAATCTCCTTTTCTCAAGAGAGAATAAATTCAGTTCCTCTAATCTTTCCTCATAGCTGAGCTCCTCCATGCCTCTTCAGTTTGGTTGCCCTTCTCTGCACTTTCTTCAGTTCCCCAATGTTCTTTTTGTGAATTGGTGCCCAAATATGAACAATAAGAAAGGACTTTCTCAGCTGGGCGTGTAAAAAAAAAAAGGTGTACTTTTACTTACTCTGGATCACTTACTGAAAAGGTAACCACCACCAATAAACTCTAGTTCATGCGTGCTGCTTTTTAATAATACTTACGTTGGGCAGTAATGACACACAAAGTTATATGGGGTATCCAGATTTGGACATTCAGCAACACCACATCCTACCTGATAGGAAGTGCCCCACATCAACTAGGAAAAAAATACAAAAAATATTACAGTATTACTAAAGGCATTTTTAAAAAATTAAAATAACAAACGTATACTCACCTGCTTTGTGCAGTGGTATTGGCCCATATTCTTCTCTTCTCGGGTCCCCCCACCGGCGATACTGGCTCCTCCTGTTCTTTGTGTGTCCCAGTAGGAAGCCACTTGCTATGGGGTCAAATGCTGCATGCTCGCTCCCAACCTGTGTGTCTGTGACTTAGCCCCTCTGCCCCACTTCCTCTTCAACGCACTTGATTGACAGCAATGGCTCCTGCTGATGTTCGAATCCCTGTGCTGATCTCTTCTCCCATCTCTTCTCCTTCACACAGGGAAGGGGGAGCACAGGGAACTTAAAAACATTGTTTTTCCTTAATGCAGCCAATGCATTAAGGTAAAAAAAAAATGTTTTTAGGTTTAGTATCACTTTAATGCTCTCAGACATGTTATACGTTAATGTTTTCAGAGGTGCAGCCTATAAAAAGTAGTCATTTTTTCATCTATATTAGGTCCTAAATTTTACACTGTACTTTAATACTGTAGAAGGTCTATAAACTCACTAGGTATAATAGAACAAAATAAAGTTATGACTGAATAAAGCTCTATGTGATAAATTAAAAATATTGGTTTGGATTTGGAAATATTGGTTAGGATTTAGGATTATTAAGTGAAGACCTCAGTTTAGTATGAACATGTGCTTTTCCAATGTGGGACAGAGAAACAAGTTGACTCAGCCTCTCCCCTTTCTAGCAGCACATACTCACCTTCATTTGCTAGTCCATGCAGCAGCCAAGAGAAAGGAAAAATATCTGGAATTTCTAAGTATAGGGAAATATGGACTTCTAATGCTTCTCCACACAACTAGGCCTTTGCTGGCTCCTCACTAATACATTAGGGTGGGGCGAGATTCCTTAGGCCTATCAGGTCATGTGTTGGAGCTTACACAGGGCTTCCACTTTTCATGCCCAGTGGCCAGAGTGGAGAGGGACCAAAGGAAAGGTGAGTAGGTGCTGTTTATGATAGAGGTAACTTATAGAAGAACTCCAGGGAAATATAATATACAGCTGAACTGTATGTGTATATGTATGTATATATATATATATATATATATATATATATGTGTGTGTGTTTTATATATATGTGTTTTATATATATATATATATATATATATAGTGGCAGTGCGGTATCCTGCCATGGTGATAGTCAAGGTTATAACCCAGGATCTTCACCCATACAGGTTGAAGGGCTCCCGGCAGTTCTCTTAATGCAGAGGAAACTGGTTTGTTAGTTTCCTCTTTGGTTTGTAAAGCCTGTTTTGGGACCTATGGCCTGGAGATTTCTAAGTGATTTGGGAGGGATGAAATCTCCATTCCTGGGTCCATGTTTTGAAAACAGCCAGCACACTGATTGCACAGGTCTGTGCAGGCCTTTTTTTAGAGGCCTAACCAGGGTTCTGGGCTCTCCCGCGGCAGACAGGAGGTCATTGCCCTGGAGTAAGGAGGTCTCCACCTAGGAGAGGTCGAAGCCAGAGCATCAAGGGGGCTGCAAGCTTTGTACAAGTGGTTAATAGCTGTGTGCAAAAAGCTATATTTTGGAAGGAGGCTGTGTGCATTCAAGGAGTCCAACACTGTGTGCTGGGACTAGCCAGTGGTCTGGGAGACCCATATAAATGGAGGTACTGATAACCAGCAGGGCTGATAAGAATGTTTTATTTGTTTTGATGGTGAACACCCCTGCCTGGGAAGCATGTTGTGGAACTTTTAAATAAAATTGGGCTAAAAGGCCTTTTAAAAGGAATAAAGCGAGTGGCTGTGTGCAGGAAAAACTCTACCATTTGATGCTAGTTCTCACTAATTATATATATATTTGTGTGTATGTAAGTATAGTGGCAGGGTGAGGCCATGCTATTGTGTGCTAATGCAGTCTGGGTCAGGTTTTGGAGAAAACAGACCCACTAATGGCACAGGTGTGTGCTGTTCTTTTAGTAGAACTAGGATTAGAGGTCATTGCCCCACTGTCCCGAGGGGGTCAGTGATGGTAAGGGAGCAGAGAGGTGCATGCCAGCACCATACTGTCTGGTTTTAAATTTTTTTTACAAATATCTGAAAAGTGTGGCATGCATTTATATTAAGCCCTCTTTTACTCTGATACCTCTAACTAAAATCTAGTGGAACCAATTGCCTTCAGAAGTCATCTACTTAGTAAATGGAGTCCACCTGTGTGTAATTTAACCTCAGTATAAACACAGCTGTTCTGTGAAGCCCTCAGTGGTTTGTTACATTAGTGAGTAAACAGCATCATGAACACAGCAGACAGAACAGGGATGAAGGTGTGAAGAAGTTTAAAGCAGGGTTAGGATATAAAAAAAAATCCCAAGTTTTGAACATCTCACAGAGCACTGTTCAATCCATCATCTGAAAATGTAAAGAGTATGGAACAACTTCAAACTTACCAGACATGGCCGTCCACCTAAACTGACAGTCTGGGCAAGGAGAGAATTAATCAAAAAAGCAGCCAAGAGGCCCATGGTAACTCTGAAGGAGCTGCAGAGATCCACAGCTCAGGTGGGAGAATCTGTCCACAGGACAACTATTAGTCGTGCACACCACAAATCTGGCCTTTATGGAAGAGTGGCAAGAAGAAAGCCCTAAGAATTTCCATTTACAGTTTGCGAGAAGCCATGTGGGGGACACAGCAAACATGTGGAAGAAGGTGCCCTGGTCAGATGAGACCAAAATTGAACTTTTTGGCCTAAAAGCAAAATGCTATGTGTGGCAGAAAACTAACACTGCACATCACCTTGAACACACCATCCCCACCGTGAAACATGGTGGTGGCAGCATCATATTGTGGGGATGCTTTTTTTAAGCAGGGACAGGAAAGCTAATCAGAGTTGATGGGAAGATGGATGGAGCCAGATACAGGGCAATTTTACAAGAAAACCTGTTAAGAGTCTGCAAACGAGGGAGAATGGGGCAGAGGTTCACCTTCCAGTGGGACAACAACCCTAAACATACAGCCAGAGCTACAATGGAATGGTTTAGATCAAAGGATATTAATCTGTTAGAATGGCCCAGTCAAGGTCCGGACCTAAATCCAATTGAGAATCTGTGGCAAGACTTGAAAATTGCTGTTCAGACGCTCTCCATCCAATCTGACAGAGCTTGAGCTATTTTGCAAAGAAGAATGGGGAAAAATGTCCCTCTCTAGATGTGCAAAGCTGGTAGAGCTATCCCCAAAAAGACTTGCAGCTGAAATTGCAACAAAAAGTGGTTCTACAAAGTATTGACTCCAGGGGGCTGAATACAAATGCCACCACACGTTTCACATTTATTTGTAAAAAAAAAATTGAAAACAATTTCTCATTTTCCTTCCACATGACAATTATGTGCTATTTTGTGTTTGTCTATCACATTGTATCCCAATAAAATACATTTAAATTTTTGGCTGTAACATGACAAAATGTGGAAAATTTCAAGAGGTACGAATACTTTTTTTTTCAAGGCACTGTATATAGGCTGTACTACAAACGTGGGCTTTTATTTTTTCTATTAATTTACATAGGTCATTCAAATGTCACATGTTGGTAGAGAAGTGGGGGGAGGACAACGCTGTTTGCTTAAACTAATGCTGACTACCATGTTGTCTTGCCTTTGATGGGAAGCAAAGATTTCACCAGGGGTAGGAGGGTTTTATAAGGATTTGCTGCCTTCTACTGTCTGTGTTTGCAAATGTCTGTAAATACAATAAAGGGCTGTACTGAAAGCAATGCAAAAGTGGTCATAACTTTTTTTTTATTAACTTAAATAGGTCATTTAAATTTCACATGTTGGTAGAGGAACTCTTTCTCTGTACTAACTCTTCCTCTTTTTTTTATTGCAGGTAAATAATTAGTTTCCAAGCAGAAGCAACATGCTGCCACTGAGTTCTTCAAAGAGAAGGCTGCAGGCTGTCAAACATTCATGGATGGCTGCAGAATGTTTATGGAGATGCCATCATTGACAAGAGTCACCAATGATGAGACATTGCTCTTATCAATGGTTTCATCTCTGTTTTGTAGCCTTCTGTGGGTGTTGGGTAGCCTGCACCCCTCCTTAGTCAAGAACTCAATGATGGCATGTTGCTTCTTCTTGAAGTCCATCATTTACCTGCAGAGAACAAGAAGAGTTACTATAGAGGATGAGTTACTCAACTAACGTGAAATTTGAACAACCTATTCCAGGGTCCAGCAATGTATTCATCCATACCGCCCCTCTCCTTTTCTCCACAGTGCTGGCATCTCTACTGTGGGCACCAGGCTATGACAGCTTGCGGCTTCACAGCCAGGTGCCCACTGCGCATGTGCGAGTCGTGCTGCGCATCCTGATTGGTCCAACAGTCTTCTGGGACCTGTGAAAGTTCCAAGGAGACTGCGGGCAGTGAACTAAGGCGGAAGTGGGAGCGAGTACATGTCAAAACCAGATAAATAGGTATGCCTTATATAGGGGAATGTGTTTCATCTCTGTATCACCTGAGGATAGCCACTTCAATGGGTGTATGTAAGGGTTTACAGCCACTATAAAACTGTGTTCATACAGTTGAGTGTCAGACCACATTACATTTCTTTAGCCCTACCTGAGTGTAATGTCCGACCTCTGCCCCATTCATTGTTCCAAATCCAAACTTAAAATCCTCATATTCACTGAACCAGCTGTCAGTCACAATGTCCCAGGTCATTTTGTATGCTGACAGAAATATATTTTCACCACACCTCATACCTAATAACAGACAATGAAACAGAAGTTAATGACAGAACTCAAAATATCTTCCCTTTTTTTGGTTTGGGTTCTTTGGTTTTGAGAAGTTTGTATTCAAGAAGTATGGAGAGGCTGCTTTAGTTGACTTCCCCTTTATATCAATCATATTATATAGCTTTTGCTATTATAAGATCACTATTATGAGCCTGGCTACAAATGCACAGCAATTCAGGGCTTAGATTAACACCCCCCACAGGACCCCACATGACCAACCTGGCAGCCCCCCCCAAACAAAAAACAGTTTGTTGCTTCAGTTATGAGTGGATACAGTGAGTGATCAGTACCAATCACTTGTGTTCATATAGGAAAGGAAGGGGCTGGTAAATGTAACATATTTACCAGACCCTTCCCCCACCCTCTGTCCTGAAGGATCCCATTGTGTGCTTGAAACTGGCGGTAGGAAGGAGAGGAGGGAAGCCAGCAGCACTGTGGGGGAACACAGTGGGGGCCTGAGCAGCAGGGGGAAATATATGGTGCTTAGGGAGGGTGATGGGTGAGCCGGTGGGGACAATTACTGGAACCGATCCCCTGTATGGCTCTCTCTGCAGCAGCTGAAAGCCAGTGGGAGGGAGAGGCAAAGAAGCCAGTTTTCAGCTGCTGCAGAGAGAGACATACAGGCGACCGGTTTCAGTAATTGCTCCCCCTCCTCACCATGCTGATCACCCTCCCTGCCCACATCTGATTCACCCAGCTTCTTGGGCCCCCCTGCTGGCCTGGGCCCTATACAGAAGGACTGGTGGTTCCCCCGTATCCATGGCCCTGGACACCCCTTAATTACTAATGAGTTAGCAAATAAAATTTTTTTTTCAGGGGTGAGAGTAATTTTGTAATAGAGAGAGGATTGTAGTAATGGGTAATTGGCAATGAACATACTGAAGAGACTGCTGGTGACCGGAGGAGCTGGCTTCATAGCATCACATATGATAATTTCTCTGGTTGAAAGCTATCCGGAATATTTAGTAATAAATCTAGACAAGCTCGGTTACTGTGCTAGCTTGAAAAACCTTGATTCAGTTTTGGATCAGCCAAACTACAAGTTCTTACAGGGAGACATCTGTGATGTGCAGTTTTTAAAACATCTCTTTGAAGTAGAACGTGTAGATGTGGTCTTACATTTTGCTGCACAGACCCATGTAGATTTGTCTTTTTCAGATTCCTTTAAATTTGCCTATGTTAATACATATGGTACACACATTCTTCTTCGTGCGGTTTATGAAGCCAGGGTTGCAAAATGTATCTACATAAGTACAGATGAAGTCTATGGAAGTAGTCTTGTTGAGAGTGGAGGAGGAATCCCAGGATTGATCTGGACCCAGGAGTCTGATGCCATCGCTTATGTTGATGACAAGCCTTATTGAAACAGTATTGGGGTAATTATTCATTACTACACGAGTTGGAGTGTTGTTTGGTTTGGTGTAGTGGGTTGAAATAACATTATTAAAAGTACTATAGCACTTGTCACTTGAGTGGATCACGATTGTTCATTGCAGTGCTCACATATAGAGTTTTTTTCACGATTTAGGATTTATTTATATATATATAAATCTCTTCTTCTTTTTTTTTCCTCTCACATGCACAGTTTTAGTGTGTGATGTAATTCACAATGAATGGCACTAATTTTCTTTTTGTATAGGGATAATACACTATGTTGAGTTTTTTTGGTTTCTGAGGTTCATGAATATTTGGATATTACACGAAGAGTGAAAATAAGAGAGACAATTTTTGGAAGAAATAATTAGAAGAAAAAAAAGAGGTCTATAGTTTTTTGGAATTACACTTGGGGATATTAATATATTTTATGAATTTTATTTAATTTGGAAAAGAAAAGATTTTATAATTTCTAATGAACATACTATATACTGTCCATGGAAAACTGAATATCTAGAACAGACTAGTGGATTTTCCATTAGCCTTGGCCTTTTGCTTCACCTTTCAATTGCTGATTGACTGGATTTGGGTACACCAGCCACTTTATTGAAAAATCTATATATTTCAACAAACTACAAATAAATAACATACCCTAAGTAGCAAATAAAACCATACCTAAAACAGTCGTCCCAGTCTTCTGTAGGTCGTCTTTTGAGGGTGTCAGTTTACTACATCCAATAGGAGCTCTCCCCTCTGGCTAAAAGGTTTGTAGCGTTAATGTACGTTACCAATCTCCATTAGCCTAGGGCACCACTCCAGGGATCCCCTTACCCTCTGCTATGGGATCCACATTTTCACAACTAGTCACTGCAACCCCTATATCCCAATACAGCCAGCTGTCATACAAAAGCACCCTTCTTTTACTCTGTATATAAGAAATGAGGGGGTTACAACCACTTCTCGCCTCCACACATCCCAAAATGAATGGCCTTACCAACCTACCCAAACCACTTTTCATCTCCACACTCCACTTGACCTACATTAGCAAATCAGTTAAGTCTTTTCCTCACACTACACTTATATTTTTTAGAATGATTTTCTTAATAATTAAGATTCTATATATAAACAATGTTGACATAACAGACTGCAACACATGATTACATGTACTTCAAAAAAGGTTTACTCCATTAGCCTTGGAGCACCGCTACCCCCTGCTATGGAATCCACAATTTTGCAACTAGTTACTGCAACCCCCATCATCTCACTCAGCTTCTATGGAACATCCCCCCCCCCCGTAAATAAGAAGTAAGAAGAGAGGGGGTTACAAATACCACCCCAAAGTATGGGCTTATGAAAAGCAGTCTGGGAATCCGGAAGGAAGATTAGGTGAAGATGGAAGCTTCTGCAGTGGTGATAGCGTGCCACTGGAGGGCTTTGTTCTCAGGTAAAACTTTCATAGTGTGTTAATATGCAATACATACTAGCATGTTATGCCTTTACCTTGCAGGGGGTTTCTTTTACTTTTACTACCACTTCAAGAATCTGATCCTGTTTTAGATCTACAGACAGCATCAAGTAGCCTCAAGTAGGTTGGATTCTCGTGAACCATCCTCGACCTCACTCCAAGCAGTGGAGGTTTGAATAATGGTTTGGTGCAGTGGGTTGCAGTTTGGGCGTTTTGTGTATCCACTATACCTTTCTTTCACCCCTCAACTTTTTGCCCCCCCCCCCCCCCCTTTTTTTTGCTCCTCTCTTTTCTTTCACCCATCCCCCGCCTCAATTTTGTTGCCTATGCCTTTTTTTTCCCTTTTTCTTACGTTTTACCAGTTTTTTTTATTATACAGGATTTATGTAGCGCCAACAATTTGCTCAGCGGGAGACAATACAGTTTAATACATGATGGTTAGGAGCTTACAATCTAAGAGGGAGGGGCTAGTGGTACAAAAAGGTAGTAATTGTGGGGGATAGACTGATAGGAGGAGTAGAAGATTCCATTATTAGCTGAGGGCAGGATAGGCTTCCCTGAAGAGATAGGTTTTCAGAGATCGCCTAAAAGTGAACAGAGTAGGCAATAGTCTGATAAATTGGGGTAGCAAGTTCCAGAGGATGGGGAAGCTCTGCAAAAGTCCTGGAGACGAGCATGGGAGGAGGAGACAAGGGAGCTAGAGAACAGGAGGTCGTGCGAGGAGCGGAGAGGACGGTTTGGGTGATATTTGAAGACAAGATCGGTGATGTAATTTGGGAAAGAGTTATAAATGGCTTTATATTATTGTTAATGTTTTGAATTTTATCTGTTGGGCAATGGGAAGCCAGTGGAGGGATTGGCAGAGAGGGGTGGCAGATACAGAACGGTTAGTAAGGTGGATGAGTCTGGCAGCAGCATTCATGATAGACTGAAGAGGGGATAGCCTGCGTTGAGGTAGGCCAATGAGGAGGGAGTTACAATAGTCAAGACGAGAGATAACAAAGGAGTGAATAAGGCAGGCCACAGACGGTTTGTTTATTGGCTGAATTTTGGCCGATAAACAAAAAATCGGTCATTGCTGGCAGCGATGCTGCCACCAATGTCCACGAAAAACATCAGTTTTTCATGGATTTTCCAACAAGACCAATAAAAATAAATGAGGAGATCCGCAAAACCGACCGACGGGCTGGCCCCACTGACGGCGTGATTATTGGCCGATTTTTCTATGGCCTGCATAAGTTGCTTAGTAGTTTCCGAGGTTAGGAACGGGCGTATCTTGGAGATGTTTCGGAGGTGAAGTCTACAAGATTTGGACAGTGATTGGATTTGGGGCTGGAAGGACAGACAGGAGTCTAGGATTACACCTAGTACCCTGGCATGAAGCGAGGGACTGATGATTGTGTTATTGATCTTGATGGAGAAGTCAGGGGAGGGGGCATGGGCTGGGGAGGAATACTAAGAGCTCAGTTTTGGAAAGATTGAGTTCGAGGAAGTGGAGTGACATCCATGCCGATACGTTGCTTAGTTTATCTAGAGAGATGACCCTTTGCCAGTATATGGACTCCTTTTGGAATGTTACTGACAGGGTACGGCTACTTTAGATCTACTACGCACTGTCTTATGCTTGCTTGTGCAACTTAATGTGTTTAGGATTATAACTTTGCCTACAGAACTGTTTTTCCTATATGTTATCTTTGTTACTTTGGCATGTTATATTGTCTTTGGATTTGATTATAATGCCATTGTAAATGTGCTGTTTTTTGCTCTCCAATAAAATACTTATGAAACAACAAAAAAAAGTTTACCTTGCATGTTATTGGTTTGTTATATATGCTAGATTTGTTATGTGTAGGACAAGGGATTGTCACTCTGTATTGCCATGATTAGTTATAAACAAAGTCAACAAACATCAAGGTTGTCTAGTATTTCTAAAGGTATTTATATTTTTTTATATCAATGCACAAATGTATTGCTGGTTCCTTCTATTTTAAACAAGGAAAGCACAGTGGCTAAGCGGTTAGCGCTTTCAACTACAGGAACAGGGATGGTTGGTTCAAATCTCAACTACAGCACTAGCTGTCTGGAGTTTGCATGTTCTCCCTGTGCTTGCGTGGGTTTCCTCCCACACTCCAAAGACAAGCTGGTAGGTTAATTTCTCCATGTCTAAATTGGCTCTAGTATGTGAATTAGAGACATTTATTTGTATGCTCCTTGAGGACAGATGTGAAAGTACAATATGTAAATGGATTTATACACTCTATATATACTGGATTCTTTGTTTTTTATACATGGGATTTATGCATTGGATCTCCTTGTGCTTGTAACAAGACATTATATATAACAAGAATACAGAGAAAAGGTGAAATATATGAAGAGATAAGATATGAAGATATCCCTGGAAGTGGGTTTAGAAACGAGTTTAGGAACAACAGAATAATATGGACTTAATCTGAGAAGAGAAAATGTGGAGCGTGGGAGGGAGGGGGGAGGAGGGAGGGGCTGGGGGATAGAGGGGGGGGCTCTCGGGTGGGGGGCACGGTAAGAAATGGAAGTTATATATAAATAAATTATGAGGAGAAAACATTGTTTTGATAATGATTTTAATAGAAATGTTGAAATGTTTTGTATATGATTTGAAAATTCAATAAATATTTATAAAAAAAAAAAAAATGTAAATGGATGGTGCTATACAAGTACCTGTAATAATGAACTTAATGGGTTGCTTTACAAGTTGAGAGTTCACATATACTTTAACTCTTCAGTGCCTTACTTTCATTGTCCTGTTCATGACACCCCCTACACCAGAGCTTGGGCCTCACTGGAGCTTTACTGAAGTTATAAAGTAACAGTCCAGAATTGCAATCAAGCAACAAATCCAATGCCATCCAATTGAATTTTCAGTTTAAATCAGCTAAATTAATTGTAGGGGCATCAAAAAACAATGTCTTAACAAGTTTTCTTTTACAAAACAGCTACAGCCACAGACTAGAAAAGCCTGTCCCTTGCCAGCATGCTGCAGAGAAGAGACACAAGATGCATCTGATCATTTTTTAGATGATATCTGTCTCTCTACAGATATCATAACTCTAGAGGGCTATTTAAAATGTCAAGCTAAGTTTATGACTACAAGGGGTGACCTGGGTTATATGTTTGTATGCATTTGTTCATATGAGTGTGATGTTATAAGGCATTACTAATGAAATATAAAAGAGCTTACGTGGTATATTTCGAGGACTAGGACTATGTCCTTTGATACATTTCTTGGCCCAAGCGAGTGCATTTCTGGCAGCATCTTCATTCCATTGCTAAAAAGACAGATGTTAATTTGTAATATTTTTAATAAGAAATATTTAACGTAGAACTATAGGCAACTTTTTTCGATTTTGCATAGAGTAAGGGAGAGTTATAACCGCTGCCAGATTTTTTTTTCGCCATCTGTGTCCCAATTCAAAGATTTCCCTTCATTTTCTATTGGATAGCTACTGTAAATAGAAATTTGGTGGAAATCCTTGCAAATTAAATAAATTCCTTGGGGACCCCCAGGCCACCATAAATGGTGTCCCTACTGGAAGATTTCCCCTCTATTACATTTCTCTGGACAATGCAAAATTTGGGATTTTCTTTACTTTCACTTTCGATAACAGTAAACAGGACAGACAGAGAGGGTGAAACTCCCTAACAGGGGCACAGACAGCAATAAAAAAACTTCAACTAACAAAGGTTTTGCCTTTAGTTATACTTTAAAGTGTTACTAAACCCAGGACCCTGCATTCACTATATCTGGTCTCCCCCAGACCCTGCATTCACTATATCTGGTCTCCCAGGACCCTGCATTCACTATATCTGGTCTCCCAGGACCCTGCATTCACTATATCTGGTCTCCCCGGACCCTGCATTCACTATATCTGGTCTCCCAGGACCCTGCATTCACTATATCTGGTCTCCCCGGACCCTGCATTCACTATATCTGATCTCCCCGGACCCTGCATTCTCTATATCTGGTCTCCCCGGACCCCGCATTCACTATATCTGGTCTCCCCGGACCCTGCATTCACTATATCTGGTCTCCCCGGACCCTGCATTCACTATATCTGGTCTCCCGGGACCCTGCGTTCACTATATCTGGTCTCCCGGGACCCTGCATTCACTATATCTGGTCTCCCACAGCACACACAACATGGGAATGCAATTATTTTAGTAAATATAAACTAATAAATACCTTTTCTCATCAGCAGTTAGAGCAGTCTTGTAACTTCAGCAGAGCACTGGTTAAACCTAGTAGGAGGAGTTTTCTTTCTGCGAAACCTCTGACCCTCTGTCTGGACAGTGCTGATTGGCCCTGTGCTGATCACATGCACTCTCCCAAGAAAAAAAATAACCTCTCTAGCAATACACATCAAACTGAGAATGTGTATGTGACCGCAAGTTCAGTCTGTATCAGGTGGTCATTTATTTAAACAAGAGGAGGAGCAGATAAGAAGGTATCAAACAGCCTTTTTACACAATGCAGAGGACCCCTTAGGTTCCACAGTGAGTATAACAAGCATGCTTTACTGCATATACAGACTGATTTTACTGCTGTGGGTTTAGTAACATTTTAATTAACCTGTAATCCATTTTTTATAAAAAAAAAAAAAAATTCTAATGGTGTTCCTCTGCCCCTTGTAATACCCTCTACGATCTCCTGAACCTCTCTTTTTTTCCACCCTCACTCCTGTTTGTTTGAAATGAGCAGTACATGTTAGTTGTAGTCATGAACACTGCTCTATGCACATTACACATCCCACAATTCATAGTCCATCTCAGAATTGAGCAAGAGAGGGTGGCTACATTCCTACATACAGAGGGACTATGGAGAATGACGTAGCCACCCTCTAAAAAAAAAACAAAAAAAACTGGAGATTCAGAGGAGGCTGAGAGCAATAGAAGTGCCTTTTTGTAGGTTAGAAATACATGCTTTCTGATGACTTGTACATTACTTGAATACTTGACTGGTACTTGTTGACCACTTGGTTTCAGTCTGTTGTTATGTACCCTTCTTTTTTCTTGGTCCTTCCAACACGCCTATCCTCATCCTGACCCCCCCCCCACCCTTTTAGGTCCTTCCTTTCCTTTCCCATTTCCCATCCTCCCCAATTTCCTATGAGGTAGCTACAACATTTTGATTATGTACCTGTAGTGGCTCAACGTCTGTAAATCCACATGTAACTGATTTTTCACTTTTGAGTCTGTCTACCTTTGTAGTCATTTTATAGAGTGACTTTTCTTTTTTATTCCTGAAAATTGCAGTAAAAACTGGCCAGCGGGCTGAATGAAAAAAAAATGGCTTCTCTCATCCACACAAGCAAGTTAGAGTAGGAATCCTCCCCTCTTTGCCATTGTTCTCTGACAGCAGGGACTGTCTTCTGTCAGAGTACACTGTTCAGCGTTGAATTAGCCGCTGATCAAGAAAAATTTTCCAACATTCCTGTTCAACAGAAGTGAGTTATTAAATTGACTTCTGTCAAGCAGGGATGGCCATAGATGGATTGAAATTGGACCAATTCTTGCTGAACTGGCCGAATGTTGATCTATGACCAGCTAAAGTAGTATCAGTTGCCAAGGTGAGTTAGTTTTCTCTTCCTATGATCTACCTTGATAAATTTGTTAATGGCGGAAGATAATTATGATGGCATCTATCTTTCATTTACCACCAGTAGCGATCATGCCTGCCACACATCTGTAGAATGGAGGAATTCTGCCATTTTGGTTCTTCACAATCTCCTGGTCGGAGGCCCACCTTCAGAAATAAGGAATGTTCACCCATGGGGCCACCACTGCTGTGCTCTGGTTTTAAAATGTTAGTTTCCTGGCTCTTACGCTGAACCTCTAGCTTAAATACACATGGAACAAATATGCAGATAAGGTCTTTTGACTTTCCTCCAGTGCTCCTGATCTGCTTATGAGTCAAACCCAGAAATGATTGAA
Organism: Staurois parvus; assembly: GCF_062004578.1. Taxonomy (NCBI): domain Eukaryota; kingdom Metazoa; phylum Chordata; class Amphibia; order Anura; family Ranidae; genus Staurois; species Staurois parvus. Next base: position 4,176,288 of record NW_028318186.1, on the reverse strand, counting down.
GGTCCCGGATAAGTAGGGCCACCAGCAAGAGATATTTGACATACATGTTTGCTTTAAATCCTTAATCCCGACAAAATTTGTGTTCTTAGAAAGGGTTTGGGAATATTTATTGAACTCCAGCCAAACCCTGGGAGGTATGCCCAGCAGGTGGCTGGGGAAGCTAATAAATAGTGTTGGTTCTGTATCAGCAGGGTCTTCCTGCTGCAGAGATTTCACCAGCCTGGGTGGAGGTCAGTTCTACTCCTCACAGGCATGTGTACTGATTAAAGCTGACAGTCGTAGAAGTCCCAGTTGTGGAAGAGGTGGGCTACACCTAAATCAACTCTGAAATTCTGAGATTTCACCAGACAGTTTTGGTCTGAAGAGCTGCTCTATGTCCTTGTGAGTACTAACTGTGATACAAGATCTTGGTGGCTGTGTACTATAGGGATATCAGTGTCAGTGTAACTCTCTCGGGGGGACTGCTCACATAGGGTCCCTGTTTCTGGCCTACTCTGGAGGGGAACTGTGTACTGAAGCTCAGCAGAGAGCTTGCCTTGGAGAAGCTTAGTTCAGAGAAGAGTGTCTTCTTGCTATTGAGTTCTATAGGCTGGAGTAACCCATACCCTGCACCCTCTCCCACTGTTCAAGTTATCAGCAATAAATCACCAAGAAGACTGCTTTCTTGTGTCCATGTTGTTGGAAATGGTGTTCTGATGTGCTGGCAGCCTCTGCACTAGTGGGAGAAAATCCTGGCCATTATCATTATCTGTGTCATCATCATTATCAATAAGCGGCCCATTCCAAGGTTGTGCTAGACACCTGAGGCAAGTCACTTCACTAGATATATGCAAGGGTTTGCAATCAATTTAAAGCTGAACTCTGAGCACATAAACCTTCAAATATATTCCTCAATAGCCACCATCTACTTTGCTATGTGCACCAAACCCAGGTATTACGTTGTAAAAGTAGTGGTTACCTCATCACTGTGCTGCAAATAGCCTATGCAGAGAGCAGAGATGTGGGAGGGGTACAACAGCTCCAGCAGCTACAGGCAGAAGTGGGCGGATACAAGTCCAGCCACACTTCGCAAGGAGAGAGAGCAGCAGTAGCCAGTCTTTATTACAGGAAGCTCCTGCACATGTGCAACGTTTCATATTGGATTATTGCACAAATCTCAAAGAAATACACAAAGCAAACTAAGATTCAAGTAAGAATACACATTCTTCATGTATTTTACCAACATTTGCTTATCCTGGAGTTCTACTAGACTGGCAACTCCTTTGTTTGATGGAATCCAATATTCCTTATTTAATATGTATACTTTATTATATGTTAAATGTGATTACTTAAGTTTTACTTACCATTTTAAGCATATTGGATGCAGATGGATTGGCTTTACATCTATATTTATTATGGCTATCAATAATCATTTGTCGATTGGCCTCAATGGAGCAATCAAAATCTGACAATGGCCTATTCATCTGTAGGGATAAGGGTAGAATTCATAAAATAATTATGTCAGATTCAGTAAAACAAAATGTTGAGAGAATAAGGAAACCTTATGTAATGTTATTTCCTGAAGGAGCCATTTGGTATGATGTATGATGGGTCCTCTTCTCTGCCATGACTCCTCAAACCACTCGGTCCCTACTGACACATCTAGTTATAAGTTGAAGGCTGCTCACTCCTATGTAACTTAGTAGTATGCTACTACTCTATATTAGTACAAAGAAAACAGACTATAGGCAATCAATGATAGATAAAGTAAGTATATTGTAGTAAAGTAAAATAAACACAATATATACAGTAATGCATAATGACTTAATAAATAAGTCAAGGAATATGTTAGGTTTACTGATGGGACGATTAGCATTAGAGATGAGCGAATTATTCAAAAATTCGATTCGGCTGATTCGCCGAATTTGAGGAAGAAATTTGATTCGATGCGAATTTATTCGCTACGAATTTAACTTATAAAAAGGGTTTCTAGGCTTCAGAGAGCCTTTATATTAGTGCAGAACACTGTACCTTTAATTTAAATGCCCTTGGAGATGAGGAAGGAGAAGGAGAAGGAGAAGGATGAGAAGAAGGAGAAGGAGAAGGATGAGAAGCAGGAGAAGGAGAAGGATGAGAAGAAGGAGAAGGATGAGAAGAAGGAGAAGGATGAGAAGGAGAAGGAGAAGGATGAGAAGAAGGAGAAGGATGAGAAGAAGGAGAAGGATGAGAAGAAGGAGAAGGATGAGAAGAAGGAGAAGGAGAAGGATGAGAAGAAGGAGAAGGATGAGAAGAAGGAGAAGGAGAAGGATGAGAAGAAGGAGAAGGATGAGAAGAAGGATGAGAAGAAGGATGAGAAGAAGGAGAAGGATGAGAAGAAGGATGAGAAGAAGGAGAAGGATGAGAAGAAGAAGGATGAGAAGAAGAAGAAGGATGAGAAGAAGGAGAAGGATGAGAAGAAGAAGAAGGATGAGAAGAAGAAGAAGGATGAGAAGAAGAAGAAGGATGAGAAGAAGGAGAAGGATGAGAAGAAGAAGAAGGATGAGAAGAAGAAGAAGGATGAGAAGAAGGAGAAGGATGAGAAGAAGAAGAAGAAGGATGAGAAGAAGGAGAAGGATGAGAAGAAGAAGAAGGATGAGAAGAAGAAGAAGGATGAGAAGAAAGAGAAGGATGAGAAGAAAAAGAAGGATGAGAAGAAGAAGAAGGATGAGAAGAAGGAGAATTCCAAGCCGGCAAAAAGTGTATCTGCAGAGCTCCGCTATTTCTTAGCGGAGCTCTGCAGATACACTTAGCGGAGCTCTGCAGATACACTTAGCGGAGCTCTGCAGATACACTTTTTGCCGGCTTGGAATTCTTCTATTTTCATCCTACTTCTTCTTCTTCTTCTTCATCCTCATCCTCAGAAGAAGAAGAAGAGGATGAGGATGAGGATGAAGAGGAAGAAGAAGAAGAAGAAGAAGAAGTAGGATGAAAATAAGAAGAATTCCAAGCCGGCAAAAAGTGTATCTGCAGAGCTCCTCTATTCTGCAGATACACTTAGAGGAGCTCTGCAGATACACTTTTTGCCGGCTTGGAATTCTTCTTATTTTCATCCTACTTCTTCTTCTTCTTCTTCATCCTCATCCTCATCCTCAGAAGAAGAAGAAGAGGATGAGGATGAAGAAGAAGAAGAAGTAGGATGAAAATAAGAAGAATTCCAAGCCGGCAAAAAGTGTATCTGCAGAGCTCCGCTAAGTGTATCTGCAGAGCTCCGCTATTTCTGACAGTTCTCTGACATTCACTCCATACAGCGGTTGAAACATTGTATCTATTTGTTTCCATAAATGGAAACAAATAGATACAATGTTTCTTCTTCTTCATCCTCATCCTCAGAAGAAGAAGAAGAAGAAGAGGATGAGGATGAGGATGAAGAGGAAGAAGAAGAAGAAGTAGGATGAAAATAAGAAGAATTCCAAGCCGGCAAAAAGTGTATCTGCAGAGCTCCTCTAAGTGTATCTGCAGAATAGAGGAGCTCTGCAGATACACTTTTTGCCGGCTTGGAATTCTTCTTATTTTCATCCTACTTCTTCTTCTTCTTCTTCTTCTTCCTCTTCATCCTCATCCTCATCCTCTTCTTCTTCTTCTGAGGATGAGGATGAGGATGAAGAAGAAGAAGTAGGATGAAAATAAGAAGAATTCCAAGCAGGCAAAAAGTGTATCTGCAGAGCTCCTCTAAGTGTATCTGCAGAATAGAGGAGCTCTGCAGATACACTTTTTGCCGGCTTGGAATTCTTCTTATTTTCATCCTACTTCTTCTTCTTCTTCTTCTTCTTCTTCTTCCTCTTCATCCTCATCCTCTTCTTCTTCTGAGGATGAGGATGAGGATGAAGAAGAAGAAGAAAAAGAAGTAGGATGAAAATAAGAAGAATTCAAAGCCGGCAAAAAGTGTATCTGCAGAGCTCCGCTAAGTGTATCTGCAGAGCTCCGCTAAGTGTGTCTGCAGAGCTCAGCGGTTGAAACATTGTATCTATTTGTTTCCATTTATGGAAACAAATAGATACAATGTTTCAACCGATGTATGGAGTGAATGTCAGAGAACTGTCAGAAATAGCGGAGCTCTGCAGATACACTTAGTGGAGCTCTGCAGATACACTTTTTGCCGGCTTGGAATTCTTATTTTCATCCTACTTCTTCTTCTTCTTCTTCTTCATCCTCATCCTCTTCTTCTTCTTCTGAGGATGAGGATGAGGATGAAGAAGAAGAAGAAGAAGTAGGATGAAAATAAGAAGAATTCCAAGCCGGCAAAAAGTGTATCTGCAGAGCTCCTCTAAGTGTATCTGCAGAATAGAGGAGCTCTGCAGATACACTTTTTGCCGGCTTGGAATTCTTCTTATTTTCATCCTACTTCTTCTTCTTCTTCTTCTTCCTCTTTATCCTCATCCTCATCCTCTTCTTCTTCTGAGGATGAGGATGAGGATGAAGAAGAAGAAGAAGTAGGATGAAAATAAGAAGAATTCCAAGCCGGCAAAAAGTGTATCTGCAGAGCTCCTCTATTCTGCAGATACACTTAGAGGAGCTCTGCAGATACACTTTTTGCCGGCTTGGAATTCTTCTTATTTTCATCATACTTCTTCTTCTTCTTCTTCATCCTCATCCTCTTCTTCTTCCGAGGATGAGGATGAGGATGAAGAAGAAGAAGAAGAAGAAGTAGGATGAAAATAAGAAGAATTCCAAACCGGCAAAAAGTGTATCTGTAGAGCTCCTCTAAGTGTATCTGCAGAATAGAGGAGCTCTGCAGATACACTTTTTGCCACCTTGGAATTCTTCTTATTTTCATCCTACTTCTTCTTCTTCTTCTTCATCCTCATCCTCAGAAGAAGAAGAAGAGAATGAGGATGAAGAAGAAGAAGTAGGATGAAAAGAAGAATGAAAAGAAGAAGAAGAAGAATGAAAAGAAGAATGAGAAGAAGAATGAAAAGAAGAATGAGAAGAATGAAAAGAAGAATGAGAAGAATGAGAAGAGAATGAAAAGAAGAAGAATGAAAAGAAGAGGAAGAATGAAAATAAGAATGAAAAGAAGAATGAGAAGAAGAATGAAAAGAAGAATGAGAAGAATGAAAAGAAGAATGAGAAGAATGAAAAGAAGAATGAAAAGAAGAAGAAGAAGAATGAAAAGAAGAAGAAGAATGAAAAGAAGAATGAAAAGAAGAAGAAGAAGAATGAAAAGAAGAATGAAAAGAAGAAGAAGAATGAAAAGAAGAAGAAGAAGAATGAAAAGAAGAATGAAAAGAAGAAGAAGAATGAAAAGAAGAAGAAGAAGAATGAAAAGAAGAATGAGAAGAATGAAAAGATTTTTCATTCTTCTTTTCATTCTTCTTCTTCTTTTCATTCTTCTTCTTCTTCTTCTTCTTTTCATTCTTCTTTTCATTCTTCTCATTCTTCTTCTCATACTTCTTTTCATTCTTCTTCTTCTTTTCATTCTTCTTTTCATTCTTCTCATTCTTCTTTTCATTCTTCTTTTCATTCTTCTTCTCAGTCTTCTTTTCATTCTTCTTCTTCTTTTCATTCTTCTTTTCATGAAGAAGAAAAGAAGAATGAGAAGAATGAAAAGAAGAATGAAAAGAAGAACAATGAAAAGAAGAATGAAAAGAAGAATGAGAAGAATGAAAAGAAGAATGAAAAGAAGAAGAAGAATGAAAAGAAGAATGAAAAGAAGAAGAAGAACGAAAAGAAGAAGAAGAAGAATGAAAAGAAGAAGAAGAATGAAAAGAAGAAGAAGAAGAATGAAAAGAAGAATGAGAAGAATGAAAAGAAGAAGAATGAAAAGAAGAATGAAAAGAAGAAGAAGAATGAAAAGAAGAAGAAGAAGAATGAAAAGAAGAATGAAAAGAAGAAGAAGAATGAAAAGAAGAAGAATGAAAAGAAGAATGAAAAGAAGAATGAGAAGAATGAAAAGATTCTTCTTCTTCTTCTTTTCATTCTTCTTCTTCTTTTCATTCTTCTTCTTCTTCTTTTCATTCTTCTTTTCATTCTTCTCATTCTTCTTCTCATTCTTCTTTTCATTCCTCTTCTCATTCTTCTTTTCATTCTTCTTCTTCTTTTCATTCTTCTTTTCATTCTTCTCATTCTTCTTTTCATTCTTCTTTTCATGAAGAAGAAAAGAAGAATGAGAAGAATGAAAAGAAGAATGAAAAGAAGAAGAAGAATGAAAAGAAGAATGAGAAGAAGAATGAGAAGAATGAAAAGAAGAATGAAAAGAAGAAGTATTCCAGTACAGCAAAAAGTGTATCTGCAGAGAGCTCCGCTATTTCTGACAGTTCTCTGACAGTTCCAGCGGTTGACAGCGGTTGAAACATTGTATCTATTTATTTCCGAATAAAAACATCTGTATCCTAAATGGAAACAAATAGATACAATGTTTCAACCGCTGTACATGTGAAGGAACTGTCAGAGAAATGTCAGAAATAGCGGAGCTCTCTGCAGGGACACTTATGCCGGCTGATCGGGAAAAATCCGATTCGCGCACCCGAATTATGCAAATATTCGGATTCGACGCAAATCGAATTTTTCCTGAAATTCGAAACGAATTCCACTTCGCCTGGTTCGATTCGCTCATCTCTAATTAGCATCATTTATGGCCATAGACACACTAAGGTAAACCTCATTGGGCTAGTATACACAGCATTGGTAAAAAACAGCATCAACCATGAAAGCATGAATGGCACAAAGACAAGCCTCACTGTAACTCTCAATAGCTTTTCAGAAAAATGTCCCTAAGTGCTACAGTCCTAATAGTAGGGGGATGGATGAGTTCCTGACAAAGGAAAGCCCCTGGAGGTGAATGTAAATTACCTGGCACCTATTTTTGGAGATTTATACCAGCTAATGATGGGGCCCTTCTGTGCAGTGATGCATTTGAAGCTATCCCTTTAAGACTGTACACAAGGTATGGCTAATGGGCTATTACATAAGGGGCATATTGGTGTTAACGGTTGTCAGTAAGGGATTAGCCTGGGTTGTTCTGATCACCACTCCTGGTATGCAGCGAATCGGGCTCTATGCGCTTGGCGGTCGTTTATTCCAGAAGGCTCAGTCTTCATGTTGAAGGCCTCCAAATCAGCACCTCACAAGGCTCAGTCCCAACATTCAGACCCTCACCAGCTCTCTCATGGTCAGTCTCTCTGAAGGTGAGCATAGACAAGTAAGATAGTCTGTGGCTCAGTCCTCAGCCTCTATGGATGCAACACACAGCTCCAGTCTCAACCAGGCTCTTTCTCCAGAGCAGGTACACACATTAGCATGTCCACATGGTATGGTTTCCCCACAGTGTGCTCCCAGAACTGCTATAGTTTGTCCCCGGAGAGCTCTGTCATCTCCTCCTCTGTGTGCAGGGTGTGCTTGGGTATTATAGTTCTGCAGTCTCTCCACTCCAAGGTACAGCGTTTCCCGTGGACTACAGTCCACTAGTACAGTCCAGTGTGGCCGCATCATCCAGGTGCCACTGGTTGGATCCAAGCAGGTGTTGCCATGAGAAAGGGGGAGCAGGATCAAGGGGGGAATTTCACAGCCCACTCTGATACAGTGGGAGGGGGGACCCACAGTTAGCAGCAGGAAAGTGAATAGAGAGGGCTTGCCTGGAAGACACACAGCTGGCAACACTCTGGCACTATCCGGAGAGAAGTTTGGACACATTAGTTGGTGTAACACATTGAAGCAAGCACCTTTTGTGGAGTGAATTTTAGCACTCTTTTCATATAGCTTGATTCACACTTTTTCATTCATGGACACTTTTTTTGCACTGTAAAGGAATATGCACTTTTTATTAATTTTCTGGTTATGTTTTCATTGATTTCAACTATGGAGATATTTTATGGACACTAGGAAGCTACTATTTGATATTATGATCACCATTTATTGGATTAAAGGGAAAGTGAAACTATATTTTGTATATAGATTTAAACTAACAGTGAAATGTAATTAGGATATCTGTAATTTGTCTTAATTGGAGCTGTCAGATCTGGAAATTTTGCATCTTTTCCCTCAAAACACGTTGGTTGTCTTTATACCCTTTGTCAGGTAAAAATGTGGACTCTATTCACACTAATAGAGCTTCCTTTTGGTGGTATTTAATCACCACTGAATTTTTTTTATTTGCTAAATTAAACAAAAAAAACCCTGAAACTTTTGTAAAAAAATGCACTTTTCTTCATTTCTGTTATAAAATTTTGCAAATAACATTTCTTCATAAATTTTAGGTCAAAATGTATTCTGCTACATTTGTTTCGTGAAAATAATAATAATTGAATTTGTATTTTTTTTTCAAATGGTTCTATTTTTTTTTTATTGTTTATTACATTTTGTCTTTTTTTTTACTATTTTATTTTTCAGCACACTATGACCAAAGCAATACAATGTTATCATAGTAACATTGAACTACTCTGGGCAAGTGATCAGGATTCTTTTTTTTAACACATTATGAATGTTAATAACAATGTATTTCATTGATATTTGCAATCATTGTTACTGAATGAAACTGATTCATTCAGTCTTTTGTTGTGATTAGCTGTTTTTTGCCTTCTGTGGATCTAGATACACTTTAACCACTTGTTAACCACCCACCCACATTTTACTGTGGGTGGGCAACTCGTACAGGCACAATCAGATGCCTGCATGTTGTCAGTGGTTTCTGGGTGTGCATGTACATGTGCATCCCAACCAGCCCAATCAAAGCAGGATTTTGTCAGTAGATTTTAGCCAATAATTCATGGCTGAGACCTGCTGATTGGCTGTGTCCAATCACAATTCAGAGCCCTGTGCTGACAAATAACACAGGACTCTATACAGTAGAAGCAATCTGTTTTGTTTCTTCTCCCTGCAAAGCAAGGAGAAGGAACAAATAGATATTAAAAAGCAGCACACATTACACATTGATAGGCACTAAGATAACCCTTTGATCGCCCCTAGATGTTAACTCCTTCCAGCCAATGTCATTAGTACAGTGACAGTGAGTAGTATTATCAGTGATCACCGTACTAGTGTCGCTGGTAATGTCTGCAGAAGTCAGTAAGCATACCTCCCAGCCAATGTCAATTACTGTCAGATTTCCCTCCGCACTATTACAGTCCCACTATAGTCACTGATCACCTCCATTACAAGTAAAAAAATAAATAAATCTCCCAGTATATATACCATAGTTTGTAGATGCTACAATTTTCACACAAACCAATCAATAGACATTTATTGTTTTTGTTTTGTTTTGTTTTTTTTACCAAAGACATGTAGCGAATACATTTTGACCTAGATTTATGAAGAAATCTGATTTTTTTTTAATTGGATATGTTTTATAGCAGAAATTACAAAATATTGAGCTTTTTTTCAAAATGTTTTCATTTATATAATAATAATAATAATAATAAAAAGTGGTGATCAGACACCACCAAAAGGAAGCTCTATTTGTGTTAAAAAAATATTATAAATATCATTTGGCTACAGTGTTGCATGACCACGAAATTACCAGTTAAAATAGCACAGTGCTTAATAGCAAAAAATAACCTGGTCATGAAGGGGGTAAAACCTTCCGGAGCTCAAGTGGTTAAATGGAAAAAATGGGCTGCTCTGGAATATTTTTAAAAGACAAGACCTTTAATTAATACCCCCAGTACCTCTTCCTAGCCACCTAAAATATCCTGAAATATATCCTAAGTTAATTTCCCTTCCTAGATGTGAACTTACTTCTTCCAATGACAGTGGCCATTGTTAACACCTGATGTTGCAAGATATAGTGCTCTATGGATTGACATAGCGCTTTCTGCTGACTAGTAAGATTCCCATACATACCTGTACTGTTTGAGCAACAACTCATTTAAGTCCATGGGATGTTAATGTGTATGTGTGGCACAGACTCACAAGGTCTGGCATGCATATGGGGGGGAAACACTATACGTGTCTTTTATCATTCTTGCTGTAAGATACAACATAATAATGCATTTACATTTTCAGCAAATAATATTTTATTATTGTTTTTTAAGAAAACCACATATGCAGTAGACCCCTGCAAAAAGTTCCCTAGTAAAATACATAGTAGACCCTATGTCTTCTATGAATTCTGGGGGTCATTTGGAGTGGTCTGTGTGCCTTTAAAAAAAAAGAAAAACCCAACAAGGAAATATAATTTGCTGGCAATTTAAAACACTTTTCTCCTTTGAAAATCTCAGCGCTGCTGCAACACTTTCTGTACATCAGAGATGCACCCCTTCACAGGCAGGATTAGGGCACCTCTGTCATGTTATTTAAAGGAACTGGGCATTTTTATTATTTCACTTTAAACTATTAGTAAAAAAAATAACTTCTCCTGGTCAAAAGTGAATTTTTACAAAATTTTTTACATTGGTGCATATTGCCCAAGGTAATGCATACTCTCCCAACCATGCTATTTTTGACAACCCCCTGCCTATTAGCCCAGAAAACAGGGATTTTTGATTTGACAGATTCAGCTCCTATTGATTTCAGTGGGGTCGGCGCAGTATCTGAAGTTTGCCAAATCCAGGGCAGTTTGGCTCATCAATACTTTTGACATACTAAAACATCATTTTTTATGACTCTAAATGATATTCAGAGATGCTTCAGGACACCTCTAGGTCCCTATTACATTGTCCACAGGTTATTCTATTCATATTACAATCCTCAAATAAATAGTTGCCAATTAAAAATTGACTCACCAACTCCTTCGCAATGTTTTCCGGGATATTCACTGTTCTTCCAGCTGACCTTTTCTTTAAAGTTTTCTTGTGCTTTGTATTGTAATATTCTTCCTCAATAGGTGGCAAATATCCCAAAGTAGGGGCTGAATACTGTGAACAAACAAAGTTACAATAAATACAAGAATTACATGCAGATTTGTAAAAGTCCAATTTGTTAGACATTGATAAAATATCAAGCTGTTGTGCTGTTCAGTATCTTTAAAATGCATTTTGTCTGGTAATTTAAACCCATAATTATGTATTATTATATGGAACTCCCTACCACAGCATGATCGGTCAGCCCCCACCCTGTCTGCCTTTAGGCGATCTTTGAAAACTTACTTTTCAGGGAAGCCTACCCCACCTCTACCTAAGAATTGTACTTGAATCACCTCCACCAGATCATCCCCCGCAGTCATCACCTTTTGTATCACCTCCCCGTTCCTTTAGATTGTAAGCTCCACGAGCCGGGCCCTCCTATTCCTTCTGTACTGAAATGTATTGTAATTGTACTGTCTCCCTTATATTGTAAAGCGCTGCGCAAACTGTTGGCGCTATATAAATCCTGTATAATAATAATAATATTGCTTAGATGCTGAGGTCATGTTAAAGTGTATGTATAGACATGTTTTGCTGTTTTTGTGTTAGTGTTTAATACAATAGTTAAAACCCCTGTCAATTTTTTATTTATTTTTTTAACAGTTGTTTTTATTGAAATCATACAAAAGTATAAATGATCCAAGGTACATGTAAACAGTCAAGCATTTTGTATACACTAAATAAGCAGTATACACCAGAGTTCCAAAGCTGAGAATCCTACAGTATCAACCTGTTATCCTGCGCAGACTCAGTAATCACATACATACAGGGGCGGACTGACAACTCATGAGGCCCCCGGGCAATAGGGATCATGGGGCCCCTGTGTCCTTGCCCACACTCAAAAAAGCCTATGAAAAAGGTACCAGGGGCATCTCATTGGGCCCCCTACTGACCCTGGGCCCTCGGGCAGTGCCCGAGTTTCCAAATGGTCAGTCCGCCCCTGCATACATATTATAGTCCACATATAAACAACCCACAAGGGAAAAGAGTGGAGAGGAAAATCGAGCGTGAGAAGGAGGGAAGGGAAGCGGGAAGGGTAAGACTAGGAAGAAAGGGAGAAAGAAAGAGGGTAAAGGAGAAAGGTAAATCACACAATTAGTATCGAATCAGTTATTTCAAACTTGTCACAACAATGAGCAAAAAACACCATTGTTTATATTGTAAGACCCTGTGCCTCCACCCACCCAGCCTAGATTTTATCAAATTTAGCTGGACAGTTGTGACTCATATATGTAAGTTTATACAAAGGAAGGGCACTATTGATAGCTGCCTTCCAGCCCAAGACCGAGGGTGCGATGGACTGCTTCCATCACAACACAATTTCTCTTTAAGCATAGTGTAAAGAAAAAAAGACAAACAGTTTTCTATGCTTAGATGCCGCTATGAGGTCAGTAAGGCCCAACAACATTATCAGCGGATCTATGGGAACAGATAGGTTACCAACAGTGTTAATGGTATCTAATACCCCGGCCCAAAAAGGACATGGCTTCGTACAGTCCCAGAACATATGGTTACACGTGCCCACTGCCATATCACAACGGGGACATGTTGCTGATCTACCAGGATATATTATAGCCAGTCGCCGCAGGGTGTAATATAATCTATGGATAAATTTTAGTTGTATAAAGCAATCTCTGGCTGAGATCATAACAGGGAGGCATTCCTCCCAATCATCCTCTGTCAGTGATGGATGGTCTGCGTGCAATTTACTGTACAGCGACTGCATTCTAGGGTTGGTTAGTGGAATGGAGAGAGGATAAGGGATAAGGCAGGTTCTCCTCTATCAACAAGCTTTCTAAAGGGTCAGTCTGTATGACAGGGGAGGAAGGGAACTGGGCGGCAACAGCATGTTGCAGCTGTAGAAACCGGAAAAACATCTGGTTAGGTAACCATGGATGCATTTGAGTTCATTGAAGGAAAGCAGGACACCACGAGGCATAATATGTCTCAATGTTTTAATACTGCATCTAGCCCACATCACAGGACCAGGTATTGTGTGCAGATGGGGGAGTGTAGGGTTTCCCCAGAACGGCATGTAAAGGGAGTAGGCGTTATTTACACTATACCGGGCCCTAGCCTGACTCCATACCTTCAGTGTTGTCAGCATGGGAGTAGTGATGGCCAGGTGGGACTTCGGACCCCTATAAACTAGGTTACTGAGTTTTGCATAAAAGCCCAATACAACCGCTTCCAGGATCACAGCTGCATTATCCCTAGGTTGGGAGAACCACCAGTGCACCGTGACCAAAACAGCCGCCCAATAGTATAGAAGTAACCTAGGCAGTGCCAGACCACCATGATCAATTGGTAAGTGCAAAGTAGATCGGGAAAGTCTAGGGGACTTTCCAGCCCAGAGAAACACAGAGACAATGCCATCCACACAACAAAAGAAGGACTGGGGGACTGGTACAGGCGTATGTCGAAAAGAATAGATAAATTTAAGTAGAAAAATAATTTTAAAAAGATTTATTCGGCCAACGGTACTGATAGGAAGGGAAGACCAGGCGTTACATTTAGTCTACAGTTGTTGTAGAAGAGGATGAAGATTATCCGAAAGATATGCAGTCAGGTCACACTGAACCATCATGCCCAAGTATTTAAATTTGGAGACCGATTTAACAGGGGCGAAAGAAATGACAGGCAAAAGTCCCGGTGCAAGAGGAAATAGCAATGACTTCTCCCAATGTATGCGTACTCTAGAGTAATGACCAAAGCGATTGATAATGTCAAGTGCCGTTTTGAGAGCTGAATCACGGTCCCACAGATATAAAAGGTGGGAAACCCTATCCACCCAGTCGCCCACCGGAAGCCCACGCAAAGTCTGTGAACAGCAGATCAAGCAAGCCAGAGGCTGAATTGCCGAGTGCCCCTGTGGAGAGTAAAAGGGGGAGAGAGGATATTGTTAGTACAGACTCTCGCATACGGGGCACTGTATAGGCACCTGACCCATGAAATAAAATTGCGGCCAAATCTGAAGCATCTCAGAGTCTCCCACAGATATTCCCACTCGACCGAATCAAAGGCCTTTTCAGTGTCCAGTGACAGCACCACACCAGGGACGTCACTGTCCCGAGCCATAGAGATATGGGTGAATAGTCTCCGTAAATTAATGTCAATGCCTTTACCTGGCATAATGCCCGTTTGATCGTTGTGTACCAATGTAGAGATAACCGAGCACAGCCTCCCAGCAAGCACTTTAGTGAGTATTTTCGCATCAGTGTTCAGCAGGTAAATTGGACGGTAAGAGGAGCAGTGTGACGGATCCTTCCCAGGATTTAAAATCACTACTACCACCACTTGGAGCATAGAAGAGGGCAAGGCTCCCATCTCAAGTAAAACATTAAAAAGGGTTTGGAAGAGGGGGACCAGTTGTTCAATATATGTTTTATAAAATTCTATTGGAAAGCCATCTGGGCTCCGCCTGTTGGATCTCCTCCAATGAAACCGGAGACACCAATTTCCCCCTCTGGGCTGGAGAAAGAGATGATAATTCCACATGATCCAAATATTGGGACAAGTCCTGTGGTGTATGGGTAACTTTAGAGGAATATAAATTGGCATAGTAGTCAGCAAAACGTTGGTTATTTAAAACCGGATCAAGGCTCCTAGAGCCATTCTCAGCCTTTATAAGGGCAACATTAGTCATGGTAGTTTGTTCCCTAGCCAGCCAAGCCAACAGGCATCCAACTTTATCCCCCTTTTCAAAAATACTCTGATGGAGCAATGCCTTCCTGGAGGCCACCCTGCGTAAAAGTAGGGCCTCCCTAACAGCCAATTACAAGTTGTGATGAGTGACAAGATCAGGGTGAGACACATAACTAGATTCAGATTCCTGCACCTGCCGGTCCACCATTTGTGAAATTCACCGGACCTGCAGCCCCCAATCAGGGTACAGTACTGTCCCCTAAGGGTTGTCTTAGAAGCCTCCCAAGTAATAGAAGGTGCAGCGATATCTGCATTAGAGGCCCAGTACTGCTCCAACGCCTTCCCCATAGGGGGATAGTCTCCAAATTTTTTCCCCAGGGGCATCAGAAATACTCAAGTGGAGGAGAAGTGGGGCATGGTCAGATATTCCCCTAGGAAGGATTGAAATCTCCCTGATGAAAAGGAAAACAAAATTACAGCATACATACCGCCATTTGTAAACTTTCACATAAACAAATTTACAAGATTTTTTTCTAGCAAAGACATGTAGCAGAATACATTTTGGCCTAAATTTATGATGAAAATTGATTTTTTACATTTTTTTACTGGACATGTTTAATAGAAAAAAGTTAAAAATATAGGGTTATTTATTGTTTATATCGCAAAAAATAAAACCGCACAGGTGATCAAATTCCACCAAAAGCAAGCTCTTTTTGTGGGAAAAAAAGGACGTAAAATTAATTTGGGTGCAGCATTGCATAACCGCGCAATCGTCAGTTAAAATAACGCAGAGCCGTATCGCAAAAAATGGCATGGTCGGGAAGGGGGGTAAATCCACTGGAGGGCAAGTGGTTAAGTGGTTGTGCAGCCTTCTCTGCCAGCCAAAGTAAAGGAATTGGAAGAAGGCTGGGGTTTAGGAGGAATGGACTTTGGCATATTAATTAATATCTTTTGATATGCTTTTTTTCTGGGGATTCTATCTCTACTACAATTGCCAGGGGTTGACAAATGGAGGTATGCAGGTGTGCTTAAATTAGCAAAGTCTATTTTCTTTTTTTTTTATGAAGTAGCCCTAGCACTGTAAACTTCCTAAAACTGAAGTTTAAAAACCAAGTAAACTCTCGCTATTTATTACTGCAATGTAATCAGGTTGCATATACAGTATTACATATGATAGTTTACCCTGTGCTGGCAGCACATAGAAGAGTCAGACCACTGCTCTCACATGCAAAGCAGCAGTCCATTTTGCCAGTGGTCCGACACATCCCCACTATCCTGAACAATGCTCTAATAAACAGCTCTCTTGCTCCATGGGCAGTGCTCTTGACTGGAGAAGGAATAACGGGGGCTGTCAGACTGGTGGGGAGCAAGACTGTTGCTTTGTGCAACAGAGCAGTGATTTGGCTCTCCTATGTGCTGCCAGCATATTTAACCCTTCCATATTTATTACTATATATTCTTGACTACATTGTAAAGGTTTATTTGGCCCTTAACCCAGTGTTCCTCAACCGGGGTTCCTCCAGAGGTTGCTAGGAGTTCTTTAAACAATGAGCAATTTCTGGCTCTCAAGTAAATTTCCACTGACACATTGATCTTTTTAGAAATCTGTAAAGAGGGAATTATTCTAAATGACCACAAGTATAAGGCGTACTCTTCCCACTAACCATCACACTAATGTATCATGAGTTGTAGATTTAAGAATTTGTAGTAGGGGTTCCCTGAGACTGGAAAGTTATTTCAAGGGTTCCTCTGTGTTGAAAAGGTTGAGAAAGACTGCCTTGCCCTTTGGTGTGATACTGGCACTGAGTAAAGGAATTAAAGAGGTGTGTAATTTCAAATAATGCTCAGGTTGTGTATGTTGATTTTACAATAAAGGCTAAACCACCAACTTGGCACTTATGTTCTTTTAGCGACTGCAATGCTATAGGGGTCGTCAGTTCATTCTTGCAACTATTAACATACCAGTAGCAGTAGTTGGTAGGCTAGATTCACTCCATACCCTCACTGCATTTTCTCTGATTGACTCCCTCTATCACTCTTATGTGTAAGTAATTGGATAAAGAAGTAAGCAGCTCCGATTCCCTTGGCTGAATGACTGTACTCATTCAGGAAAAAAGTATATAAAGCAAAGTGCTAAGTACCCATAGCAGCCAAAAAGAGCCATTCTTGTTCTGGTCCGATTCTACTGAGTACACCCAAGATGGTTGCCTCAAAAGCGGATAATGTACTTTACTCCCCCAGGAAAAAAGCACTATAGAAAAATTAATTACGTTTTTTAAAGTAGACTGTAATAACAGTCCCTGCTACCTTAACACTCTTTTTTTCTTAAAGTCATAAGCAGTAATAAAAAGTCATCCTGGCATTCTTTCACACCAGGGAAACAATGCTGACACTTATTCTAGACAAAAATACTTACACAGTACTCCAACCGCCTTTCTGTAGGTGTATACCCCAAGCATTGGAAATTATGAAGGACATCATATGAAATCAAGATTAATTACTCACCTCAAGAGGGGAATTTTCAGAATACGACCCTGTAACCTTGCTGATATTTTGACCATAAATCTCTGTATCTGAATTACCCTAGAAATAAAAAATAATAATATATCAGACAAAGGGTGACTATTCTAACCCCTCTGTCCCATCAAGAGCAGGAATCCCACAGCACAGCAAAAACTCCTTCACAAGCTAGTCTAATACTGAGTGAAAAATAGCCGCCATGCAGTAGAAGGTCCTCCTGAAGTGAAACATTGAATCCATATTCAAATAATAACTTAGGACCAATTTTACCAATTTTTTTGCTTTGTAGCAATCATAAATGAGCAGTTACCCTTAGCTCTGGGGGCTGAGTGGTTTGCACTTTTGTCTTCTTTCGCTTAGGTCCTGACTTTGATTTCCACCAAGAATTTAGCTTGTATGTAGGACACATGCTTTTCTCTGGGTTTCTTCTTTAAGTGTTTTTTGTCTTCTCACAGTTCTAAATCATACTACTAAGTGCATTGGATTCCACCCATATTCGACCTTGCGTGTATGTCCATATTACTCCAACAGGGATATTAGATATTTTGAGCTAATGTGAAAGGTCTATCATCTCTATGGTATGAATATTATGGAATTTGCTGGCAATATATACACACTTTTTAGGTACACCTTGCTAGTGCAAGAAAATATCCCCCACACCATAACACCACCACTACCAACCTGAACCGTTGATACAAGGCAGGATGGATCCATGTTTTCATGTTGTTTATGTCAAATTCTGACCCTACCATCTGAATGTCGTAGCAACCAGTCTGCCCATTCTCCTCTGACCTCTGACATCAATAAGGCTTTTTTGTCCATACAACTGCCACTCACTGGAAATTTCCTCTTTTTCTGACAATTTTCTGTAAACCCTAGAGATGGTTGTGCGTGAAAATCCCAGTAGATCAGCAGTTTTTGAAATACTCAGACCAGTCCGTCTGGAACCAACAACCATGCCACACTCAAAGTCACCTAAATCCCCTTTTTTCCCCATTCTGATGCTCGGTTTGAACTTCAGCAAGTTCTCTTTACTACGTCTAGATACACTGACTTTCTGCCATGTGATTGGCTGATTAGCAATATGTATTATCAAGAAATTGAACACGTGTACCTAATAAAGTGGCCAGTAAGTGTATATAAAATTCTTAAAGTGCTAGTGTCACCTTTTCAGAAAAAAATGAAAAGATGAACACCTTACATCCTCCCCATCCCCTTGGTACATCTCTTAGTTACCTCGGGGGTGCTGAGCTGTCTGTCAGTGCCCACGCAGCCAGTGCAGAGGCTGGAGGTTTCAATCCTCACTCTTCTTTGTGCAGTGCTTCCATGATGGAATAGAGCAATTCTGATTGGTCAGCGCCTGCACACTGAATCACTATGGTCCATCCTGGAAGCCCTGAATGGCATTTAGAAGCTAAACTGTATTTCTAGCTACATCCTTTTATTTCAAGTTTTGGGTAGAGTAGGGAACTGCAAGAATCTCTGTCTGCTTTTTTTTCTGCTGCCCTCCTATTGTTTTCATTTCACTTCCTGTCCTGGAGACACTATAATAAGTGAGCGGAAATCTCTTTAAAGTAAGGTTTTCCAGCACTGTCTGTCTCAATGACAGTGGTCACCAGAAAAAACAAGGAGGATGCTTTCCCCAGAGGGGAAAGAGGTTCTAACACTTTCACAATCTATGCACTAAAATAATAACTTTTGTCATGAAAAACCCTTTAAATTAGTTAATCAAATTAACAAATCAGGAAGCTAGGAGGAGAAAGGTGAAGAGAGAAGTGATGCAAATAGGAGAGGAAAGGAAAGAAGAGTAGAGGAGAATGGGAGGGAGACGAAGAGATGTGCAGAAAAGAGAGGAGAAGGGCAGGGAGGGAAGAGAAGAGGAGAGGAGCATGTGAGGGAGAAGAAGAGATGTGCAAAAAAGAGAGGAGAAGGGCAGGGAGGGGAGAGGAAAGCAGAGGAGAGGAGAGAGTAGGAGAGGGGAGGAGGAGAGGAGGAGAGGAGGGAGGAGAGAGGAGGGAGAAGGAGAGGAGAGAGGAGGAGAGGAGCAGAGAAGAGTGCAGAGGAGAGGAGGGAGGAGGAGAGGAGAGGAAAAGGACAGGGGGCAGATGAGAGAAAAGTACAGGAGAGATGCAGGGAGGAGATATGCAGAAAAGAATAAGAGAGGAAAGAGGGGGGTAAGAGAAGGGGAGAACAAACATGCTGAGAAGAGCAAGGAAGAGAGGTGACAAGGGCAAAAGGGCAGGAAGAATAGGAGGGAAGAACAAAGGAGATGAGTCATGTGTACAGAAGAGGAGAGGAGCATAGAAGAAAGGTGAAGAGCAGGGCAGGGAAAAAAAGAGATGGAAGGAGAGATGCAGAGAAGAGAGCAGCAAGAAGAAAAGGAGAGAACTGGAAAAAGGTAGGGGGTATATAAAGAGACAGGGAAGGAGAATGAGAGGGAGCAAGAGAGAGTTGATATATATATATATATATCTATATATCTATATATATATTTGCAAAATATCTCTTTAAAACATAATTTTTATTTTTTATACATACATGTACTACTGGGTGTTCCAGAAGCTGCATTACGCACATGAAAATAAGTGGCAGCATTGTATTTCTGTAAGAGAGACATCAGTTAGTTAAATTACAATCATCTTTTATATCATCATATTACTATTATTATTGTTATTATTATTATTACATTACATTATTACAATTTATATACATGCTGTGTTAAAGAGAAGTATAGCAAAATGATCTTGAATTGCTGTTTACCTTATCTACCTACAAGCCTATTGTCGAAGATCTACTACTAGGCTTTTACAGAAAACAATAAATGACTAAATAAATGGCTGAGGGAGCTTTTACTGTTTTTTTTTTCCAGTAGTTCAGAAAGGATGCTAACTGTTCTGTCTGTCACTTAGAGCACTTACAAACCTTCAAAGTTAATCCTCAGACAAAAATGGCATTGATATCCTTTTGCCAGTGCATGATTACTGACCATATCCTAGTGGTGAGCTTGTTATCTGTTCTGTTCTAAGATTATGTTACCTTATTCTAGAGGTGGTTGTGTGTTCCTCAATGGTTTGTATAGAAGTGAGCCCTCCAGGTAATGCTGGTTATCTGTACCTGTAGAGCCATATATATAAGGCAGTTCAAGGAACACTTCCTTTCCAACTTCCTATTTGCTGTTTTTTTCTCTTTTTTTTTTTTTGTAGTCTTCAACATCGAGACGCAATGTAACAATATAACCCGATAAAACATCTGTAGCATCGTACATTTCCTCTCCGTGTAAATAATGCATGACTCCCTGTAAATACAATTTCGATGGAATGTTTATTGTGTGCATTTTCTTGTTGTGATTAAGTAATGCTAATTATAGCTCTTCAGGTGTAAAATAGATATAGTATGTGACAAGGTAAGGCTTTGTGACTTTGCACCTGCATGGAACACATGTGTACAAATGTTTTTTTTCTCAAGAACAATGTAATAGATACAAGAGTGCAGAATGGTTCTTCCTGTGAGATTTGGCAAGGCTGGAAAGCTCACATGTACCAAATGGCCTGGATCAATGACACGCTGAGACAGTTTACAGATCATATGACTGTAAGCAGCAACTATTCTCCATCTTGGTTCAGCTTCCCCCTCTGCTAGGCAGTACAGCTTTCGAAGATTGCTTGTAGGGAGGTGGGGAGCTACACCTCACTCATCACCCCTAAGGACACCTGATCTCACTGCAGCCATTAAAGTAGCACTTTAACTCACTGTTCCTTGGGGGCATTAACACCTTAAGGTCAGAGGCCCCCTTTACCCCTTTGGCCCACTCACACTTGCGTGTCCCATCGTCTTTTCAGCCAGCATCTAGGTCTGTTCCTACCTGCGTTGACACATGAATTATGTAGTGTTTTAAGTAAGGAATGCTGAGTATGTCCTACTCCCAACCAGGCCAGTTTACACTTCTAGCTCTGCACATGTCTCTAGGGCAAAAAGGGAAGCCACGGTACTTCTAATTCACATGGCCTTGCACTTGTAACCCCAGGCCAGGTCCCAAGGCAAATCCTGTGCTTCAGCATACCCCAAGATGGAGTCCCAGCCAGAAGGTGGGCAACATGAAGCACAGCTGTTCCCTCACCAATAGGACTACCATCACCGGCTTCCACTGCTCTTTCTTCACCTTCTATTTCAGGGGTGTCCAACCTCCAGCCAATGGGCCTCATGCGGCTCAAGGCGAGTACAAATGCATTTGCACTTGGCGAACACATGCAGCCGAAGAAAAGTTTAACAGTGTCTCTTTCCTGGACTTTTATAAGTTTTATCTTCCCAAATTAAACTCTCCCACTCTTCACAATCACACCTTATTCATGTCATCAGTTTTCAGCAGCATCTTTACTTGTGAGCAACTATATTCAAGGATGAAGCACACAAAGGAAAAACTCAGAACCAAAATATCTGATGAGCACCTTGAGAATTCATTGAGAATTGCTACTCCATCCATCCAACCAGATACTGATGCATTCGTTTATCAACAACAGTGTCCAATATCACACTAGTTTTATGTTGCCCTCATTTACTTTTATATTAAAATATATTACAAAAAAATTAAGTTTTATTATTCATATAGGTGCATTATATATATCAGTGATCATTAATTGTGATGTGTGACTTTTTATGCTTATCAGATATCCGTATTGTTAGTGTATTTTATGTATGGCCCAAGACAATTCCTCTTTTTCCAATGTGGCCAGGAAAGTCAAAAAGTTGGATACCCCTGGTCTACTTCCACAACCATATTGACTGTGCACATTGATACACTCTCACCCTTGGTTCACATATGTGTGGGTGGTGCCGCTGTGGATCCACGTGAAAATCCGTGCACCCGCACCACACACAGAGAAATGCGGACCCGCGGGTGGGTGCCATTAGTTTCGTTTTCCCACACTGGAAAACGAAACCATACTGGGAACCAAGGTTCCCATGCGGGCTGCGTTTTCAGAAGAAGTGCAGGGACTTCTTCTCTGCGTGTTACGGGTTACAGGAGTCCATTCAAATGAATGGGCTCTCATGCCCACGCAAACGCAGCCCGCATGGCCGCATAGATGTGAACCAGAGCTTAAACACAAGGGATTATTTGGTTGCACTTCTAAATGTCTCCGCTTAACCCCTTCACCCCTTTGGCCCTTTAAGGGTTTCAGAAGCCGGGAGGCAGGGCAGGGTTTAGGATCATGTGACTGCCATGACACGCCGTCATGGTGGTCACATGATCGGGAAAGGTCCCTATCGAAAGAGGAGATCGGGACCTTTCTGTAGGTACTGGACATTTGTGCTGGGAGCGCGCAGGGCGTACGCTCTCAGCACATATGTTCTTTTTTATTAGAAAGCAAATGTGCAGCCGCTGGGCGTCTAGGCCCAGATGCCGGGAGGCCACACATTTGCATTCGGCCGGCGTGAAGAGGTTAACCGGGAGGGTTAACATGGCTTCATTCCTTGTCCTTAAAGAGGAACTCCCCCCTCTCCCCGTAGTCTACTGGGACATGTGACAGGTTCCATAAGACTATGGGACAAGTTAGCACTACTCGCACATGCGCAGTGGGCACCCAGCTGTGAAGCCCCAAGCTGTCACAGCTGGGCGACCGCCACTTAGGATGCCGGTGTCATGGAGCGAGGATGGCAGGTGAAAGGGGCTGCGGTGAGTACACCGCTGGATCGTGGAACAGATAAGTCGCTGTTTTTTTAGCTGCTGACTTTTAATTTTAGTAGGTTTGACTGCAAATCAGCTTTAAGTTCTTCATACATTATAGTTACTCTCTGGTCCAACACTCCATTTAATTCTTTCCCCAGTAAATGACTCAGGCACTTCTCTTAGTAATGAAAGTTCCTTTACTTGTCAGATGTGCAAATGAACAGTTGTGAATCCATGAACAAATACATAATTCTCATACACTTGTTATCACATTGCTAATACTAAAACTGGAGAGTGCAAAATCTGATGCAGCTGTGCATGGTAGCCAATCAGCTTCTAACTCCAGCTTGTTTAATTAAGCTTTGACAAAAAAACCTGGAAGGGAATTGGCGTCTTGGAGTCACACCAGATCTTGCACTCTCCAGTTTTAGTAAATCAACCCCAATGTTCTTAGTGTTGCTTTAGGATAATAGTGCAGAGTGACAAGAGTCTCCCATACCATAAGCATTTACCCTCCTTCCCAACCATTTTTTGTGTTACTTTAACTGACAATTGCACGGTCATGCAACTCTGCACCTAAATTAAATTTATGTCCTTTTTTTCCCACAAATTGAGCTTTCTTTTGGTGGTATTTGATCAGCTGTGCATTTTTATTTTTTGCGCTATAAAAAAAAAGTCTGCCAATTTTGCGAAAAAAAAAACAATATCTTTGTTTTTCCGCTATTAAACATGTCCAGTAAAAAAAAATTAAAAATCTAATTTCGTCATCAATTTAGGCCAAAATGTATTCTGCGACATGTCTTTGCTAACAAAAAAAATGTAAATTAATTGGTTTACGTGAAAGTTATGGTGTTTACAAATGGTGGTATATATACTAGGCTTTTTTTTTTTTACTAGTAATGGCTGCGATCAGCAACTTATAGTGGGACTGCGGGACTGCGGTGGGCATTCTGACACTGGGGGGAATGGACTTGATGTCATTGACATCCCCAGTGACACCAATAAAAAGCACTGACACTGTACTAATGGCACTGGGCATGAAGGGGTTAACGTGGGGCAATCAAAGGATTAACTGTGTGCTGTTTTACATCATGTTCTGTATTTGTGCTTCACTGTAAGCACACTGCAAAGCAGTGTGCATGAGCTGACAGGGTGAACTGTTTTGATTAATAACAGTTTTCCCCCAACCCGATTCCCCTCCCCCCCATCCCCGTTGGAGATCCTCAGCAATCACTGGGCGCCGGCAAGTAATCACCAGCTGGGACCCGGTGCCTGACAGCCGCAGCATGGGTAGGGCGCGCGCCTCGTGCGCACTCCTTGCCTGGAGATGCAAAATCACATGTATATATGTGATTTTGCGCACAGCTGCCACCCTGTAGCAGTATTTCTGCTATGGGGCGGAGCTAAAGCGGTTAAAGTGGTTGTAAAATAATTTTTTTTTTTTTAAATAATAAACATGTATATACTTACCTGCTATGTGCAATAGAATTGCACAGAGCGGTCCCGATCCTCCTCTTCTCAGGTCCCCCGTCGGCACTCCTGGCTCCTCCCTTCTTGTTGGTGCAATAGGACGTCAGTTCCCAAGGGGGGCTTGTGCAGACTCGCTCCTGAGTCCTGCTTCTGTGTCCATTGACAAAGACAGCAGGACTCGGCTCCGCTTCCTCAATACTGGAGTTGATTGACAGGAGTGGGATGACTCCTGCTGCTATTGATCTGCCCAGTGAGGAGGTACAAAGCTTGGAGAGCCGAGGCTCTCATGCACAATACTGAATCATGATTGGGATCAGGTATGTATAAGGAGGGGGGACGGGGAGATTCTTTTACACAGAAGGTTTTCTACCTTAATGCATAGGCTTTAAAACTACTTTAAGGTGTAGTAATCTTTAACAACAAAATCCATAACTCGTGGTCTCCTTGAAGATTGCTGAGGACTGGAGAAGAGCTATAAAATAATACAGGTCCTTACTGTCTGCTTCCCACAACAGACTCTTCAACGCAAGGCTGGTTCCCCCATATTTATGCCCTTCACAAGGCAAAGTGATTGACCTGAAGAGGAAACTAAGTTACTAATAGATCCATGAAATAACATAAACACACAACTCATATAGTGTTGTAGTGGCGGTAAATAAATAATAATATTAGAATGTGAAGTGAATACCGCAAAACAAAGACAAAACCACTCCGATTGGCCAACTTCAACAATCACCTCCACACAGGAAGCGAGGTGGGAACCTGCCAGAAGTTCTCACCATGTAAAAGTGCAATTATGGGCAAAAACTTATTTTTGGGCAAAACAACACATGAAATTAATATAACAACTGAAAAAAACTCTATATAGCATATGAAAAACAAACATATATACATATATGGCAATCCATACATGCAACTAATAACCTTAAATTACATTATAATTAAAATTATATTGACATTATATTAAAATTAAATAAATAAATTAAACATACATACAATGAAATGCAAAAGAATATATAAAATACTTAAACTCAAAATAAAATATATAAAATATTTCTAATCTCCAAATATATCTAATTACTAGATAGTGGACATAAGAGACCACATACATATATCGTGACACTATAATACCATGACAATATGGTACCAGAGTGCCACAACCATGTGGCTACATAATTACTTTTATCTGTATCCTTATATTAACTGGACATTAAACCGTCTATATAACAATCAATCAATATCTTGACTAAGTGTCACTGATGAAACAATTAATATCCAGATAATCCAGGGGACATATGCAAGACAAGCTGTCAAGCAAATGCGGCAGTAACAGCTGATAGGACAAATTGTACCGATACCAGGACTGCTTTAGTGGCGCAGCAACAGTTTTATGTAGGGCACAAAGTAATTTAAAGTTGCTTCTTGCAGATCTACTATCCACTAGTGTCCACAATCATAACTTAGCATGTGCAGCAGAGTGTGGATTTGTATTTGGATTGCACCCCCCTAACGAGCAGCTGGTGAATTTGGTCCTATTTCCCCCCTTAGAGTATACACAGTCAGGCACACAGCATTTTCTTCACTTTTCCATTGGTTTGGGAACAGTCTAGGGGTTATTTTTAGGGTTTTTATTGGAAATAATGAACTTGGATAGGGATGGGGAGCATGCGAAAAACTGTGAAACTGAACAACTTGAGGACTCATCAATTTCTGGCTGCACTTCACAAACTTCTAGCTACACTGTATGCAACTTCTGGCTGCATGGTACACAAAAATAAATGTCCTGCAGGATCTCTATGCTGATGGTGACCTGTACTCCTTCCAGAGTTTAAAAAATACACATGATCACTACACTTCCGCACTGGGGTCATTTACTCACATAGCCACAGAATCATCGGTTGCCTGCTGCCAATATCCTCCAGGCTCTTCCTAGTGAGGGAGATGTAGATTCACACCATAGGACAACTTGTGCTCTCTCCCACAACATCCTCCAGGCTCTCCAGTGAGCTTCTTCAGACCCAACTTGATCCCCAGACTTGAGCTTGCAAACCCCCCAGACAAGCCTAGCTGGGACCTCGGTGTGTCACTCACAGCTTCCTCCCAGAATTCTGCCCAGAGAAGCTGAGCCCCTTCAACTAAGGTCTCCTCCTGCAAGACTGGACCCAGGAACACTGCCCCTGCTACTCAGGCCTTAGACTTCTTATGAGCTCCCTCACCACCTACTGGGCACACCTCCCTAGGAATTGGCTGAAGTCCCATAAATATTCAGGTGGCATGCCCTGTTCTTCCTACCACTATGATTCTAATAATCTTCCAGAAGATCGTTGGAAGTAACAGAGCAGCAGCCTATGAGACAGTGAGCAGCCCTAATTAATCAACTGCTGCTCAGTGGAGATAAACTAAATTTACCTAGCAGCCTACTCTACACTAGGAGGGTGCTATATAATATTAACACAACATTTATGACCGGCCCTAAGCAGACCGTAAGCTGACAGGCACGCGTAGTGATACCAACAGCTGTGCACAACTTGAACATTGTTATCTATCATTGTTAGAATTCCAGTGACATCACTGTATGACTGAAAGAAAAATATTCAATAAGCAAAACGTGTTGTATATAAACTATGAGTCAGCCAATTAATAGGATCCTACTACTGCTCTTCACGTTCTTATCATATTCAATATGTGTTATGTCACAGCTGTCAGAGGAGAGAGGTGTGCTTTACTGGGAAGATATTAATATAATTATGATGACATAAGTAAAGGTGAAACCATCCAAGTGAGAGCAACATAAAGGCTGATTATGACATCTAATTCCATTGTCAGACAAGGTGAATATGTAAATGAGCTCTGTAATCAACGTAAAAGAGCTCAAGTAAGTTAATTGCAGTGTAATAGATACAGGAATCTAGATCAAGATTAGCCTTCAGGAAACAATTGGTAACCTTAGCAGTCCATTTGCTCAAAATCAGATCTGATATAAATATTACAAATTTGGATGATTCTGCTCATTATCTTGGGATGATCCTTAGAGCTGAACTTCAGACAAACAGCTAATTACACAGAAATAGAACTTGCAAATATCCAGTTCTCAGGACTCCTTATTTGCACGGTTGTTCCAAGTCAGCGACTCCGAAATATGGAATTCAAAGTCCAATACCCCATACAAATGGGGGGGGAGCCTGGAGATCCAATACCAAAAGTCCTTTATGTATTAATTCCTGTTTCAAACAGCTGACCTTTCATCCTCACAAGAGAATATAAACTGAACAAAAAAACAAAAAAGACGGATCACTTCTATGAGTATCAGTGGATTCCGTTGACAAGTTTATTTAGTGTACAAGGCTCAATAGTGTATATCCCAGCAAACAAACTTGGGTGTCCAGGTTTCACGGTATAGTTAAGGTAATCTTCATGTGGAGATCCTGATGCCGGGTATAAATACACATGACATAAGTGCCGTTTAAAAGTGTGTTCGCAGGGAATGGAGCAAGCAAGGTCAATCTGAGTAAAATTCATTAAAATAAAATTCCAAATGTAATAAAACCAGTTAAAAACGAATTTCAGAGCCAGTATGGGGGAAAGGACACAATCTTTAGGGCTAAAAATATGGAAGGCATTATATCAGTCTGAAACAGGCAACTTGCATTTTTAGAAGGAGAAATTAGAAATAGCAGCCTGTACTCTCTTCCTCCAGCCATTGCCTCCTTGCCTCCTGTCCTGTCTTGCACTCCTAGTTCTTTAGTTTCCTGTGTGAACTCTACTAATTCTGTCAAGGTATAGCCCTGAAGATTGTGTCCTTTCTCCCATACTGGTTCATTTTGTGGTTTATTTAGCTCCTTGTATTTGAGTTCACTCCATCTGCTCCAACTTTAGCTATGTCCCTAAGTTACAAATTCCACTGCTTGATTCAGGTCTAATTCTTGGCTAGAAGATTTCCAAAGACCAACCTTTGGCTTAACAATTAATACACTACTTAATTGGATTTTCTGATCGTTAGTGGGGTGAAATTGACAGCCCTTTTTGACCACAATTGACAAGAAAATGAGAAGGAGAAGTGAAGTGTATGTGGTTTTCATTCGGGAATGTCCATTCACTCCAAAAGTGAATGTTAAAATCAAATCTTTTTTTGAAGGGCTTTCTTACAACATTCGTTAAAGTAGAACTAAAGGCAAACCTTTTTTTTCATTTTGGACAGATTAAGGGGGGTTATAATCCCTGTCTGTTTATGTTTTGTCATCAGTGCTCCATAGGAGAGATTTCCTTCCACTTCCTGTCCCATAGCCAAAAAAAAAAGTGAAAGAAAATCCCTACAAAATCAGGAAATTCTTTGGAGTCCACCAGAACTAGTGTCCCCATTGGAAGATTTTCTTTCAATTACTTTTCTAGGGACAATCCAAAACTTGGGGTTTCTTTTACTTTCTCGTTAAATGGTAAACAGGATGAATAGAAAGGGTGAATATCCCTAACATGGAAAGGAAAATGCCACCAGCACACTGAGGATCACCAATATGGGTCCAAAAGTTTTAATGAACGATCACATAGTTACAGCAAGGCAACGTTTTGGAGTCTTGTAGGACCCCTTCATCAGGCACATGCCTCAGGAAGGGGTCCTGCGAGACTCCGAAATGTTGCCTTGCTGTAACTATGTGATCGCTCATTAAATCTTTTGCACCCATATTGGTGATCCTCGGTGTGCTGGTGACATTCTCCCTTTTTGATTCTGTTCGGTTTCAGCTGGCAATCGCTGCAGCACCCACTTATACACACAGCCATTTTTAATGCAGGAACATGTGCTTTTGGATTGTACACTTGCATTCTCCCTAACATGGGGCACAAACTGCACAAAAGACTTAACAAGTGTTCTATCTATCTCCACTCTATCCAAACTAAAAGAACAAAAAGGTTTGCCTTTAGTCATACTTTAAGTCATCAAATGTACTAATGATAATTTTCATGCAAATGTTCCTATGAATATTTGTACAAACATTCATTTGAAAATCTAATGTATGGTCAGCTTTATTCTGTCAACACTGTTTTTTGCCCTTTTATTTAATCTCCAATAATCCAACACTTAAGTTCCTGAGGAAACGTCAGAATAGGGAGAGCACAAGAAGCTTTCTGGAAGGTGGCTGCCAAAGTGAGCTACAGCAGTAGGCATCAGATCAGTATAAGCGGGCTACACTTGCAAAAATCAAATTCATAATTTTTCTCCAAGATGTTCATGTAGACAGAAGAAATAAGAGCGGGCTGAAAAATTATCCCTAAGTAGGAGACTATACCTTTCCCACCTAACTGGATCTTCGGAGGATACTGTGTTTGAAAAGCTTTTTATGTGCTGCAAGGGCTGTGTTTAAAAAAAACTATTGCATTTTGCTTCTGAAATTATATACATTTTGCTTCCATTTTATGTACAGCTGATTAAGGCTTCTGAAAGTGGTAAAGTATGTATTGAACAATATACATTGATTTGGGTTGAAACAGCCTTGAAATGCTCTACATTTGACAAGTGCCACCTACTTCTCACAGCAACATCCATTTGTGCAAATTTTTTTTTCTATCAATCTCACTAATTAACTCAGCCCACACAACATTCAAATGCCCAACTGAACCAATTGTTTAATACAGAGTAAACTCCAGAGGCCAGAGGCATCCACCCTAAACTAACCACCTAGAGTCATCTGTACACATATTTTGTATGTAATAGATGCCGTGCTGCAATGGGAAATGGCAGCAGAGTGTTACACTGTTATATGTCAGGAGTAGTGATGGACAATTCTACCTGGGTTTAATTTGCCAGGGGTTCAGCAAATCTTGTTCAAAATCTGGAGAACCAGAACTTAAAGGCAAAACATAGTGAAGTCTATGAGGGTTAACCTGTCACGGTCGCCAGATCGCCGCCACCAACATGCGACAATCGCATGACCGCGATCAACAAGAATATGTCACGCCCGCGGCATCAGACCCCAGACCTTCTCACCAAACTCGTGACCAAAGGACCGGCCGATCTAAAACCGCGATGTGACGTGCGTAACAATGCCACACTCAGCTGCGCCCTGCACAACGATTGTCCAGCAATCGACGCACCGGCAGCCTGAATGCACTTGTTACTGGGTCGGGTTAATTACACAACTAACCCTTCACTGCCACCACCCCTTTTTGTACAGAGAAAGGGGAAACTCTCTTTATCCAATAAACACTGTAATGGTTGAAAAGTCGCCTGTCCAATACGGTCTCCGCAGGCCGATTGGGCAGAGGATTAAACAATCACAGTAGCGTCTCTTCAAAAGGCAGGAATTCATGAATTGCAAGTAAGCGCTTAGAAACAGTTTAACGCTTTCAGAAAGAAAGATTTATTACTAAAAGAGTCAAACAGGTGCAATAAAATATTTAAAAAGAAAATGTAACTATATATATATATTTATATATAAAAACAGCATATCACAGCCAAGAGATAACAGGGAGAAGTTAAAAGGTTAAGTTACTTGCCATGTTAAGCCTTGAGGTAGCATATCCAAGATGCAGAGCGAAGGGTCTTTGATCTCCTGCTGTTACGATGTTAAAATTAGGAGATGTCTTTTGCTTATCTCTTTAGGTCTGTTACCTGAGTTTTTAAAAGTCCCCCAGCAGGGGGAATGGCTCTGAGTAACTGACCAATACGCTGTTTAGGGAGGGGTCAGTCGGGCGAACTCTGAATTAGAACCAACAGCTGTCATAATCCATGACATGAAACATAGGGGAAAACCAGATCTGTTAAAAATGTTATTTTGTTTGTGCTTCTGGGGAATGCCTTGAACTCTTGAGAAGGTTCTGCCATCCTTCCCCGAGGTGTGAAATCACACAGGTCCCTTGGACAGAGAGGCTGCTGTCTCTATGGGGGGGCTTTGTAGCGCTGGGCCCCCTGCTGCTCCAGCCTGCCAGCAACTTTTAACACTTACACATCTGTCCCTGTGCCTCTCAGGAAGGGAGGGGGTAGGAAATAAAGGATTGAGGAATACTTCTAATAAAAAAGGGGAACTCCACGTCCAACTCTGATGAGCAAGTTTGCTACATAACCGTGCTAAGTTATGGATATTTTGGGGCTAATTAGTAAACCACTGTCAAAAAAGTGTATGAAGCTTAGCACTGCCAAGGGAGATGTGTACCAATGGAGGAAAAAAAAAAATTAGATACCGTATAACAAAGAAAGGGTCTATTCACTCGGCTTTGAGAGGAGCAGAAAAATCCTTTAAATAACATGTTTGTGGAACTTTTTAAAAGCTGTACATTGTGTTATGGAACAGTATGATATTCTCAGACGGTATCAGTGGCTTATACTGGCAGCACATATTTCAGTTTGCAAAAAAATATTTTTTTTTCAGGCAGCTTTAGCAGCTATTAGGTAGCAGGTTTGCCGCTATCAGGTCAATGACATTGACCAAATATGGCTATGTGGCCCTATTAGGTCAATGGTGTCATGAAAATTCCTGCACCTTTGTGCATGTGAAGCTGTGGGGCAGGGAACGCCCTGGCTGCAACTGATTGGGACAGTGGGATGCATTCATATGGCAGCTCCCCACAGGTTCTGACGAATTCTCCTTGGTAAATCTGAACATAAATTTGCCAGAGCTGCAAATCTCATGGTAGTGGTGAATCCAAACTTCATCTCTAGTCAAGAAACTATAAGAGTGTCGTGGTCAAATGGAGGGCAATGGGAAGAGCAGGGACACAGGAGCTTCAATCTACATTTTTAACTGACCTTGGTATTATAGGACCTGCAATTCTGGCCTTTATAAACAATCTAATAAGTTATCTTTAGTCAGTTATCAAGAAATATTCCCATTTTTCTACCTTCCTTTTGCTGAATTTTTTTTTTCTTGTCCCTGTCAGTTTAGTTTTCTTTGTCTAAAGATCTATCTACAATTTGACCGCATTTTCTGTAAGATGGTCAATGTAACAGGGTAATGAGCGCTAGTCACAAGGACTTTGCAGAAACTCACCAATCAGGAGGCTTTGCCTGAACTATGACCCTCACCATCTTTACAGATCATGTAACCAATGTCTTATCAATACCCCTTAGAGCTGACCAGATTGATTCAAATGCAGCTTACTTATATTTTAGGTATTGATTTGCTTTAATTCCGACAGTAAGGAAACAAAGGATATAACCTGCGCAATCCCAAGAACAAATGCTTGTTAACTTTCTTTCCTTCCTCCAGCACTCATACTTCCTCTGTGTACTTTGCAATTAAACTGTAAAATATTTTGTTTTGCAAGAACATTGACCAAAAAATTAAAGTAAAACAACAAGCCTCAGGACATTAGAAAACTGGTATATTGTTCATTGTGTACATGTCCCGGTTTACTCATCCAAAAAAATTGTCCATTTAACTGGATCCCTGTGGTATCATACTTTACCATAGGAATCCATTAAGAACATGGCAAAAATCAATTCAATATTTTGAGTAGTAATCTGTATTTACTTAATTCTAAATTTGAAATGATGTGATATAACTATGGATATCAAAGAGCTAAAATCATAATATATACCAGCCATGGCAATCCTCGACTCATGTCCCTTCTGAATTGTCAGGCGAAGGCATTGGTGATAATTGGCAGCTCCCAAGGCTTTCAATTACAAAGTGTGGTCTACCCACCTCCCTAATGTCAGAAAAACAGCTGAGGCTATTCCTGTGCACATCTATGGGAGTACCTGTATTTCCCAAAGGTATAGAGTTTTGGGTTGATGTGAGGTTTGAACTCTGTGGACTGGGGTTGATGTGAGATCTGAAGAGTATGGAGAAGGACTGAACTGATGTTTGAATTGTACTGCATGTAAATGGGATAGCCTGAGTTTTTAAATGTATGGATTAGGTTTGATCTTGGATCTGAAGTTCATGAATTGGGACTGATCTGTGTTCTGAAGTCTATGAATTGGGGCTGATCTGAGGTCTATGAATTGGGGATAATATGAGGTCTGAAGTCTATGAATTGGGGATAATCTGAGGTCTGGAGTCTATGAATTGGGGATGATCTGAGTTCTGAAGTCTATGAATTGGGGATGATCTGAGTTCTGAAGTCTATGAATTGGGGATAATCTGAGCTTGAAGTCTATGAATTGGGGATAATCTGAGGTCTGGAGTCTATGAATTGGGGATGACCTGAGTTCTGAAGTCTATGAATTGAAAATGATCTGAGGTCTGAAGTCTATGAATTGGGGCTGATCTGAGTTCTAAAGTCTATGAATTGGGGATGATCTGAGTTCTGAAGTCTATGAATTGGGGATGACCTGAGTTCTGAAGTCTATGAATTAGGGATGATCTGAGGTCTGAAGTCTATGAATTGGGGATGATCTGAGTTCTGAAGTCTATGAATTGGAGATGATCTGAGGTCTGAAGTCTATGAATTGGGGATGACCTGAAGTCTATGAATTGGGGATAATCTGAGCTCTGAAGTCTATGAATTGGGGATAATCTGAGGTCTGGAGTCTATGAATTGGGGATGAGGCACATTAGCACGGGAATCGGCAACCCATCGATCGCGGTCCACCTGTCGACCATAGGCAGGTGACAGGTAGACCACCAT
The DNA here is from genome assembly GCF_062004578.1 of Staurois parvus. Lineage (NCBI taxonomy): Eukaryota > Metazoa > Chordata > Amphibia > Anura > Ranidae > Staurois > Staurois parvus. The sequence continues at coordinate 4,142,631 of NW_028318186.1, read as the reverse complement.
TAGGTCCCCCCCCTTCCCGCAGCCTCCTCCGCTGCTGCTGTCATTCTCAGTGCACAGCGGAAAGCAGAGGACAGCAGGGCTCAGCATGGAGAGCGGGAGGAGCAGGGACCGACCTAGCGACCAATCATCTGCGGATTAATATGAAAAGTTCATTTGGTCAGCTCTTCCTCCTGCCCTGCATCCTGAGCCCTGCTGTCCTCCACTCTCCACTCTGAACTGAAGATGACAGCAGCGAAGGAGGCTGGGGGAAGGGGGGCAGAGGACATTGCTGGGGGGGGCAGAGGTCAGAGGGCACTGCTATGAGGGAAAGGGAGGGCAGAGGACACTGCTGGGGGGGGGGGAGAGCCAGAAGTCACTGCTATGGGGGAAAAGGGGGGGGGGCAGAAGACATTGCTGAGGGGGAGGGAGCCAGAGGTCACTGCTATGGGGGAAAAGGGGGGGGGCAGAAGACATTGCTGGGGGGGAGGGAGCCAGAGGTCACTGCAATGGGGGAAAAGGGAGGGTAGAAGACATTGCCGGGAGGGGAGGTGATGTGAAGAGGACACTGCTATGGGCAAGGTCACCCCATAGCAGTGTCTTCTACCGCCCTTCATATCACCCCCCCACATACACAATAGTGTCCTCTGCCCCCCCTTTTCCCTGTAGCAGTAATCTCTGGCCCCCTTCTTGACACTCTCATAGCAGTGACCTCTCCCCCCCCCCCCTTCCCCCCAGCAATGTCCCTTGTCCCCCTTTCCCTCATAGTAATGACCTCTGGCCTCCTTCTCCCCCATAAGCAGTGTCGCCCCCCCTTCCCTCCCATGGACAGGTATTTTAAAAATTTGAACTCCCAGCGCCTTAGGGCACAAGGGTAGCTGGGGGTCAAAAAAATCCCAATCCCCAGCCACTTGCTGTGAGTTCTGATTTGTAAGATACCTGCCTTCCAGTGATCCCCGTTATTGTCCTCCTGGAGCAACTGAAAGCTAGCATCTCCTCCTCACCCTCCCACCAGCATACAGCTGCTGCAGGAGGAAAATCAAGGGGATTGGTTCTAGCAAATGCCTCCCCTGCTGCCCCTCCCATCCTTGTTCCTCCTTTTTTCTGCTTCCTGGCCCTTCCCCCAAGTGCTCCCCTTTCAACAGGGCTCCTAAAAAATTGTGAAAAATATTAAAAAATTAAAATTAAAAACTGCTGACACCATCCACTGCCCTACTGACACCAACCTCCGCCCTACTAACACTGTCCACTGCTCTACTAACACCATCCACTGCTCTACTGACTGACTCCAACCTCCGCCCTACTAACACTGTCCACTGCTCTACTAACACCATCCACTGCTCTACTGACTGACTCCAACCTCCGCCCTACTAACACTGTCCACTGCTCTACTAACACCATCCACTGCTCTACTGACTGACTCCAACCTCCGCCCTACTAACACTGTCCACTGCTCTACTAACACCATCCACTGCTCTAGTGAACGACTCCAACCTCTGCCCTACTAACACTGTTCACTGCTCTACTAACACCATCCACTGCTCTACTAACACCATCCACTGTTCTACTGACTGACTCCAACCTCTGCCCTACTAACACTGTCCACTGCCCTGCTGACACCAACCTCCGCCCTACTAACACTGTCCACAGCTCTACTAACACCATCCACTGCTCTATTGACTGACTCCAACCTCTGCCCTACTAACACTGTCCACTGCCCTGCTGACACCAACCTCCACCCTACTAACACTGTCCACTGCTCTACTAACACCGTCCACTGCTCTACTAACACCATCCACTGTTCTACTGACTGACTCCAACCTCTGCCCTACTAACACTGTCCACTGCCCTGCTGACACCAACCTCCACCCTACTAACACTGTCCACAGCTCTACTAACACCATCCACTGCTCTATTGACTGACTCCAACCTCTGCCCTACTAACAAAGCCCACTGCCCTGCTGACACCATCCACTGCTCTAATGACTGACAACAACATCTACCCTACTGACACCGTCCACTGAGCTACTGACTGACACCATCCACTGCTCTACTGACACCGCCCTGTGCCCTACTGACTGACACTGTCCATTTTTAAGGTAGGCTAAGTTTGTATTTTTACAGTGACCATTTGTTTTATTATATCTTTCTACATTTTCCTTGCTCTTTAGTTAGGCCTTGCTAGTTAATTTTTTTTTTTTTAAATGACACTGAAACCCGGTGATCTTTGATCTCTTTCATGTTGTTCAGGTAGATACCCACCTCTCAAAGATTACCTACCCCTGAATTAGCAGATCCTTTAAGTCTTGTCAGTTGTGAGGTGGGGCCTCCATGGATTGGGCTTGTTTTTGCAGGACATCCCACAGATGTTCAGTGGATTGAGATCTGCAGAATTTGGAGGCTAAGTCATCACCTCAAACTCATTGTTGTGTTCCTAAAACCATTCTTGAACTATTTTTTTGCCGTGTGGCAGTGCTGAAAGATGACACTGCCACCAGGGATCTGCAAAGGGGTATACTTGGTCAGCAACACTGTTTAGGTAGATGGTACATGTTAAGTGCCAATAACAAGAAAATGTTTCAATGCACATGTTAGAAATTAACTATCATGGATCAAGTAGAAAACAGTGCGGCGCTTATATAGCCTTACAGCCCTAGATGTAATACAAATGACTTATCACATATAACTATTGAGTGATATATGCGTGATACACACAATAGAGTGACTAAAACACAATGACATGAATAGTGTCCATGTGAAAAATAAAGTCATGCAGGTGTACACTGCAAATGCCAATCATCAGACAGGTGGAGTGCCCCCCTCCTCAAATAGATGGAGTGCCAATCTGTCGACACTACAGGTGCCAATCCTCAGACAGGTGGAGTGCCCCCTCACCTTCCTGCCCAGGCCCCACAGGACCAACGAGCCTTGGGTATATAATCGCTCTATACCCCTGAGCGTGGATGGATCCCTCTGCTGATGGATTCCCCGGATGATAGTATTAGACTTCTCCTCCTCTTAGTTCCTATGCAGATCGTTGGTGGTATCGGTGAGTCTCCCCCCCTCACGAGCACAAATGAGGAAAGAGAGCTTGCATAGTGTAAAACCACTTTATTCAAACAGTAAAAGATGAAATACGTACTCACATGCTTCTCAAACAAATCAGGCCTTTACACCACTCAGAGGGTGTACTGTATTTCGGGACCAGGTGCACCAAGATGGCGCCCGCGCCGGATATAACGTCAGAACGTTCGGTCGGTGAAGCTCCTCCCCCTGGCGTGTCTACGCGTTACGTCACTCACACACGTGACTTCATCAGGATAACGCCCATCACGGGTGGAGCTATATTTATCTCAATCGTAGGCCAATCGGTGATTCAAGTGGGCTGAGCTTCACCGCCATAATAGTGGAGCTCACCTAGTGTGTATAGCTGTCGGAGACGTCTAGTAACTAAACGGGCCCGTCCCTCTCAGATATGCTGATAAGTATTATGTCTAATTGGGATATTAGCTGGTCTAACATATGATAATATCATATGCAGGCAAAAACTGACATATATGAGACGATCATATCGATAAAAATAATTATAGGGAAGATATTTAAGAAAAACTGTAAACATAAAAAATTCTTTATTAAAATCATTCTGTACCATCAGGTAGAGAATATGTGGAATGACAACTACCACTGGCAAAAATATGAAAAATGTATAAAAATGTATTACTATGGAGAATACATCTATTAAAAATAGGGATATCTATACCAAAAAGTAATAACTCACTGTGATAATAAAACCATATATATGCATGATTGTATATATAAACTGAAAAACCCGAAAGGTCATGTGTATACGGTACACCATCATCATGATAGCTTAATTAGACAACATCCTAGGCCCATAACCGCCACATATCTTAGTCATGTTACATACATAGGCTAATACCTGAACCTACATCAATAAACCCAAAGTGAACATAGATGAAGAATACGCTTGACATTACTTTAGAAATTACTAATGAAACAGTTTAAGTCAAATTCTACGTTCAAACCTCTCGGGTATTGAGACCTCATCAGGAAGATCCATTTCGACTCTGCCTGACTAATGGTTCTAATCTTGTTACTTCCTCTCCAGTGATTGTTACACTTCTCTATACCCCAAAACTACCCCGTAGGCCAAAGCGGTGAAGCTCAGCCCACTTGAATCACCGATTGGCCTACGATTGAGATAAATATAGCTCCACCCGTGATGGGCGTTATCCTGATGAAGTCACGTGTGTGAGTGACGTAACGCGTAGACACGCCAGGGGGAGGAGCTTCACCGACCGAACGTTCTGACGTTATATCCGGCGCGGGCGCCATCTTGGTGCACCTGGTCCCGAAATACAGTACACCCTCTGAGTGGTGTAAAGGCCTGATTTGTTTGAGAAGCATGTGAGTACGTATTTCATCTTTTACTGTTTGAATAAAGTGGTTTTACACTATGCAAGCTCTCTTTCCTCATTTGTGCTCGTGAGGGGGGGAGACTCACTGATACCACCAACGATCTGCATAGGAACTAAGAGGAGGAGAAGTCTAATACTATCATCCGGGGAATCCATCAGCAGAGGGATCCATCCACGCTCAGGGGTATAGAGCGATTATATACCCAAGGCTCGTTGGTCCTGTGGGGCCTGGGCAGGAAGGTGAGGGGGCACTCCACCTGTCTGAGGATTGGCACCTGTAGTGTCGACAGATTGGCACTCCATCTATTTGAGGAGGGGGGCACTCCACCTGTCTGATGATTGGCATTTGCAGTGTACACCTGCATGACTTTATTTTTCACATGGACACTATTCATGTCATTGTGTTTTAGTCACTCTATTGTGTGTATCACGCATATATCACTCAATAGTTATATGTGATAAGTCATTTGTATTACATCTAGGGCTGTAAGGCTATATAAGCGCCGCACTGTTTTCTACTTCCATTCCCTGCTTATTGTGGGTGCTTAGATTGTGGCACCAGTAGTGCTGGCTGCTGTATTCTAGTAGTTTATCTGGAGGCGCAGGAGATACCTCTTTTTATTTATCATGGATCAAATTGATTAATAGTGGAAGTTCTTGTTTGGGAGAATGTGATCAATGTAAATTGAATCTTTATAGTATATTCTCTCTTCTTCATTAATCCCCAGCCAGAGATCTGCAGGTGATTTTCCCAGATCAGCAAAATTGCTCTTTTAGTAGGCTGAGTAATACCAACAATAGGCTAATCTATCTAGAATATTTTGTTGTACGTCAGATACAGATTAACGTAATTATCCTACACATGTTGCACAACTAACCATGCAGGGAACACACCCACGTGTCTTACATGTATTACAAATTGTTTCAGTGACACTTGCAGAGGCACTTTATTTAAATTGTCTCTTGTATATAACTTTGAAGATCAAGGATTAATCAGCGTGACATATTAAATGTATTTGATTATATAACTATAGCTTATAGTTAGGTTAAAAAATAATGGCTTGTCAATTAAAAAGTGATTGTAGAGGCAGATTTTTTTTAACCACTTGTTGACCGCGCTATAGCTGAATGATGACTATAGCACGTTCGCCCAGTTATGGGAGGGCGTCATATGATATCCTCCCAGAACCGCACTCCCCCATGTGCCCCTAGCAGTGCACACCCAGTGCTCTCTGTGATCGCTGTGTCCCTTGTCCACATGACACGGTAATGGGCCAATCACAGCACCTTTTACCATGTGATCAGCTGTGTCCAATCATAGTTGTTCACGATGTAAACACATTTACCAGTTAGCGGCAGTACTTTCCTCACGCTGTCACAGTGTGAGGAAGGTACTGCCGATAACCGGCAAGTATGAAAGGAAAGATCTACACTGATAATCAGGGCACTTATTATCAGTGCCCTGATTATTGGTGCAGCCCTAAAAGTGCCCATCAGTGCTGCCAATCTGTGCCCATCAGTGCTGCCAATCTATGCCTATCAGTGCTGCCTATCAGTGCCCATCATTGCTGTCTATCAGTGCCACATATCAGTGCAGCCTCATCAGTGCCTCCTCATCAATGCCCACCAGTGCCAACCTCATCAGTGCAGCTTACCAGTGCCCATCAGTGCTGCCTATCAGTACCCATCAGTGCAGCCTCATCAACTCACATCAGTGAAGCAGAAATATTACCTGTTTCGAAGTTTTATTTTAAAAATTAAATTTTATAGAATAGAAATAGAAACTAAGAAAACAATTTTTTTGTTTTATTATTATTGTTTAGGAAAACATAAAACACACAGTGGTGATAAAATACCACCAAAAGAAAGCTCTATTTTTGTAAAACAAAATTATGAAAATGTCATATAGGTACAGCCAAAGGCGGACTGACCATTCGAGCACTCGGGCACTGCCTGAGGGGCCGGGGTCAGTAGAGGGCCGCATGAAATGCCCCTGGTACCTTTTTTATAGGCTTTTTTGAGTTTGGGCAAGGACACAGGGGCCCCATGATCCCCTATTGCCCGGATGCCCCATAAGTTGTCAGTCCGCCCCTGGGTACAGCAATGCATGACCGCTCAGTTGTCATTTAAAGTGCGGTAGCAAAAAATTGGCCTGGGCAGGAAGGGGTAAAAGTGGCCAGTAGGCATGTGTCATGTCTTACATGTTATACTTACCTGTTCTTCTTGAGTCCCCTGCTAGCACTCCTGGGCCCTCCCCCCTGTCGCTGCACACAGTAGCTTTTTTACCTCCATGCATAGAATGCATGAAGAAAAAAAAAAACCTTGAGCCTTTACAACCGCTTTACGTTCAACCAGAAGACGGAAAAAAAAAAAAAAACTTAAACTCCTGCATCCTTAGAACCCTAAGTCCAGAGGTAATCCAGAGGAAGGCAAAAAAGCTCTAATAAAGTGTAGTCCAATTTGCCATAACAGGAAAAATACCTTCACAAAAGGTTCACAAAAGTAATCAGATATATTCGTGCTTATATTTAAAATGCGAGGGAAAAAAAAATCATGCGCTTATTTTTCAAGAAAAAAAAATAGAAACATAGAAAAGTGACAGCAGAAAAAGACAGAGTGGTCCATCAAGTCTGCCCCTTTTTTTTTTTTTTTTTTTTTTGGGGGGGTGGTTGTTTTTTCTGTTAACTTTTTATGAGTATAGATCTATGCTTGTCCCACACATGTTTGAAGCTATTTACTGTTGACTTGCTCACTACCTCTGCTGGAAGTTTATTCCAAGCCTCAACTACTCTTTCAGTAACATAGTACTTTCTGAGATTAGTTTTGAACATTCCTCCAGTTAGTTAAAGGTCATGTCCCCGTGTTCATGATTTTGGTTTCATGTAGAAAATACTGCCCTCCTGAACCTTATTCACCCCCTTGATGTATTTAAAGGTTTCAGTCATGTCTCTCCTTTCCTTTCTTCCCTCCAGACTGTACATACTAAGTTCCTGAAGTCGCTCTTTATCCCCCAGACCTTACACCATCTTTGTTACCCGTCTCTGGACTCGCTCTAACTGATCAATATCTTTTTGTAAGTGAGGTCCCCAGAACTGGACACAGTATTCCAAATGAAGTTTCACTAAAGATCTACAGTATATAGAGGAATCAGGACCTCCTTCCTTCTGCTGGTGACCCCTCTAGTGATATAAAGATCTATATAGGGGAATCAGGATCTCCTTCTTTCTGCTGGTGACCCCTCTAGTGATATAAAGATCTATATAGAGGAATCAGGACCTCCTTCCTTTTGCTGGTGACCCCTCTAGTGATATAAAGATCTATATAGGAGAATCAGAACCTCCTTCCTCCTGCCAGGGACCCCTCTAGTGATATAAAGATCTATATAGGGGATTCAGGACGTCCTTCTTCCTGCTGGTGACCCCTCTAGTGATATAAAGATCTATATAGGGGAATCAGGACCTCCTTCCTCCTGCTGTTGACCTCTCTAGTGACATAAAGATCTATATAAGGGAATCAGGACCTCCTTCCTCCTGCTGGTGACCTCTCTAGTGACATAAAGATCTATATAAGGGAATCAGGACCTCCTTCCTCCTGCTGGTGACCCCTCTCGTGATATAAAGATATATAGAGAGGAATCAGGACCTCCTTCATTCTGCTGGTGACCTCTCTAGTGATATAAAGATCTATGTAGGGAAATCAGGACCTCATCCTTCCTGCTGGTGACCTCTCTAGTGATATAAAGATCTATATAGAGGAATCAGGACCTCCTTCATCCTGCTGGTGACCTCTCTAGTTATATAAAGATCTATATAGGGAAATCAGGGCCTCCTTCCTCCTGCCGATGACCCCTCTAGTGATATAAAGATCTATATAGGGGAATCAGGACCTCCTTCCTCCTGCCGATGACCCCTCTAGTGATATAAAGATCTATATAGGGGAATCAGGACTTCCTTCCTCCTGCTGGTGACCCCTCTAGTGATATAAAGATCTATATAGAGGAATCAGGACTTCCTTCCTCCTGCCAGGGACCCCTCTAGTGATATAAAGATCTATATAGGGAAATCAGGACCTCCTTATTCCTGCCGGTGACCCCTCTAGTGATATAAAGATCTATATAGGGGATCAGGACCTCCTTCCTCCTGCCGATGACCCCTCTAGTGATATAAAGATCTATATAGGGAAATAAGGACCTCCTTCATCCTGCCGGTGACCCCTCTAGTGATATAAAGATCTATATAGGGGAATCAGGACCTCCTTCCTCCTGCCGGTGACCCCTATAGAGATATAAAGATCTATATAGGGGAATCAGGACCTCCTTCCTCCTGCCGGTGACCCCTCTAGTGATATAAAGATCTATATAGGGGAATCAGGACCTCCTTCCTCCTGCCGGTGACCCCTCTAGTGATATAAAGATCTATATAGGGAAATCAGGACCTCCTTCCTCCTGCTGGTGATCCCACTAGTGATGCATTCTAGAATTATTTTTGCTTTCCCCACTGCCTGGCCACACTGTTTGCTCATTTTGCAATCATCTGAAATAAGCACCCCCAAGTCCTTTTCCTCTGAAGTGCTGGCCATCAATGTACCCCCAATGTTGTACTCTCCCAATGGATTCTTTTTCCCTACAGGTGCATTATTTTACATTTAGAAACATTGATATACAATTTCCACTTTTTTGACCAATCTTCCAGCAATGCCAAATCATGTTCCATATTACAAACACCTCCAGGGATATCAATCCTATTGCATACCTTTGTGTTATCAGCAAAAAGACATACCTTACCCAACAAAACTTTAGTTATATCACTTACATACAGATTAAATAGAACAGGACCTAGTACAGGGCCTTGTGGTACACCACTAGTGACTGGTCTCTTTTCCGAGTGAACCCCATTTACAATCACACTCTGGTATCTATCCTTTAGCCAGCTGCATATCCACTGAACCACCCAAGGGCTAAGTCCTAGCTTGTACAACTTTTGTATTAGATCACTATGTGGAACTGTATCAAATGCCTTGCAGAAATCAAGATATGCTATGTCCACAGCACCACCCTGGTCCAAAACATTGGTAATATAGTAAAAAAATCCAGTCAGATTAGTCTGATATGATTTGCCCTCAGATATTATTTTTTCCCAAGGAACATGCAAAGCATTGCACCCATGATCAGGGGATTGCAAAGTCAGGCTCGTGCAGACAAGTCCTACAGCTTACTGTCTGTACTTCTGTATGAGCTTTCTGTTGGAAAGCTGCAGGGCTTGTAAATAAACTATGAGGGCACTCAGTTGCGCCAATGGAGTACGTTGAGAATTACAAGCCATCTGTCACTTGTAGTTTTCTCATTCACAGATTCTTGTGAATGAATGACACGACTGTGTGGACAGCTGCGCCAATTTTGAAATGTGACAGGTGTAGGGAGAGGATCCCCGGCCCGCTGGCATTGAGGGATTGGTGCGGAATAAATTACACATTACACCCTAAATATTGGTGTAAGGTGTAACATGCCTTAAAGGTGAACTTATTCTTTAAAACTAAACTGTAGCTTTTAACCACTTGCCGCCTTGCCACTGTAGAAATATGGCGGCAGGGCGGCACGGGCAGGCAAAACCACGTTTTAAAACGTGTGTTTTGTAAACAGATAGGGGCGCGCGCGAGGCGCACCGCCGCCCTATCTGTCCCACCGATCACCACCGCGAATGTCAGTCGCCGGGTCACAGCCGGTCCTTACCGGCTGTTTCCCGGCGATCGGCGGCAAACAGTGACAGACAGCACAGCTGCAGTAGCTGTGCTGTCTGTCACTTCCCTGACAGCTCGAGGATGAGCTGATCAAGAAAGAAGAGTTTCTCTCTCTCGATCAGCGGTGTCCTGTGCAGCACACACCCTCGCCCCCTAGTAAAACACTCCCCCTCACACAGATAACCCTTCCCTGCAAAATAAAGTTAACCCCTTCCTCCCCAGTGCCATTTGTACAGTGTCAGTGTTTTTTTTTTTGCACTGATCACTGTATTAGTGTTTTTGGGGATGTCAGTAACCCCAAGTCAGTACCCCCCAATGTCAGAATGTCCACCGCAGTCCCGCAGTCCCGCCATAAGTCGCTGGTCGCTGCCATAAGTCACTGATCGCCGCCATTATTAGTATTAAAAAAAACCTAAAAATCCCAGTATCTTTCCCGTCATTTGTAAACGCTATAACTTTCACGTAAACCAATAATTTACGCGTATTGTTTTTTTTTTTTTTAGCAAAGACATGTCGCAGAATGCATTTTGGCAGAAATTTATGACTAAATTTGATTTTTGCATATTTTTTTTTACTGGACATGTTTTATAGCAAAAAGTCCAAAATATTGTTTTTTTTTCCTCAAAATTGTCAGCCTTTTTTTTATAGCGCAAAAAATAAAAACCTCACAGAAAATCAAATACCACAAAAAGATAGCTCAATTTGAGGGGAAAAAAAGGATGTAAATTTCATTTATGTACCATATTGCATGACCGCGCAATTGTCCGTTAAACTAGCGCAGCGCTGTATAGCAGAAAAATGGCGTAAATTGCAGTATTTATACCATAGTTTGTAGACGCTATAACTTCCACACAAAGCAATCAATATACACTCATTGGGATTTTTTTTACCAAAAACATGTAGCAGAATACATTTTGGCCTAAATTTATAACCAACTTTGAGTTTACTATATATTTTTTATAGCTGAAAGTAAAAAATATTGTTTTTCTTCAAAATTTTTGGCCTTTTTTTGTAAATAAAAAGCGCACAGATGATCAAATACCACCAAAAGAAAGCTCTATTTGTGTGAAAAAAAGGACGTAAATTTCATTTGGGTGCAGCATTGCATGACCGCGCAATTATCAGTTGAATTAGTGCAGCGCCGAGTAGCAAAAAGAGGCCTGGTCATTAAGGGGGGTAAATCCTATGGAGCTCAAGTGGTTAAAAGATGAATCATTCAATGTGCATTAAAAACAGTTTTATTGCAATATTTGCCTCCTGTCTGGTATAGCCTCCTGCAAAACTTCCATTCTGCTGCTACTTGTCTTTTGACAGTTTTGTCGTTCTACTTCCTGTGAGCCCAGGGCACCCTGAAACCACCCCCTGAAGGTGTGCGTCATTATGATACTCTGGGATTACAGTAGTACAAGACACATCATTACAAAAAAAGTCAGGACCTTCCAATGGAGGAGAAAGAAGAGAATGTAAATGGCTTGTCATATCACTAAGTAGAAGATAGAGGATAGGTTCACTTTAAATTGGATCTTCCAGTAATAAAAGAACTCAATTCTCAATAGGAACCACACCTAGTATTGTTTGGCTCAGGCATGCAAAACGTACAGTGTTGCAGCACCAGCAATGGTAAATGTAACTATTAAGTGTTACAGGAGGTTGGAAACAGTGACAGTTCCAGGATCACATACAAGACATAATTCCGGGAACAGGATGCTTCTATTTGGAAAATGATAAATGGTTTTCAAAATTTTTTTACAAATAAATATCTGACAAGTGTGGCATGCATTTGTATTCTGCCCTATTTACTCTGATACCCCTAACTAAAATCTAATGAAACCAATTGCTTTCAGAAGGCACCTAATTAGTAAATAGAGTCCACTCGTGTGTACCGTATTTGCCGGCGTATAAGATGACTTTTTAACCCATGAAAATCTTCTCCAAAGTCGGGGGTCGTCTTATATGCCGGTATACGGTGTGCTGACACTTCCAAGCCGGCTTCAGGGCGGCACTTTTTAGGGGGGCAGCGTGGTGCCGCCGCCCCCCCCTTCCAATGGAAGGGACACTAAGTACAGGGCGGGCAGGGGGCTGCCGTTTCTTACAGTACCTGGCTCCGGTCCCAGTCCCACGACAATCCAGTCCAGGAAGCACGGCTGCTTCTTCATTCAGTTCGGCAGCTCCCTCACTCCATGTTTGCGCGGCTGCTCGGCTCCGCCTCCTCACCGGTGATTGGGCGCCAGAACTGTAGCTCAGGAAAGGCACACAAATGGCCAATCACCTGCGAGGAGGCGGAGCTGAGCGGCGCCGCGAACATCGAGTGAGGGAGCAGCCGGTAAGTGTGCCGTGCAGATGGTGCTGCTGCAACCACGTATGCTGGCTGCAGCAGCACCATGCTGGAACAGGGGTCAGCAAGTGTCATTGGTGTCAGTGGGAGGAATAGTGCCCCATCATTGGAGTCACTGATACTAATGATGGGGCATTATTCCTCCCACTGACACCAACGATGGGGCACTATTCCTCACCCCCACTGACACCAACGATGGGGCACTATTCCTCCCCCCCCACTGACACCAACGATGAGGCACTATTCCTCCCCCCCACTGACGCCAACGATGGGGCATTATTCCTCCCCCCACTGACACCAACGATGGGGCTCTATTCCTCCCCCCACTGACACCAATGATAGAACACTATTCCTTCCCCCACTGACTCCAATGATGGGGTACTATTCCTCCCACTGACACCAATGTTGGGACACTATTCCTCCCACTGACACCAATGATGGAGCACTATTCCTCCCACTGACACCAAAGACGGGGCACTATTCCTCCCACTGATACCGATGATGGGGCACGATTCCTCGCTATGACACCAATGATGGGGCACTATTCCTCCCACTGATACCAATGACGGGGCACTATTCCTCCCACTGACACCAACGATGGGGCACTATTCCCCCCACTGACACCAACGATGGGGCACCATTTCTCCCCCACACTGACACCAACGATGGGGCACTATTCCTCCCCCCCACTGACACCAACGATGGGGCACTATTCCTCCCCCCACTGACACCAACGATGGGGCACTATTCCTCTCCCCCACTGACACCAACGATGGGACACTATTCCTCCCCACACTGACACCAACGATGGAGCACTATTCCACCCTCCACTGACACCAATGATGGAACACTATTCCTTCCCCCACTGACACCAATGATGGGGTACTATTCCTCCCACTGACACCAATGTTGGGACACTATTCCTCCCACTGACACCAATGACGGGGCACTATTCCTCCCACTGACACCAAAGACGGGGCACGATTCCTCCCACTGACACCAAAGATGGGGCACTATTCCCCCCACTAATACCAATGATGGGGCACTATTCCTCCCACTGATACCAATGATGGGGCACTATTCCTCCCACTGACACCAATGATGGGGCACGATTCCTCGCTCTGACACCAATGATGGGGCACTATTCCTCCCACTGACACTAATGATGGGACACAATTCCTCACACACTGACACTAATGATGGGGCACCATCATTGGTGTCAGTGGGAGGAATAGTGCCCCATCATTGTTGTCAGAGCAAGGAATTGTGCCCCATCATTGGTGTCAGTGGGAGGAATAGCACCCCATCATTGGAATACCATACTGAAATACCATACCATATTGAAATCAAATCTGGTATTTGGTGTGCGTTGAAAGAGGTAGTCTTATACGGCGAGTATAGCCCAAACCCTATATTTTAACAGGAAAAGTAGGGGGTCGTCTTATACTCCCAGTTGTCTTATACGCCGGAAAATACGGTAATTTAATCTCCATATAAATACAGCTGTTCTGTGAAGCACTCAGAGGTTTGTTAAAGAACATTAGTGAATAAACAGCATCATGAAGGCTAGGGAACACACCGGACAGGTCAGGGATAAAGTTGTGGAGACATTTAAAGCAGGGTTAGGTTATAAAAAATAGCCCAAGCTTTGAATATCTCACGAAGCACTGTTCAAACCATCATCTGAAAATGGAAAGAGTATAGCACAACTGCAAACCTACCAAGACAGCTAAACTGATAAGCTGGGCAAGGAGAGCATTAATCAGAGAAACAGCCAAGAGGCCCATGGTAACTATGGAGGAGCTGTAGAGATCCACAGCTCAGGTGGGAGAATCTGTTCACAGGACAACTATCAGTTGTGCACTCCACAAATCTGGCCTTTATGGAAGAGTGGCAAGAAGAAAGCCATTGTTGAAAGAAAGCCATAAGAAGTCCCATTTGCAGTTTGGAAGAAGGTGCTCTGGTCAGATGAGACCAAAATTGAACTTTTTGGCCTAAAACCAAAACGCTATGTATAGCTGAAAACTAACAATGCACATCACCCTAAACACACCATGTCCATCATGAAACATGGTGGTGGCAACATCATGTTGTGGGGATGATTTTCTTTAACAGGGACTGGGAAGCTGGTCAGAGTTGATGGGAAGATGGATGGAGCCAAATACAGGGCAATCTTAGAAGAAAACCTGTTAGAGTCTGCAAAAGACTTGAGACTGGAGCGGAGGTTCACCTTCTAGCAGAATAATGACCCTAAACATACAGCCAGAGCTACAATGGAATGGTTTAGATCAAAGCATATTCATGTGTTAGAATGGCCCAGTCAAGGTCAAGACCTAAATCCAATTGAGAATCTGTGGCAAGACTTGAAAATTGCTGTTCACAGACACTCTTCAAACAATTTGACAGAGCTTGAGCTATTTTGCAAAGAAGAATGGGCAAAAATGTCCCTCTCTAGATGTGTAAAGCTGGTAGAGACATCCCCAAAGAGACTTGCAGCTGTAATTGCAGTGAAAGGTGGTTCTACAAAGTATTGACTCCGGGGGGCTGAATACAAATGCACGCCACACTTTTCTGATATTTGAAAAAAAAAATTGAAAACCTTTTCTCATTTTCCTTCGACTTCACAATTATGTGCCACTTTGTGTTGGTCTATCACATAAATTCCCAATAAAATACATTTACATTTTTGGTTGTAACATGACAAAATGAGCAAAATTTCAAGGGGTACGAACACTTTTTCAAGGCACTTTATTATCCTTAACTAACTTTATTTAAAGTGTATTTCCATTTAGTAACATTGGTGGATTGTAGCTTTGAGTGGGCGGTTTATAATAACTCTCAAACCAATTATTTCTATTGCTTGGTTAATGGTACAGGTCTCGCTACTAAATCCTATGCTTTCCCTGTTTTGGGAGGGATGGGCTTATTACCTGATTGGTATGGCTGAGTGACACAATTGATTTTTTTTACATTTTTTTATTGAGATGGGATCTTGCTGAACATTTTTTACCAGTATGTATAAAACAAGAATATATTTGAAGTTGAAAAATAAAAAAAGGAAAAAAAATTCCTTTTTTTTCAGCTGCTCTTCTCCTAAGGGGAAGACTAGATGTGGTGGTGGTCTCGAAGTTCCTGATCCTATCAACTGAAGAAATATTTAATTGTGCAATTGTATGTACATTGAGACATCATAATGAGGTTGGAATGAAGTAATATGCTTTAATGTAGAATGTTTTTCTCATTGATACATTTTGACAGAACCCGAAGAAGTGGAGTTCTGAAACCCATGAAACGTCATGCATTTGCCATTGGGTCCCTCCTTTATGCATGTGAACTTAATTTAGTCATATTCGGTATGTTGAACCGATTTGTTTTCGGTATTCATTTCGTATCTTCGGCATTCATTTTGTATATTTGTTTGTCCGGGTGGATTTGAAAAATTTAGCAGTTTTTCCAGAAGATTGCTATATATTCGATATATTATCGAATCTGACTGATTCGAATCAGTAAGGATTTGATATCTTCAGTCCAAACCACTAAGAGAAATGGTATGAGCTGATTGGACAATATCGACTGAGGTCCTGTGCATCCAAATTAACAAATGGAACAAAATTCGGATCCATTGGTTGTCTGAATCCGAATTATCAAACAAATTCAAAAATGTATTTAATTTCTTCATGGGCTTAAACTACTCCCAAATCATGTGAAGTCATTCAAATTAAATGAATGCAACAGTCAATTTTGGTATACTTTTTTTTCAGATTCATTTACATTCGTTACTCTGTACATTTTGAGACTCCTATACAGTACATGAAATGTTTGTTCAAAAAATGAATCAAAACTAAATGCTTATTTCTAGTCCCCTTAACTCTACCAGCATACAAGTAGCAAAGGGTGGGTATGAGAATGACAAGCTGTGAAGTAGTTATTTTATCTGTTGTAAAATGTATTGTTTTGTTATAATGTTTGGGAAGATGTTATGCATTTTAATTATCTGTCGATCAAATTTTAGATGAAGAAGAACAAAAAAAAGACATTTTAATCACATATGTTTTGTATATGCAAAGACACCTTAAAATCCTATTATTTTGGGTTCTTTATTGTTTGACCCATAAATGATATCAGTTAAAGAAAATGTATTAAAAAAATATTTCATTTTTAAATGACTGTAATGATTTTACTAAAGACAAAATTTTATAATATACTATACTCTTTATCTACAGTAAACCATTCCAAAGTAGACCTATAATTTATGTAATCCTCTCCACCCCTACCCTGAGGTCTTCCTCCCTCCCCTTTACATTCCTTTTTTTTTTTTTCTTTTATTGAGTTTTATTTTATGGTTGCAGAACTGATTTAAAGAGTACATAAATCTAAATTGTAAAATGTATTATATGCAGGCCTACTGTCCATTAAGCTTTCATGGTGCCTTCTTTTTACAGAGAGTATTTTATTTTGTTTGATTTTACCGATGGGTCTTGCCAGAAAGGGTGGATGAAGGGTGATAAAACTGGCACAGAGCATCTAACTGTTTTGTCACCCTCTGAAGAATTACAAAATCACATAAGCATGCTCAGTCTGTGTCCTGGCACAGAAGGAAGATTTCACCATCCAAGTCCCATTAAACACTTTAAAGCAGAACTCCAGCCAATTTTTTTTTATTTTCCCATGCAGTGGTGCTGTACCCGCACTGTATGGGTCAACTGCTCATTTTGTCAAGGGACTCAGGAAAAAACTATACTTACCCCGTCCTCCGATCCTCCAGAAAATCATGCTCCCCAAGTCCAGAGGTGGACCTTTTCTGCCATCCTCACATCCTTAACCAGTCTATGGGCATGATGACGTCAGGAACAGGCCATTCACAAGACCACCAGTGTACGGGGCATACGGTCTTGCCCTTGGAGGATCAGTGGATTAGGTAAGTATATCTAAACTATGGGAACCCCTAGACAAAAAGGAGCGTTTCACCCGTGCAGTGCGGGCATAGGCCCATTCCATGGGAAAATAAAATTTTTGGGATATTACATGATCATTCACGCTCCTTTGACCATTAAATGTCCCTCCGTAGTTGTCTTCCTTATATTCACCCGATCAAACCATGTTTGTTTCAATTTGCCCAAGATCTGTGTTTTCTAGGAAAAATCAGACAAATGAGCCTGTATTCAGCTATGTCCTAATAACTACTGTACGTCTCTTAATAAATATTTGCAAACCCATTCAGTATACTTCCTAATTATAACCATTAGATTTCTTTTCTTTTTTTACATCTATTCTACAAAGAAGGTCACAAGCTTTACTAAAACACATCATTATAAAACATATTTCATTTTTTCTTAATTTATTACCTGGAAGAAAAAAAATAAAGTCACCATGTTTGTCAATGTTTACAAGGAAATAATTTTAGAACTTAATGTTCGTCGGAATTTCCTTGGAATGGAATAATGACTTCATTGTTTAAAGAATTTCTGCTAGACAATTTGGGAAGGATCCAGATTGTGGTTTGACAGCTATTTATTCTAATTGCACTCACATTAGGATTTTTTTGACAAACATGTTTGCCTGAGTGTTGTTACAAATTTGAGAGTCATATTACAGTTTTACTTCCTGAAGTGAACAAAGTAACTTAGGAAGTGACAAGCGCATCATCTTAAACAAACTTGTAGAAGTTTCAAAGTAATAAAATGTCAGCCAGACTGTAAAGGAGTCCTGCACTCCTATATAATTTTGTTCCAGAGCATTTAGGTTTCCTCAAATGTTATGCAGAAAAAGCTATGTTAAAGTGTTACAAAATCCAGGACCCTTTATTCTCTATATCTGGTCTCCCACGTTATACAGAACATGGAAATGCAATTATTTTAGTAAATATGAACTGCTAAATACCTTTTTTCATCAGCAGTTAGAGCAGTCTTGTGACTTCTATCAGTGTTCAGCAGAGCACTGGTTAAAACTTGTAGGAGGAGCTTTCATTTTCATCTAGGAAGATGCAGGACACCTGACCTCTCTCTGGACAGTGCTGATTGGCCTTGTGCTAATCACTTGCACTTTCCCAAGAAAAAAAAAACCTCTCTAGCATTACACACCAAACTGAGCATGTGCAGAGTGACTCCAACCCTCTGTTCTATCAGGAGATATTTAGGGGACAATGGAAGAAGAAGAGGATCAGAGAAAACAGGATCAACCTTTTTTCTTTTTACACAATATGGAGAATTAACCCCTTAGGTTCCACAATGAGTGTAACAAGCATGCTTTACTGCATATACAGACTGATTTTACTGTTGTGGGTTTAGTAACACTTTACTGTGCTTGTAGCAAACAGTAGACTTTAGCTTTAGGGAAGTAGTAGCAGTAGATTACCTACGAATCTCTTTGAGCCAACAGAGCAGAGTTCCTTTTAGGTAGGAGATTAAAAGGAAAATGCTCTTCGGGGCACCAGCCGATGTCCCCTTTAACCACTTCCATACCGGGCACTTTTACCCCCTTCCTGCCCAGGCCAATTTTCAGGTTTCAGCGCTGACACACTTTGAATAACAATAGCGCGGTCATTTAACATTGTACTCAAACTAAAATTTTATCATTTTCTTCACACAACTAGAACTTTCTTTTGGTGGTATTTAATCACCACTGGGGTTTTTATTTTTTGCTAAATTAACAAAAAAAGACCAAAAAGTTTGAAATTTTTATTTTTTATTTTTTCTTACATTTTTTCTCTTTTATTAAGATTTTTTTTTCATATTTCACTATGACCAAAGTAGTATAATGTTACCATAGTAACATTGTACTACTTTGGGGAAGTGATCTATATATTTTTTTTTTTTTACACAATTTGCTTATAGTAAAGAATTACTTTGCTATAAGCAAGCATTTACCTGAATGAAATCGATTCATTCAGGATTTTTCTTTTCCTTAACTGATTTGGCCACAGCTAATCACATGACACAGCTGGGCTGTGATTGGCCCAGCATGTGCATGCGATTGCTGTGACCATTCTCAGCTAGCCACACTTGTATACAATGGATGGCATGACAGGAATCCATCCATTGTATACAACTCTCATGTGACCTGCTGTGATTGGTCACAGCAGGTCACATGGTACCGGCGACGGGGCCGGTACTCAGATCTGTCATCGGCCGTGTCCGAGGTACACGGCCAGTGCCAGATTGCTCCGTTGCGCGGCTCTGAAAACTGCGCATGCCTGAAAGGACACCATATGGCGTGTTTTGCCGGCTGCCATCTTGCCATAGGCCGGCGGGAAGCGGTTAACAAGACCTACAATGGACTCCCTAGCACTAGAAGGGTTTTAGTTGCTCAAAGTCTCTGAGATCCTTTCAGAGGTGTCTGTACTCAAAAGGCTTGGTTGCCTTCCTCCATGATAGCAGACCAGCTGTTAACAGAACTCGGGTCTCAGTATTCAGGCCCTCAGGTTACCCACCTGAGGCCTATGACAGCAGATACAGCAGCATTGCCTGGGAAGACTGCAAACCCCCTCCTGGCTGGACCAATCATATCATGGCAAAGACCCAGAGCTCAGTGTGCCCAGTATGTCATCTCTAGGATAGGCCAGAGCTGTATCAATATTCATGCCGCTTACCATGCGGTGCTGCATAGGGAGTCCCTGCAGAGCTTACCTTGTCCTTCGCTCCCGCGATGTGTCCCCTGCAGAGTCCCCGGCCATCTCCTCCGGCTGATGCCGGCATCCGGCTTCTGTGTTCCGGTCCCTGTGACGTTGGGACGTACGGGCGCGCAGCCGCCGCTGGCGGGAAATTTGAAAATTTTAAAAAATGTCATTTTTTTCCAAACAAATTTTACATAGCAAAACATTGCTGTTTCAACCCATTTCACATACATTTTGTCCCGAGTGCTTTGTCCTGTGCCCTGCCTGCATTTTGTTTGTTCTTTCTGCCTGGAAACTGAGAAATGTCCATGGCACCCAAAAAGTGTCCATTTAGGTCAAAAGTGGTTTTAGATCAGCTAGAGAACAGCGATAGTAAATCAGAACTACTTGCAGAATTGAGTGATAATGATTTGTGGGGAAATTCATCATCAGACACTGAAAACGATTTTGCGACTTTGCTCAGCAATGTGCGAACTTGGCGCTATATTTCAAATTTCAGTGTTTTTGGTTTGATTATATTATTGAATAAAATGTATTATTATATTGTTATTTTTTATGATTATTTATTATATTATAATTTATGATATCGTGTTTCAAATTATATCCTACCCGGGATGTTTACTAGACTCTTGTTCGGACAGATTTCAGTGAAAATTACAGCCTACAATAAAAAAACTACATATTTCCATGCAAAATAATGGTACCGCTTTCAGCACCAAAAACCTGAAATAATCAGACCGCTAGGGAGGTTAATAATGTGGAACACCCTCCTTTAGTAGTTTTTCCTTAAATTGGGCTCACCTGCCAATCTAATTATCACAGGTGTCCGAGATTGTTTTCAGTGATCAAAAGAGCCCTGACACACAATGCCATCCATGAGTTAAACTGAAAAACAAAATATTTCATCTTTGTGACACTTAAATAGAATTTGCATAATAAATTGGAGCAGGGTGTAATTTCTGATTGAAGATACCTAAAGGTTAAAGTACACTCCTTAAACCACTGCACCACCCCTTTTTAGACATATACAGTACTCTTTCAAAAAGGCACCATCTGGCCCTGGGAAAGCTAGGAGAGTGAGGATAGATTTATATGTGATAGGAATAGGACAACCTGTGGAGGTGGGGCAAGTGCACTTACATTTGAAACTAAGCAAAGTTTAATAGCCAACATCTTTTTACATTTTTGGATAGATGAAAATGGTTAGAACTAAGCTTTTAGTACTGACTACATGTCTGAAGTACTCAAGCTCAGAATCTTGACTACATTCTTGCCAAGCTTAGACCACTGGTCAAGCCTTGACACCCAGAAGTCAAGTGGGTTGTCCATGAGGAATATAATATAAATGGCATTATAAACCCTCATTAGCACTAACCAGAATTTATCTTACATTATTTTGGGATATAGGGGGGTTAGAGTAACCAATGATTAACTTCTGTAAGATCTATGCATATTATGTCATTTGAGAAAGGGCCAGAAGGGTTAAAATATTTTGTCCCAATATAAATTCGTAAGCACACATTAACCTTCTCACATATATATTACACTTTCCTTGTAAAACATATCAGGTGGTTATAATATTAGAAGACCACTAAGGGTAGTATAGCTACCTGAGAGAATATGTAATTTAGGAAAAGTAGATATCATTGTATATTGGCTTTAAGGGATTATTATTTTTTATTTTAATTTATTACAGGTACTATAGCGCTGTCAATTTATGTAGCGCTTTACATATATATTGTACATTCACATCAGTCCCTAACCCTCAAGGGGCGTACAATCTAAAGTCCCTAACTCACATTCATACATACACATACTATGGCCACAATAGACAGGATCTGACTAACCTACTACCATGTTTTTGGAGTGTGGGAGGAAACTGGTATACCCAGAGGGAACCCACATAGGCACAAGGAGAACATGCAAACTCAAGGCAGGTGGTGCCATGGTTGGGATTCGAACCAACAACCCTAGTACTGCCTAACCATTTAGCCACTGTTATTGTTTTTATGTATTGAATGCTATGAGATTGAGCATTCAGTGATTGCGGATGGATGAAAAGATGAGATCGCATTGTAATAGTGGATGTGAGAATGGCAGTATGTTTATATAAAAACCCAGTAGTTAAGGTGGTGGATGATGTCTTTGGTAAGGGTGGAAGTTCATCTTTATAAAGCCAGTCTATTTGCTTCTGATGCCTACATCCTATGAGGAAGTCGATTGGTGACGAAATGCGTCAGTTAAGTGAAGTCAGACTCAAATTGGAAACACCGCGGTGGCCATTTTGGAAGAGGTTTTCATTGATCGTGTGTTATGTAATTACTATCAAGAAGGTAAATAACGTTTTATACATACTGCTGCACTATGGTCTCTACATTTTAATTTCATATGCTGGATGTTGGAGAAAACATGGAACAGAGGGGAGAACATCATGGAGGTATTGTCTGTGAGGATTTAAGATTTGCGTTTGGTAAGGTGCATGATCTGAAGGGGAGGTAAAGCGCAATTTTGGTGATTGGATTCACGAGCGGTGACATTATTATTTAAAGTGTTACTAAACCCCGGACCCTGCATTCACTATATCTGGTCTCCCACAGTACACACAACATGGAAATGCAATTATTTTAGTAAATATAAACTGCTAAACACCTTTTCTCATCAGCAGTATATAGCAGTCGTGTGACTTCTATCAGTGTCCTGCAGAGTACATGTTAAAGCTTGTAGGAGGGGTTTTCATTTTGCTCTTGGAGGATGCAGATCCCCTGATATCTGTCTGGACAGTACTGATCAGCCCTGTGCTGATCACATGCACCTTCCAAGAAAAAAAAAACCTCTATAACAATACACACCAAACTGTGCAGAGTGACTCCACACAATATGCCTTATCAGGAGATAAGAGGGGGACACTGGAAGAAGGGGAGGATCAGAGAACTCCGGATCAAACAGCCCTCTTTACACAATGCAGAGGATTAACCCCTTAGAATCCACAGTGAGTATAACAAGCATGCTTTACCGCATATACAGACTGATATTACTGTTGTGGGTTTAGTAACACTTTAAGTAACTTTTAGTGTAAAAATGATCTGATATATTTAAAGATATACTACACTATATGAGTTTTCTTTTTCGGGGAGCAAGCATCTTCCAGAAAAAGAGGATATCTATGTTATGGCCATGTGACAAGGAGCGCACATATACATGGAAATATTGTGACAATGAATTTCTGAGTGAGAGTAAGAGTATATACAAATGAAGGTGGATGGTTTTTGGACTATTACATGGTGATGGATTTATGGCACAACTCTTAACGCCTGATGTGAGCACAATATATTTTATGTTACTTATTTTGAACATACTACACTATATATGCTTTTTGGTTTTGGAGCAAGTTGAAGTATGGGGATCCACAGAGAGAATGGAAAAAGACTGATAGCATCATTGTTTTTTTGGAAAGTTAAAGTGGTTGTAAAGGCTTTCTTTCATTCTATGCATAACGGTAAAAAAACCTTCTGTGTGCAGCATTCCCCCCCAGCTCCCCTAATACTCACATAAGCCCCCTCTTGATCCAGCGATGTGCACTGGAGTCTCAGCTATACCGGGACTCCCTCTCCTCATTGGCTTAGACAGAGGCAGGATCCACTGGCTCCCACTGCTGTCAATCACAGCCAGTGAGCCAATAAGAAGAGAGAGGGGGCGGACCGAACCATGGCTCTGTATGTGAATGGACACATGGAGCAGCTGACCCGACAGGAGGGGCCAGGCACGCCGGTAGGGGACCCAAGAAGAGGAGGATCCGGGCTGCTCTGAGTAAAACCACTGCACACAGCATATAAGTATAACATGTTTTTTATTAAAAAAAACCTTTAGAATCACTTTAATTATAGTCTAAAAATGGACTGTTAAGAGAGATTTGGGGAAATTATGGAGCACAAAAACTTTATTTATATGACTGTATCTGCCCAAGGGGCAGTTTTGTATTAGCTGCTTATATAGGGTACCTCTTGGTGCTGTTGGTTGCATTATAAACCATCTCATTCAACCCACGTAAAACTCCCGTATTTAGGAGGGATAAAATGAAAGTCTGTCCCATGTTTTTCTTACCATGGGCACACCATGCACCCCCTCATGCTCATGCAGTGACTGGTACTGCCTTAAAGAGATGGAGTCAGTATATAGCAAGCCCTGAGACAGCAGAAAGTCCTCCTGTGCCACTAGTGGCTAATCTATTTCATCACTCAGGAGGAGAGTCACTAATCCCTGCCACATTGGAGCTCACCATTCTGGTCACCTCTTTGAAAATTAATAACATAGAAAAAACGTGACTTTACATGCGGTTAACAAAAATAAAGTTCCCCAGAGCGAGTCCTGGTTCTATATTCACACAAATACTCATTTACAGTCTACTGATACAAGGTATGCACCACCAATAATAATAATATTAAATAGTAAAGGCCAATTCAATACTGTATTGATAACACTAACACTGGTAGGTATCATCCCTATAATTGAGTGAAATTGTACAGAAAACCAAAAAGAATGGGAGTGTCAGGGACCATCGCGACGCATGGGTTTGCACATGCGTAGGTGTCTGTCAAGACATGCAGGCAGCAGGGCACTAGGACCCAGGCGCACCCGTCACCTATGACGGCACTGGGCAGGCACTAGGACCTAGGCTGCGCCTATCAGGGCCAGGACGGGCTACTTACGCCAGCCCTGCACAGACACAAGTTGCCGTATGGTCTGATCTTGTTCCTGTGATCTGTGAGTTGATTTCTGACTGTTGCTGATCTTGCTTGAACCTGACCTTGCTGATATTCTCCTGCCCTGACCCTCTGGCTCGTTTGACTACTCTTCTGGATATCCCTTCTGATCTTAACTTCTGTTACCAGACCCGGCGAGTGACCTGATTCCTCTGTGCCTGCTGTCTTGTACCACGCTGTCCGCCCGTTACCGACACGGCCCGTCTGACCACGCTATTGCTCAGCCATCCATCCGACCCGCACAGATTAGCTGCTATTCTCCAGACCTGTCTGCCTCTTCACACCAGGTTCTCTACCTGTCATTACCTCTGGTGATTCCTCTACCTCAGGTGGGTGTACTCAGGGGCCGCGACCTGGTCACTGTCCACTCCAAGCCCATCCCCACCATCAGGGGCACTGGTGAACAAGCGTACTGGGGCTTAGACTCCGCGCCCTGGGAAATCCTGTCCTGTGGACTGCTAGAGTACACCAGGTGGTCCACAACAGGGAGTATACCTTAGCAGCATTAAAGAAAGATAAATAACACAATATTACATAAAAATGTCAATCTTATTACTCAAATTGAAATAATTGAAATTCATTAGAAAATGCTACAACAAGTGTCACATATAATGTTCTAGATATAAGAGCGTCTATCATCTCCCCTACGCGTTTCATGGTTTCGTACTGCTTTCTCAGGACATTGGTTTGAAGTAGTTTACATACCAGACAAAGTAAGAAAAAATATATTCTATCTGAACATAAAATATAACATAAGTATACAGTAAATACAGGTTAGCAGATATTATTTGTACTATGCACAGCAAAGGGCAAAGAAGAAAAACAAACAAACATATGTAGACAATAAAACTCACCTATTCATCATGCAACACAAGCTAAAACATATAAAGCAGGTCAGGTGCAGTTCTGAGCCCCCACCAAGTTACCCTGTCCTGTGAGAGGGCACGTCAGGGGCAAAGACAGGCAACTGTCTATATGGAGTGTTGGTAAGGGTATTAACACATGGCTGAAAACAGATATAAACAAAGCACAAAGGAGAAAATTACAAGTAATAATTATATTACCAAGCCCAAGCTAAAGAAAACACTAAGGATCTATGCATACTAGCATTTTTAAGCTCCTAGAAGCTGTTATCAGCATTTTGTCTGCTCCTAGAAGCTAAATAGTGCTACAAAGCACAAAGGAGAAAATTTGTAGTAAAAAATGATATTACAAGTCAAAGCTAAAGAAAACACACACACACACACACACACACACAGAAGGAGACATAGTAAAATGTTCCACCAAACATCCCAAAATACCTTTCAAAGCCAAGAGAGCAATGGCACTGTCATGGAGGTATACCAGGGTAGATCAAATGTATGTTCGACAGAAGCACTAACTCCAGTGCCTCAAGCCCTATGTAACAAATAAGATAAATATATACTAGTAACCTATAGTAGCTATATCCCTAAAAACCCCACGAGTCAAACTTTACAGAGAAAGGCCACTTTCATATAGATACTCTGCCCAAGAAAGCCTGTATGATGCAAGATGGCCACCAAAGAAGGCAATGGCAATGATGTGAAGGTATAGGTAGGTCATAAATACACTATATTGCCAAAAGTATAGAGACACCATACCATGAATTCAAGTGTGGTACCTTGATAGGTTTCCAGCTGTGAAAATTCCTTGTTATTAAATATTCCACGGTCAACTGTTACTGGTCTTATAACAACGTGGAAGCAACTGGCAACAGCAGCAACTCGGCCACAAAGTGATAAGCCATGTAAAATGATATAGTGGGGTCAATGCATGCTGAAGCGCACAGTGCGCAGAAGTTGCCAACTGCCTGTAGGGTCAATAGCTAAAGACTTCCAAAATTTGTATGGCCTTAAGATTAGCACAGCAGTGCGTAGAGAGCTTCATGGAATGGGTTTCCATGGTCAAGCAGTTGCATCCAAGTCTTACATAACCAAGTGCAATGCAAAGTGTTGGATACAGTGGTATAAAGCATGCCGCCACTGGACTCTACAGCAGTGGAGATGTGTTCTCTGGTGTGATGGAATCACTGTCTGGCAATTCGATGGATGCGTCTGGTTTTGGCAGTTGCCAGGAGAACGGTACTTGCCTGACTGCATTGTGCCAAGTGTAAAGTTTTTCAGGGTTTGGGCTTGGTCCTTTAGTTCCAGCTAAGGGAACTCTTAAGGCGTCAGCATACCAAGACATTTTGGCCAATTTCATGCTCCCAGCTTTGTGGGAACAGTTTGGGGATGGTCCCTTCTTGTTCCAACATGACTGCGCACCAGTGCACAAAGCAAGGTCCATAAAGACATGAATGAGTGAGTTTGGGGTGGAAGAACTTGACTGACCTGCGCAGAGTCCTGACCTCAACCCGATAGAACACCTTTGGGATGAATTAGAGCAGAGACTGTGAGCCAGGTCTTCTCGTGTGACATCAGTGCCTGACCTCACAAATGCACTTCTGGAAGAATGGTCAAACATTCCCAGAAATACACTCCTAAACCTTGTGAGCAGCCTTCCCAGAAGAGTTGAAGCTGTTATAGCTGCAAAAGTGTGGGCCAACTCAATACTGAACCCTACGGGCTAAGACTGGGATGCCATTAAAGTTCATGTGCGGGTAAAGGCAGGCCGACCAATACTTTTGGCAATATAGTGTATTTATAAAAGAATGTCCACCATAAATAACAAAATTTGTGGGTCCTCTTATCATGCACCACCAAAAAAGATTGTGTGTATCCACCACCGGATAAATCAGATGAACTTGCCAGATCTCCAGACTGGTAATATTATAAACCAGCTGTGAGCGCATGAACTCAGAGTAGGAACCTGCAGTTAGAAATCGCTTCTCTCAGGCACCCTTCTTAGGAACCTGCAGCCAAGAAGCACTCCTTCTCTCAACCCTTCTGCTGAACATTCCCTTTGTATCTCATAAGGTCGCATAAATCAGGAAAGAAAGAGGAAAAGCTCCCATCACATAAAACCATAAAAAATCTTTATTAAAAAGACATTCCAGGGGGTGCATGCGCGGCCGGCTCCCGTATGGACGTGTAGTGTGAACCGCTCCGTCCAGCCGCCGGAACGATCGCGGCTCACACTGACCCCAGGGAATTCTGACATCACAGCGACCTGTGCGAGAGGTGCCCGATCCTCCCCAGATATGCCCCGCAGGAGGAAAACCCCGAGGCAGCCGGGGAAACTCACACATTTCTTCCCTGCCATCACGGCAGGAATCCAAGATGGCGCCGGCGGCAGTGACATGAGGGACAGCAGGCAGCAAGGGGACTACTCTGCCCAGCAACAGGACCACAGGCTGAAATATCCACTGTATCCAGGGGACCCTGGTGAGTTGTCTCCCCCTCTGTCCCCCACCACAAGAAGCCCAGCTAAGTCCAGAATCAGACTGGACCCTGAGCAACAGCAGACATTCCAAGCCCTCAGTGATTCACCCCCACAGCTACACACAGACCTCCCTGTCATAGAGGCATTCCCAGCTACAGATCAACCAGTCACTGAGATATGCATGAAGAACATGCTATTATCCCTTAAACAAACCCTGCATAACGATTTATCATCATCTTTGGTTCACATTACTAACGTGGTCAAACACCAAGATCAAAGAATACAACATATTGAAACCAAAATGGGCGACATCATTATAGCGCACAATGATCTGATTGACGCACACACCGATCATACCTCGGACATCGAACAAATTAATTTGAAACTAGCCGACCTGGAAGATCGTTCAAGGCGTAACAATATCAAATTTAGGGGTATACCTGAAAGCGTCACTAATGAGACATTGCTATCCTATATACAACAGTATATAAAAGTCCTCATACCATCCATCTCAGATCTAGAGCTGGCCATAGACCGAGCCCACCGCCTACCTAAACCAACATTCCTATCGGCCTCCATTCCTAGAGATGTCTTGGCCCGGATTCATTTCTACCACATAAAGGATAAAATTATGCTGGCAGCCAGGAATACATCTACACTACCACCGTCATATGCAAATATCCGGTTATTTGCAGATCTCTCCAAGACCATGTTGCTCAACCGCAAGAAGATGATTACCATTACTAAAGCCTTGAGGAATCATGGTATAGCATATCAATGGGGATTCCCCACGAAACTAACCGTAAAACAACACGGTAAAACCTTCGTCATTAAAAATCTCGAAGCAGGCCTAGACCTGCTTAAAACCTGGAAAATAATACCCGAAGACACACCACAAACTGCACCTACTCATTCTCAGAGTATGGAAGCTGATTAAGCGTGTCACTACTCGCACCTGCTATAGCATCAAAGTAGCACCTCAAAGATGTCATTTCCCCTCAATAATTTCTGGCGATCGGCCGAGTTTTCTTTTTCTGGAGTTCTATGTTACTAGAAACTGTTTGGCTTGACCTTTTTTACGGCCAAAGCCTGTTTGAACCCCCCACATCTGAAGTAGCAACACCAGCTACTCAGACCACTTGCATTTTCCGCAAGTCTTTTTTTTACACCCCTCCTTTTTCCCTTTCACCTCCCTCCTTGACACCATCACCAGTCGCTCAAATCCGCCTTATTACCTACAGTTTAATGATGAATTTTCATGGAAACTTCACCTTAATCCAGCAACCGAATCTAAACCGATTTCTCAGTTTCGATTATCTCCTCCCCCACATAGATATGCTCGCACAATTTCACATCCCTTCAAATATCACCTCAAACATTTCGCTTAGCGTTTCAAGACCTGCACAATGATCAACATCACATTCCTTAATGTCCGTGGCTTAAACTCTCCATTCAAGAGATCAATGCTCCAAAAAGAAACTAAGAAATTTCAGACCGATATAGTCTTTATCCAAGAATCCCACTTTGCTACAAACAAGATACCCAAATTCCACCTCCATCGTTTCCTAAACATCTTCATGGCCACGAACTCTAAAAAAAAAAATGGAGTCATTACAGCCATAAAAGACTCTATCCAGTTCCAGCACATATCAGAAACCGTTGACCCTCAAGGTCGATACCACATCCTAATATGCCAACTAAATAACAACCTCTACACTTTGTTGAACGTATATGGTCCCAACAAAAACCAGCTGCAATTCTTTAACAAACTTTACAACACTATCTCTTCACTAAAACAAGGTAGAATTATCATTGGAGGAGACTTTAATATCATCGGCAATCCGCAACTAGACTCATCTTTTACTAAAAGATCATCTAAACAGGCCTTCAATCAATTCCTACATAACCATGACCTCTACGACATTTGGAGATGTCAACATAGCACCGAGAAAGACTTCACCTACTACTCCCCCTCACATCTTTCATACTCTAGAATCGATTTTTTCCTCACGGACAAATGGACACTGCAACATATATTATCAGCTACAATTGGAACAATTACATGGTCAGACCATGCTCCTATCCACATCTCAGTGGACGAAAACCAACGTTCAGCTATCCCGCCAATTTGGAGACTAAATTCTGCAATCCTGAAGAACCCTGAACACCAGAAACATATTTTAGAAGCTCATAATCTATTTTTTGAGACTAATGCAACTCCGAACATGCCTATAACCATGCTCTGGCCCACCTATAAGGTTTACATGAGAGGTATCCTCATACAAATAAACTCCCGCATTAAAAAACAAAGATCCCATCAAATAGATCAAATTCTTTCCTCCATTAAACGTAATGAGGAAATTAATAAAACCGCCCCAAATGCCACCATAGCCGCGACCTTGGCCTCTGACAGAAACAAACTACGCACGCTTTTGTTAAACGAATACGACCTTAACCTACAGAGAGCTAAATCCAAATTCTACGCACTTGGTAACAAAGCAAATGCACTCCTATCAAAAATGATTAAACAACAACGACTTAAAACAAAGATAGCCACGATTAAACATCCCACTACTCACGCACTACTAACAAACCCTCGAGACATATCCGACGCTTTCACGACGTATTACCACACACTATACAACCTTAAAGATGATATTGATTCGACCCAACCCACCACCACTACCATTCAAAATTTCCTAGACAATACCAACTTACCCCGTCTCTCAACATCCCAAATTACTTCGCTATCGATACCCATCAGCCCTGCAGAAATTGACCGTAGCATAAAAACACTACCCCTAAACAAATCCTCAGGAAATGACGGTTTTACCAACGAATACTTTAAAATAATGGCATCCGGGGGCGCATGCGCGGCCAGCACTGAAGGTGGACGCGTAGTGATTCGGCTCCGTCCACCCGCCAGACACAGACCGGCACACACCGGCCCTGGGACTCGGACACCGCACCGATCCCTTACCTTACCCGATCCCCTGCAGCTATGCCCAGACAGAAAAAAACGGCGGATCAGCCAGGTAAACTGACCATGTTCTTCCCTGCAGTCGGGCCGGGAATCCAAGATGGCGCCCGCGGCTGCAATGAGGGAGAGGAAGGCAGAGACCAGCAGGAGGACTACAGATCCCAGCAAAAGGATCCCAGGCTGCAGCACCTGCTCTATCCCGGGGACCCTGGTGAGTTGTCACCCCCACTATCCCCTACATCACGAAGCCCGGCTAAATCTAAGCCGCGGCTAGAGCAGGATCCCAGCACATTAATACAGACCCAGGAAACCACAGCATATACATCAGATATAGATGCATTTCCTGCGTCAGATATACCGCTCACAGAAATATGCATGAGAAGTATGCTCACATCCCTGCGCCAAACGCTGCATACTGATATCCTCACGTCACTCAGCCAATTGTCAAATATAGTACAAAACCAGGAGCGCAGAATAAGCCACATTGAGAACAACATAGGAGACATCATCACGGCGCACAACAATTTAATTGACGCTCATGCAGGCCACTCTGCTGACATAGAACAAATTAACCAAAAATTGGCCGACCTGGAAGATAGGTCAAGGCGCAATAATATCAAGTTCCGCGGAATACCTGAATTTGTGGCAAACGATGACCTAATCCCATACATACAACAATTTGCCAAAATCCTCGTGCCATTAGTGTCTGACCTGGAACTTGCAATTGACCGAGCACACCGCTTACCTAAACCCTCCTTTTTACCAGCATCTACACCTAGAGATGTCTTAGCACGCATTCATTTTTACCACGTGAAAGACAAAATCATGTCAGCTGCCCGCAATCCGCCTCCGATCCCGCCGTCACATGTCAATCTCCGCTTATATGCGGATCTATCCAAGGTGACCCTCCTTAACAGAAAACGCATGCTATCAATCACCAAGGCCCTCAGGAACCACGGCATAGCATACCAATGGGGATTCCCCACCAAGCTAACGGTGCGACAAAATGGTAGGATCTTTACCATCAAAACACTGGAAGCAGGCCTGGATTTGCTAAAATCCTGGAATATCATCCCTGAGGAAACGCAGGATCCTACGCATAGTTCTATGGACGCAACATTGCCTCTACAGGGCATACTTTTCTCTACCATTCAACATGCTTCTCCGCTCTCCCAGGAGCCATTCATACACTTGATTTGTCTGGCGTTTGGCCTACACCCTTCTACTCCGATTAAAGTTTTTTTTCCTTTTTGCAATTAGCTTGACCACCACCCGGTGATCAAGCTCTCCTGCACCCCCCAGTTTAGAGGTAGCAAACTTGGCTACTCGTGATGTTTGCATTTTTCGCAAATGTTTTTTTACTGTTTCCCCTATCCTCACTACTTCCTTACCCTGGCACCATTGAATATCCACTCCATTCTCTAAGGTCATCTACGGCGACACAGATTGGAATACTCTTTTTATCGCTTCAATTGAGTCACATATACGCCACATTCATTCGATCATTTTCCCTCATGGAAAAACACATACTCATCCGATTCTCCCAAATAACACTCCAGTTAACGGAAAACCCTGGAATTACAAACACCAATGATTAACTTTCTGTCTTTAAATGTCCAAGGTCTCAATTCACCTTATAAACGGTCATTACTGTCTAGAGAAGCACGGAAGTCGCGTGCGGACATTCTCTTCATACAGGAAACACACTTTGCTGCTAACAAATCACCCAAATTATACCTTCACCGATTCTCTCAAATATTCATGGCGACCAACACCACTAAGAAAAATGGAGTGCTCACGGCCATAAATGACTCTCTTTCATTCCGCATTATTTCACAGACAGCGGATCCACAAGGACGCTTCCATATTTTAGTGTGCCACATAAATGACAAAACCCACACTCTAGTAAATGTCTATGGACCAAACTGCAAACAGTTACGTTTCTACCGGAAACTTTTCAAAACCATCTCCTTACATAAACAAGGGAAACTTATAATTGGTGGCAATTTTAACATTTTGGGGAATTCGGATATAGACTCATCTTCCACTACCATACATACTAAACCTACGTTTAACCAATTTCTTCACGACAATGACCTCTATGATATTTGGAGATGTCAACATGGCTCTGAACGGGACTATACGTACTACTCCCCTCTGCATCTTTCCTACTCATGAATAGACATGTTTATAACAGACAAATGGACACTACAACAAGTGACGTCATCCAAGATAGGGACCATTACTTGGTCCGACCATGCTCCGATCCAAATATCCTTGGTAGACGATCAAAAAACAGCATTATCACCTATCTGGAGACTCAACTCTGCTCTCTTAGCTACACCGGAAAATTTAAAGCACATCCAAGAAGCTCATGAACTTTTCTTTGATATTAACTCCACCCCTGATATATCCATTACCACGCTCTGGACAGCTTACAAGGCCTACATGAGAGGTATCCACATCCAATTAAACTCCCTCATTAAGAGGCAACGGTCTCAACAAATTGACCAACTTATGACTTCTATCCGCCTTAATGAAAAACTGCATAAACAACACCCAAACCCAGCCACAATGGCGACCCTAAACTCTGATAGAAATAAATTACGATCCATTTTTCTACAGGCATATGACGCCAATCTGCAAAAAACAAAAACCAGATTTTATGCGCTAGGTAACAAAGCTAACTCACTCCTTAGTAAGACTATTAAACAAAAACGACTTAAAACCAAGATAGCCACAATCCGACACCCTACCTCACAAAACACTCTGACAAACCCACAAGACATTGCCAATGCTTTCGCGGCCTACTACCAGACACTGTATAACCTAAAAGACGACCCTGATACAATTCAGCCAACAGCACAATCGATCGAACAGTTTTTGCTTAACACTAATCATCCGCGCTTAACCCATTCCCAACTTGCATCAATCTCTGTACCGATTGACCCTCCTGAGATAGAGAGAACTATACGCACTCTGCCTTTAAACAAATCTCCTGGAAATGATGGCTTCACTAATGAATATTACAAAGCACTAGCCCCAAAACTCACTCTCCCACTAGCTCTACTATATAACCATGCCGCTACTAGTGGAGAATTTCCCCAAGAAATGCTGCAATCAATAATTACTACCATTCCGAAGCCTGGCAAAGACCCTCAATTAGTACAGAACTACAGACCAATTTCACTTCTCAACACAGACATAAAGATATACGCTAAGATAATAGCCTTGAGACTACTTCCCTACCTACCAACTTTAATTCACCCAGACCAAGTAGGATTTATTCCTGGTAGACAGGCCCCTGATGCCACAAGACGAATCCTATCCTTAATACACCACCTTGAATTAAATCCCCAACCCTCGCTTCTACTATCGCTTGATGCAGAAAAAGCGTTCGACCGCATTCACTGGCAATTCATGCTTCATACCCTGCAAAAAATTGGAATATCAGATTGGATGTTGTCAGCCATAATGTCCCTTTACTCTAGACCCTCCGCCAAAGTATTAACCAACGGCACACTTTCTCAACCTTTCTATATCTCTAACGGAACTAGACAAGGATGCCCACTATCCCCTATAATTTTTGCTCTTCTTATTGAGCCACTAGCAACCAACCTTAGAAAAGACCCTCACTTTACAGGATTTAAATTCCTAAAAACCGAACACAAGATTAGTCTCTTTGCAGATGACATCATACTAATGATCACTAACCCGTACAAATCCCTCAACACAATACAAATGCACATCCAAAATTATACATCAGTATTAGAGATGAGCGAATTATTCAAAAATTTGGTTCGGCTGATTCGCCGAATTCGCCGGAAAAATTCGCTTCGAGCCGAATATATTCGCTGCGAATTTAACTTATAAAAAGGGTGTTTCTAGGCTTCAGAGAGCCTTTATATTAGTGCAGAACACTGTACCTTTAATTTAAATGCCCTTGGAGTCTGCTGGGGAAGAGAAATAATACTGTCAGTCAGTATGACATGCAGATGAGTGCCGTCGATCTTAGAATCACCGCACACTTCACTCATTTGGACAGTCACGGGGCCAAAACCAGAGTGTGGAGCCACAGTGTGGCGGTGGAGGCAGCAGCAATGGGAGGCCATACAGCACCCTATGACAAAATGGAACCCACCAGCAGTGTGAGGAGACCTGAAAGTGGCACATGGCAGAGTGTGGCGATGGAGACAGCAGCAATGGGAGGCCGTACAGGGACCCATGACACACTCTGGACCTGGCAGCAGCATGAGGAGGCGGTACAGGGGCCCATGACAGATTACGGGCCTGGCAGCAGCATGAGGAG